>NC_132851.1:38250000-38550000 GCF_048164855.1 Canis lupus baileyi | reverse complement strand
TGGCCCCGACACTGCTGTGCTCACTGGCGGGGGCAGGGATCCTCCTGAAGGCAGGCATGACCCCCCGACCTCCATGGGCTTCGAAGCCTTAAGTGACTCTCCACTTCCTGCCAAAGAAGCCCCGACCCAAGCGGGGTCCACCCGACTGTCCCTCCTGCCACATCCCTGCCCACCCCTCCCCCTGCCCTTCCCTGTCTGAGCCGGGCTCTCACTCGCTCTCCTGAGTCCCTTCCCGATGTGCCCTCTGTCTGGAGCATCTCCCTCTCCCTTTGGACCATGTCACCTTTGAGGAGGACTCCCGCCTTTCCCTGAGGGGAGGGTGACTTGCTGTCTCAGTGTCCCCACATCCGCCTGCACACTGAATCACTGTCGTAGGGGGTGGGACTGGGGGGTCATCTCTTGTTTGTCCTCGAAGCCCAACCGCCATTGAGGGAGACCCAATCCAGAGCCTGTGCAGGTGCCCAGGGAAAGTTGGAGGAAGGGAGGAGGGGAAGGAGTGGCCTGGGCACACAGGGGACAGCCACGGGCATCCCAGACAATGAAGGACGCCTGCATCTCTGTGAAGACATGCTGATGTGTTGTGGAGCTGAGGCTCGGCGAGTTCTCAGGGCAGCGCTGGCGCCTCTGCGCCTTCCCTCCTCTGCCTCGCCCAGGCTCCCCCAGCCTCGCCCACCTCCACGTTCTGAACCAGAGGGCAGCCCACCCCACACCAGGTGGGGGTCTTCCAAAGGGACAGAGGGAGTTGGATGTTCATTTGTGTTTGCATTCCACCAGTCAAAGGTGGAGCCAATCTTGCAGCTCCTGGGGTTGGTTCCTGGGACTGGGTGCTTCCAAGACCTGGCAGTGGGTGCTGCTGAGATGGGGGGGAGACAGGAGCATGACTGGGACTGGACTTTACATGGTGATGATCATCACGCATAACATTTGCTCAGCACTTTCAAATTTACCTGACACCTTCAAATGTCTCCAATTATTTCACTGTCAAAACAGCATTGAAAAGTAGAGAGGTCAGGGAGCTTAATTTCCTTCTTAAAGATGGGGAAACTGAGGCTCAGAAATAGCAAGTCAGTTGTGCAAGGTCACACAAGAGGCAAGCCACCTGGCAAGGACCTGAGACCTGCCAATCCTCACTGCTCTTCTCTACCACCTGCCTGCCTCCACTTGACTTATACGGTCCTCTGCCCAGAACCTTGGGGGGGCGGGGAGATGGTAGTGATGGTGGTGATGGTGGAGATGGTGGTGGTGGAGGTGATGGCAGTGATGCTGCTGGTGGTGGAGGTAGTGAAGATGATGATGGTGGTGATGGTGATGGTGGAGGTGGTGGAGATGGAGGAGGTGATGGCGGTGATGGTGATGGTGGTGGTGGTGGAAATGGTGATGGTGGTGCTGATAAAGACAATGGTGATTTTTGGGATGTTGAAGAGCGTGGGTCTGCCTGGCTTGGAAGACTCAGGGAGCCAAAAACAAGAATCTGTGCCCCCCCCGCCCCAAAACCCCTGGAGCCAGTGGCTGGTTTATTTAATGCTTGTCTGTCTGCTTGTGGTGAGTCCGCTGGCTCCTTTTCCAGTCTGCAGCTCCGGGCGTGGGGGTCCCCTCTCAGTCTGTCCCTACACCCTCTTCTCCCAGGCAGCCCTTTCCGGCATGGTGTCCCATGCTCAGGCGGGGTGGCCTGTGGGAGAGAGGCGTGCCTGTACCCCACACCTGCTGAGAGCAGGGCCGAGGGGCTCCCTTACATGGCCACCGTCTGGTGAATGGAGGCCTAAGTGAGTCCAGATGCGGAGATTCGGGAAGACAAGGGGAAGACTCCCTAGACCCCAGAGAACCCTCCAGGGCTCTGCAGGCCCCTTCCCCACCCCTGCCTGCCTGCCCCCCCCCCCCCGCATCCCCCCCTACCCCCCGTCCCAGGGCCAGGCAGGCATCTGCTGCTGCCCCCTGGCTGCCCCCGTGCTAGCCTGGATCTGCAGGGCCTGCAGGGCTCCTTGTGTCCCATGTTCACACTGTCTCAGTTCTGGGGTGTGTCTGCATGTGCACATGCAGTCACACGCACTCACCTACACTCACGACTGGGCACACAGGGCCAGCTCACACAGCCAAGCAGAGTGGACCAGTCCGAGCATCTGTTCCCTTGACCCAGGACCCTGCTCCCCCTGCTGGGCCCCACGCGGCCTCTAACGGCGCCTGAGCTTCTGCAGGGCCCCGGATGGGCGGCACCCAGCTGGCACGTACAGCTCTGTGCATCTGCGTCCTCGCTCTGTGTAATCCCCCATCGGGGATAGGCCACGGTGGCTCGTCCATTCTTGGGTCCTGACTCCGTTCCCGGATCCTCCAGGTGTCGCCTACATGGAGGAGGCGCTGTCTTGACCTTGAGCAGTGGCTGGCATGTGCAGGCAAGGTGCGCGTGCTCTCTCCACACCAAGCCGCACAAGTCGTCCTCCCGCGACCTCGTAGGTGCGTGGGGGGTCTTCTAGGGCGTGCTCCTGGCAGCAGATGCGCATAGGTCAGAGGGCAGGGCAGGCGCACCTGCTATGTGGCTGCCACTAGGCTTGACCGTGTAGCTGGTCTGGCCTGGTGGGCGAGGATGAGTCTCTTGTCACTGCCTGGTGTCTGTCCTCGTCCCTTGGGTAGTCCCATTGGCCTTGGAGGCTGAGGGGAAAGGGACAGGATGGGACAGATCAGCACAAAGAACTGGCGAGGCTGGCAGACATGCTGGGCCGAGCCTCTGGGGTGGCGGAGGGTCTGGGTGCAGCCTGAGTTCAGGTCTCCCCCAGGGGCTGCTGTGGGAGTGGCCGCCAAGCCCAGAGGAGACACCCGGAGGCCTGGGCGCTTGGCCCCACTCCCGCCGTCTCCAGCCCTAAGCACACAGCTTTCCTGAGGCCAGGACCCCATCCCCCCGCACACCTCACTTCTCAGTCCCCAGATCCCGAATCTCCTCCCCGCCAGCCAGACACACTGACTGAGTGGATGCGTGCACGAATGGACGGGTGAGTGAGCAAAGCAGGTGGACGTCCCTGGGAGGCAGGGTGCTCAGTAATTCGGGGATGTCAGGTCCCTTCCAGTCAACGGGCTACAGGAGATGGTCGGGGGAGCACAGGCCTGGCCAGGGGCACAGAGTGGGGCTCTTGCTTCCATCCTGGCCGGCACCCTTGTCCTGGGAGGCCGGTGACAGGCCAGGTGCAGCCCTCACCCCTTGCCCCCGGCCCACCCGTGAGCTTGTGGCCGGAACTCAGTGGGCAGGTGGCGGCGGGCCCTCATCCCTTCACGGGCTGGCGGCCCTCCCTCACCCCGCTGGCCTCTGGAGGGAGGAGGGTGTGGGGGAACCAGGCTCCGGTGGAGCCAGGAGCCTCCTGCGGGCTTCCGGGCTTGGGTGGGCTCCCTCGAGGAAAGGCCTGCCTCCCGGGGCGCCCCCCGCACAGCCGCGGTGGGACGGCGGGAGGCTGGTGCGCCTGGTGGCCTGGAGTGTGACTCAGCCGGAGCGGCGTGCCAGTGAGTGGCGGAATGTTGCCTGCCAGATTAAATTAGGCGCCTCAAAATTAAAAATACATATTTATTTTAACCGGTCGGGGTGTTCGGAGAGAGATGAAAGGGAGGGGAGATGAAATATTACAAATTAGATAATTAAGGCAGCAGCGAGGAGCGCACGCCGGAATGGGAACCAGGAGGGTGAATCGCGAATTCCCCGCGCCGTGCCAATTTAGAGGAGAAAAAAGAGTGAGATGCGGAGACAAAAAATAAATAAACAGGCAACAAAAACCAAAGCCAGCCAGCCGAGAGGGTTCCATTAGTGTTGGTTCAGGGAATTAGCGGAGGGGAACGGCTGCCAGTGAGCGGGCCCGGGGCCGGGGGGTCCGGGAGGGCGAGGGGTGGGCAGCCAGGCCACCGCAGTGTCTCGGAGATGCCAGGCCACGGTACAGCTGCTGGGGAGGCGCTGCTGGCCGCCCGGGGCCCGCGTCCCCGGAGCCCCGCTGCCGACGTGACAACAACGAGGACATCGCCCATGGTGCTGGCGCTGGCACGGGTGGGACGCCGGGTAGCAAGAGGATGGCATGGCGTCCGGAAGCCGGTGATGGCGCTGCTGGCGGTGCAGGTGGCATGTGGGGGCCGGAGGGTGCTGGGGTCAGGCCGGGGCCCTCCACTGGGTGGGGCAGCCTCAGACCCCAGCGTGGCCCCTAAAAGCCCCGGAGCCTCGGGCCCATCACAGCTCTGCTGTTGTCTGTGTTCCTTGAGGTCACTCTTGCAGCCTAGTCCCCGAGGGCCCGAGGGGGCTGGGTGGGGTACCGTGTGGCTGGCGGCGCTGGGGGACCGGCGTTAATGCAGAGGAGAAGACCTCGTGCTGGGCTGAGCTCCCCATGTGCAGCTCCCCCAGCCCCCAGCCAGGCCCAGAGCCCCGCTTCCTGGGTGGGGCGCAGGGAGAAGGGGCCCAGGGCTTGCCCCCCACGGGTGTCTACAGAGCCATCTCACTGGGGGGGTAAGGAGGTGATGGCTGTATGCCCCCAGAATCACACCCTGCATTCCCCTGGCGCCCAGGGCGGGCCAGGTGAGCCATGTGGGTCACAAATGGGGTCATGGCGGGGAGCCTGTCCCTCCTGGGCTGACCTCCTTAATGCCCACGGCCGCCGGCGCCCTACTGGCCCCATATTTAGACGGCGTGAACAGCTGCTCCCCAAACCCTGAGAAGGGGGGGAGGCTGTTTCCCAACACGTAAAAGGAGGAAAGACGCAAGGCTGTC
Source organism: Canis lupus baileyi (assembly GCF_048164855.1). Classification (NCBI taxonomy): domain Eukaryota; kingdom Metazoa; phylum Chordata; class Mammalia; order Carnivora; family Canidae; genus Canis; species Canis lupus. Next base: position 38,545,274 of record NC_132851.1, on the reverse strand, counting down.
CCCCCACCCTTCCCCCTCCCTGGCTCCAAGGGAGTCACATGACAGGCCCTGGGCGCGCAGCTGATGGATGGTGCTGGAGACGCGCCCTCACCCGGCTCCTAGGGGCTGGACCCACCGAGGTCAAGGGCACAGCCTGGGTTTCCTGCCCGGGGAGATGCTTGGCTCACAGAAGCTCCTCCCCCTGCTCACTGCAGCTGAGGGTCCCGGGGACCTGGGGAGCGGCCCCCTGCTGTGTCCTGGGCCTGGGACGGGGACGGGGTGGACACATCAGAGTGCCCCCAGGTCTTTGACGTGCCGACCGCCACCTCCGAAGCCTCATGTAGAAGTCTGGGGGAGCATTAGGGCAAGCTGGGGCGGGGCCCTCTCGACCGGGGGCTCCCTGGGGTTCCCACCGGCCCGGGTGCCCTGCTGCCATCCTGAGCGCCAGGGCGGACGGGGGCGCCCGTTATGCGGATGGGTCGTCTGCTCCGAGGCTCCGTCCTGAGCTGGGGCAGCGCCGGGAGTGTCGGAGCCCAGAGCTGAGTCCAGGCCTCAGCCACTGGGGGCCGCAGGGTCCGTGGGGGGCACCCCTCAGGTCTGGCTGGGCCCCCTGCTCACCGAGTGCCTCAGTCACTGCTGAATCAGCAGGGAGAGCAGACATGTTGGCGTGTGCACCCCCGTGTGCCCCCCAGGGGTGCGTGGGCGTGCACGTGTGCAAGCATGTACACACACAAAGTACATGCAGATGTGTGCATGCCCACTCACACCACACACGGGTGCGTGGGTGTGCACCCCACCCTCGTGCTTGGGCGCAGCCCCGTGTACACGTGCACAGCCCAAACCTGCCCGGTTTGTGCACACGGACACACACAGTGTGTGTGCAGACCTCAGGGTGAGTGTGCGTGCAGGCCTGACACGCGTGTGTGGCGGAGGGGAATGGCGCGGCGAACCCCTCGGGCCTTGAAAGATGTGGGTGGTGTGAGAAATGAAACCTCCCAGGCTGCACGAAGGTCAGGCTGTGCCTTTCGCAGCTCCCAGGAAGGTGCGAGGTGCTACCTGCGAATTTTAAATTGGGCCAAACGGACGCACGCGTGCTGGACTCGGCAGCCGGGGTGGCGGCTCCTCCTGCTGCGGGAGGGCGGCAGGCTCCGACCCGGCCCTCCAGGGCTCCTCCTCCTCCAGGAAGCCTTCTGTGGGTTCCCAAGGCTCCCTTCCGGCTTCTCTCCTCACACAGGAAGACTGAGCCTCCCTCACAGCACACGTCTCCTCCGTCCTATCTTTCTGGAAGCTTCACTGGCCTGTGGCTGAAAACGCAACCCAAGCTGGCTTAAACCACACGGCGGACGGGTCGGCTGACGTAAAAGGGAAGTCTGAGCTTTGCAGGCTTCAGGTCCAGGGTGATCAGGGTGCCAGCTCCCCACACAGTCTGTTGGCCAGAACTCAGATCACGCTGCAAGGCAGGCTGGGAGGTGAGGTGTTTATTTGGGCCCCTTCTCATCCAGCAAGACACCCAGGCTCCCACTCCTGAAGGACAAGGGGCCTCAGCCGTGGGGCCTGGGCCAAATGGCTAGAGACGCTGCCTGCTGGGAATGTTGGGACATCCCGACATGGGGCTGGCCGTGTGGGCTCAGCCGGTAGCCAGGACTCTGTGTCCCTAGGCAAGCGGAATGGCGCCTTGCCCCAGGAGCTGTAGCTGGGGTGGGGGTGACTGTGGTCCCCCCTGGTCAACCACACGCTGGAGGGGACACAAGCCCCAGGCCGGGCAGGGGTAGCAAGGGGCACAGGAGATGCCAGACAGATGCTGAGGGAGGGTTTTCTTCGGATGCTTTGGGCAGGCAGGGGGCAGGACGGGCCAAGGCAGGGAGGACCCCCGGCTGGCGGGGGGCAGCCCACCTGGGGCCTGACCGCAGTGCACCCCAGAGGTGACGGTCCAGCTGCGGAGGGGCTGGTCTGCGTCCGGAGGGGGGAGCGGCACGCTCCTGTGCCCACCTGGCATCCGCGGGCTGGAGCGGCATGTGAGCAGCAGGGACGGCTGGAAGCAGAGGAAAGGAAAGCCCAGCGGGAAGGGGGAGGCGTCCGCTCTCTGTGTCCTGAGTCCTCCGGGTCGCTGCTTGAGCCAGACTGCAGGGACTCTCTGCGACCTCCCCGTGGGCACCAGCGCCCATTCCAGACTCCAGGACGCCAGAGCGAAAATGGGGTGACACACCAGTGACGCGAGGGCTGCCTCGGATTACGGCCGTCCTTCCTGGTCACGGGCTGACACGGCCCGTCCCCAGTCCCGCTGGGCAGCTCCGCGCACCGTCGGGGTTTTACAGCCACGTTCGGTGGGTCGGGCCGTGGAGTGTGCCGCGCTGCCTGCCCCAGAGCCTGAGCTCCCCTCCCCCGGGCGCGGCCCCCGGGGTGCCTGCCTGTGTCCACATGGGAGGAGAAGGCAAATGGGGTGCCCGGGGCTGGCCGGCGGGTGGCCTTCTGAGAACTCCCAGCCCCAAGGTGGAGACCCAAAGAGGCCCCAAGAAGCTCCGGGAACGTGGGTGAGCTGAGCGCCCCAGGGGAGGGGCAGGGCAGGGAGGGCGGAGGGCGGGTGATGGAGGTGTCCCGGGGGGCCAGGTGTGGGGCGCCTGCTGGCCCTGCACCCAGAACCTGAGCAGCCACCCCGGCCCGCACCCCCTGCGCAGGGAGCCCTGCCGCCTGGCCCTCGCCGCCCCGTCCCCCGCTGACTCCCTGCCTCCTCGACCCCGTTCCGGGCGGCCTGCCCCCGCACCATCGCACGGCCCCTTCTCACCCCCGCTGGGGCCGACACCCCTGGGAGCTGTGGGCACACCTCTGCCGGCCCGGGCGGTCTGTGCTCTCCACGGCCGCCCGCGCAGCCGCCCGCTCCGCTCTCCCCCTCGGCAGCCCACGTCCAGGCGAGTCGGGAGCGATGGGGCGGGGACGGGCCCGTCCTCCACCGCAGGGCTCTTAGCCCCCCACCTTCCTCGGGCCTCGGTCTCCCTGGGTCCAGGGCTGCAGGTTCCAGAAGACTCCGCCCAGGGGCTGCAGGTTCCAGAAGACTCTGCCCAGGGGACTGGGGCGAGGGGCAGGGGAGTGGGGTGGGGGTCAGGGGGGCGGGGAGGGCAGCGGGCCAGCGGTGGGATCCGAGGACGGGACCTCTCGGGTCAGCCACCGGCCACCTGGTTCCTGCCACCAGAGAGGTGTCTGTGCTGTCCTTGCCGCCTCGGGGCTGGATGGCAGGCGTGGTGCAGGGAGGGCCGCGCAGGGTGCAGCTGACCAGTGTCCCCTCCACCACCGGTGACACGCTGTTGGGGCTGGATGCTCCCCGAGTGGTGCCCGAGCCTGGCCCTGCTTTCCAGCCTCCGTGCTCGCCCCCTGCGCGGGGCTGACCCGGCTTCCCCTGGGGTCCTGCTTGCTGGCTGCCCGGGTCAGCTGACGGATGGGCCACCCCGCCCCTTCCCCAGAGACAGGGACCCCAGCACTACTCCCTGGAGCCAGGGCGGAGGTGGGCTGTGATGGCCGGAAATGACCTTCCAGGACACGGCAGCTGATTTCCCAGACTCCTTGAGGCCCGTATAGCCCTGAGCCACATCCCCTGCTCATTATGCACCCGCTGCCGCCCCACAGCTCCCCTCGGCCGCCCCACCTGCAAGGTGTCTCTCACGTCACAGAGTGCCTCCTGGCCAGGCCGGGCAAGAAAACCCAATAACCCCCGCCAGCTCCAGGGAGGAGACTGCTTCAGGCCTAGGTGGATCCAGGAGCTCGTGTGGCACCCTGCACACCCCATCTTGCTCCTCAGCTCTCAGACAAGGTCCTGTCTGTGGTGCAAACACTGGCGCCTTCCAAATGTGCATCTGCTATGGAGCAGCCTCAGCAGAAGAGGGGCAGAGAAGGTGGGAAGGGCCCGGCCGGGACAGGGGAGCGTCAGGAATGGGGTCCTGGCACAACGGGGCCCACAGGACAGGCGTTCAGCCCCCGAGACTGAGATTAACATGCTGGAAATACACCGGGAAAACTGATGGGGACACCTCCTGTCAGGGGCGAGCGGGTGAGGCCGGTGGAGGGACAGCCTGCACTGGGTGCCGGGTCCCGGGGGCCTTGGGTGGCGCCACAGGAGTGGGATGGCCCTGAAGAGCTGCCCCGACCGGGACAAGGGCGTGGGCCTCTGCAGCACCTGTCAGCTGGTCCGGGGTGGCGGCTGCCCTGAGGGTGGCGGGCAAGTCCTCCAGTCCCCACACCCCACACAGGGAGGCTGGAGGTTGACAGGCGGCCCCCAAGTGGCGGGGAGCAGCCTGCATTGGACTGAAGGGGGGTCGGGGGTCCATAGGCCCGGGACTGGGAAACGGGACAGGCTTGACGGGGAAGCACTTGCTTCTGAGACTCCCCCACCTCTGGCAGGGAGCTGAGGAGGCAGGGCTCCCATGGAGGGGAAGAGGGAGCCGGGGAGGAAGCCGCCCTCCCTGGAGCACCTAGGCAGGGACAGCTTCGGCAGCGAGGGGCCCAGGCTTCCTGTCTGGGGATGCCCTGCCTCGGCTGTGGGTGAAGCACTCAGGGCAGCCTCGGGAAGGATCCAGACCACGGATGCCTGCTGGGGTCCATTCCCCCGTGGGACCTGAGCATGGGTCCTGCCTGCGGATGCGGACTGTAGGCACCTCCTACCTCGGGGACCAGGCTGAGCCTTACCCCTGGTCACGCCCTGAGCCCTGACCCCAGTCCCACTCTGAGCCCTGACCCTGGTCACACCCTGAGTCCTGACCCTGGTCACACTCTGAGCCCTGATCCTGGTCACGCCCTGAGCCCTTACCCCGGTCCCACTCTGAGCCCTGACCCTGGTCACACCCTGAGTCCTGACCCTGGTCACACTCTGAGCCCTGATCCTGGTCACACCTTGAGTCCTGATCCTGATCACACCCTGAACCCTGATCCTGGTCACACCCTGAGCCCTGACCCTGGTCACACCCTGAGCCCTGACCCTAGGCTCACACCCTGAGCCCTGATCCTGGTCACACTCTGAGCCCTGACCCTGGTCACACCCTGAGCTCTGATCCTGGTCACACTCTGAGCCCTGACCCTTGGTCATACCCTGAGCTCTGACCCTGGTCCCACTCTGAGCCCTGACCCTGGTCACACCCTGAGCCCTGATCCTGGTCATACTCTGAGCCCTGACCCTGGTCACACCCTGAGCTCTGATCCTGGTCATACTCTGAGCCCTGACCCTGGTCACACCCTGAGCTCTGATCCTGGTCACACTCTGAGCCCTGACCCTTGGTCATACCCTGAGCCCTGACCCCGGTCCCACTCTGAGCCCTGACCCTGGTCACACACTGAGCCCTGACCCTGGTCACACCCTGAGCCCTGATCCTGGTCACACCCTGAGTCCTGATCCTGATCACACCCTGAACCCTGATCCTGGTCACACTCTGAGCCCTGACCCTGGTCACACCCTGAGCCCTGACCTTGGTCACACCCTGGGCCCGGACCCTGGTCACTCTCTGGGCCCTGGCCCTGGTCCGTTGCTGACCCAGACTCAGGTCCAGGCTGAGGCCCTACCTCATTGGACCTCCACTGACCTGGCTTTGGCCTCAGGAGGCCTGGGTGGGAGAAGCAGAGGGCTTCCAGCTGGGCATATGGATCCACTGACGTCCAGCAACAGGTCCATGTATCATCTGGGCCCCTTGCCCCATCCCTGTCTGTCCCCTCCAGGCCTGTCTCCAGCAGGAGAGGTGGAGCCCTCACTGCCCCGCACTCCATGGAGCCTCCTGAGATCGCCCTCGCTCTATCTGGATCCCCATCAAGCCCTCTAAACACAACAGTGATCACCAGACACAGGCAACGTGCCCAACACCTCCCACCCCGGCACCGCCCATGGTCGCCCGAGGAGGCCGGTGAGCCGTACCCCCACAGGGCCAGGGACCCAGGGCAGAGGGACAGATGCATGAGGTTCCTGGGGACAGAGCCCACCTCCCCTCCCAGCTGGGACAGCCTGCGTTCCCCTTTCTACTCGGTTACGGTACAAAGTACAAATAGCTGTGTGCCAGGCTCTATACACGTTATATCCACATGGTTGGTCTCAGGGACCCATTTCCCCAGGAGGACCTGAGGCCCAGAGAGGGGAAATGACTTGCTCGAGTCACACACAAGGAAGAGCAAGAGCCAGGTCTGAACCAGGACCAACCCCTGGTTCCTCTAGCAGCCACATCTCACTCCATGCTCACCTCCGTCCGGCCTAGATCACCAAGATCACCTTTTTCTTGGCTCCACGACCCCCGAGGGGCCACAGACGCCGTCCATCCTGGTGCCAGGCCCCTCCAATCACTTAGGCACCGTGAGGTTGGGGGGTGACAGAGCCCGGGGCCCGTCAGCCCCAGAGCAGGAGCCCACGGTGGGGCCTCCAGCCCCCTTGCTCACCTGTCCCTCAGAGCCTGTAACCTGGACCCCGAGCGGCAGAGAAGGGACTGTGGGGGGCTGTGGCTCAGAGGGCATCGTCGGAGTGTGGGGAGCATTGAGGACCCAGGGGAAGGGGAGAGACCGTGTGGCCAGTGCAGCGGCCCGGCCCTGAGGACCCGCTGCGCATCACAGCCGGGCGGGGAGATCACCGCATGGGCCAGGAGGCCGCATCCTTCCTCTGGCCTCAGTTTCCCCCGGAATAGTCCAGACCACCTCCCGAGCCCCACAGCTCAGCGCCCCCAGGCCATCATTCACTCAGCAAACACGATGGGAAGCTGCAAACAAGTGGCTTCTGGTGTGTGTGGGGCAGATGGTGCCATCAGCGCCCCGAGAGGCAGGCTTGGAGGAGGCCCCACACCAGGCCCAGGTTAGGAAGGCTTCCTGGGGGAAGGCCAAGTGTGTGGGCAGGATGCCTCCAAGGATGGACGACTGTCCCTTCCTGGCAGAGGAGCCCATGGGGTAGGGGCGGGGTGGAGGCAGAGCTGGGACGGCACAGCCCCGTTGGGCGCGGGGTGGCACCTGGAAGGGCCTGGAACGTCCGCCCGGTGGTCAGGGAACTCGGACGTGATCGTAGTGTGACTGGTGGCCCAGCGGGGCATCAGGCGGGTGGTCCCCCCCCCAGTCGGAGCAGGGGCCAAGGCCAGGGGCAGGGGCTACCTTCCCGCCCCCTGCGGACCCCATGGGCACCCCGGGAGGGGGCCCCGCGGGCGCCTCTCGCCTCCACACAGCGCTCAGCTCGGCAGCAGCTCGCTCGTGGGGAGGGAGCCCTGGAAGTACAAAGTGTTGTGATTTTGCAAAACGCTGTTCTCTGTGTTTTTACCTTCGCTCATTAGCATCTCATTACCATGCTTCCCCGCAGGAGCGGTGGGGGAGGGGGGCTGGGGTGCGTAGCACACACTGAAGCCAGTTCTGACTCGGTGAAGGTGCGGGTGCACCTGGAAGGGGCGGGGCGCCCCCATCTGCCCTGGTGGGGTGGGCGTCTGGGAGAGACTGCCAGCAGGAGGAGGATGCAAATTCCTTCAGCATCCAGGACTCGTGCTGGTCCTGCCTGACAAGCTCCTACTCATCCTTCAGCACCCGGCCCAACATCCCCTCCCGGGTACACCCTTCTCGCACTCTGGATTTCGAATAACCTACTGTTTCCTCATACCTTCTAGCAACACACTCGTGGCCCAGTGGGTGGTTCTTCGCTCCCACTGTCCCCGTCGCCGTCCCCGCCGCCCCCGCCACCCCCTCCGCTCCTGAGGGCACTGTCTGCACGTCCTTGGGCTAGCGCCTGGCACCCACTGACACATCGATGACAAGTCAGACACGCCATGGGCTCACGGGCGCCAGAGGCTCCCAGGGGGCCAGGCCCCGGGGTTGAGCACCTCCGACGGCGTTGCTGGCATGACCCGCTCAGGCCCCCTGTCACCGCCACAGAGCCAGGACCATCATGCTCTGTGCCGCCCACACGTGTCAGGGGGTTGAGGCTCGGGGCGGGTGTCTGACGTGCCGACCCCCTGGCAGCCACGCCCTACAAGCAGGGGTCAAGCCGCGCCCCCTGGGGAGGGCGCCACAGGGCTGGCGGGAGGCTGGGGCTGCTGGATGGCTGTGGCCTTGGGGAGCCCGGAGGTGGGGGAAGGAAGATGTTCCTGCGCGTCCCTGAACAGACGCTCGTTACCAAAGGAATAATGTGCCGCGTTCGCAGAGTGCCTCGGAGGGCTCTAAGCGGGGCGCGCTCGGAGGGCTCTAAGTGGGGTGTGGGCTGCAGGTAGGTTCATTCTGCTGTGAGGACCCCCGGGGCCCTGGCTCTGCTCCTGGCTCACGGGAGGCCCACTCCAGGCTGCCCTTCCTGCCCTGCCCGGAGAGACCCCTCCGTGTGTGCCTCCCACAGGAGCCTGGAGGGGGGCACAGAGTGTGGGGTGACGGCGCCCCACGCAGGGTGGAGGGGGGCCCACCTCTGCCCTTCACACCCCTGCTGCCTACTTCTTTTGCTCCTGATTTTCAAGCCCTCACCCTGACTCTCTGAGACGGGAGGAGTCCCGCCCACCCAACTCCTGGGAAAGGGTGCTGGCCTGACCGACCATCCCCAAACCCCCACGGGCCACCTGGAGCTCAAGAGGATGGAAGCCTCTGTCTGCATCCTATAACCCAACCTGTGTGTGTCCTGAACTCAGTCACCTCCTAAGGAAGCCACCTGCCTGGTCCTCTGTCCTCCCGCGTGAGACCCGGAGAGCTGGGCCCTCTGTGGCCAGGGCACGCTGGACGTGCAGCAGGACGGGCCCAGGCAGCGGGAAGAGGTGCCCGGCTCTGCTCACCCTTCTGGGTCTGGGCCACCACAGTGCCAGGGACGCTGGGGGCATCGAGGCCACAGCCCCTCTTTGCCTCCCTTCCCACTCTCACCGCGAGTCGTCGCTGGCTGCCCGTGCGCCCAGCAAGGGTCCCCTGCTCACCACCCTGGGGCCGATCGCGCACACGGTGCAGGTGCAGGCACGAGGAGGCCGTGTGCCACATGGAGTGGCGGGACCCTCCCCACAGTCCGTGCCTGCCTCCTCGGCCCATGACCCCACCCTGCAGGGAGCGCCCAGCAGCGTGTGTCCCTCCTGCCTCGGCCGGGTTTCCCACCTGCAGGTGAGGAGCTGAAGAGGTGGCAGCACCAGGGGCTCTGAAGTCAGTGGTGGCTGCAGAGGTCAGGATGTGTCCACGGAGGGGTGTGGGACAGCCCCACAGGACACCGACAGGCTACTCAGGACACCCACCACCCCCTCCTGGAATCGCTACCTCTGGAGACTCCCATGTGTCCGCCTCCTTGTCGGGGGTCGGGTAGGGGGGGCCTTCCCTGACCCCAGCCCCCGTTGGGTCCCCAATGCCCCTGTTCTGCTCCTGTGCAGCCTCCACTCAGGTTCCCAGCGCACACCTGGGCCTGTCCGGTGTCAAGGTCCGCTCCTGACTAGGTGAGCCCATCCCCGGCCTCTTAGTAGGCCCGGGGGCCAGAGCGCGGCTGGGATGTTAGTCCCCAGGAGGAGGACACTGCTAGCCTCCTGAGCCACCGCAGGTGCCGAGGGACCCAGCTCCGGCCAGGGGGTGGGGATCTAGCAGGTGTCCTTCAACAGGCAGGCTGGGGCCAGAGGGTGCCGTGCGCTCTCCACGGTCCAGTTCTCCCTCCTGCTGCCTGCGACGCCGACGTGAGGCCACGCGGCAGCAGAAGACCCACCTGGAGGAGCAACCAGAGTCAAGGGACCTGGGGGCCCAGTGACTGGGAGGTCACCCCCGCAGCCCCGCTGCCTATTTGGCCTTGGGGGTGTAGCGTTGGAAGTAAATACACACCGATCTTGTCTAAGCCAGTGTTATTGGGGTTTTCTGTCCTTAGCAACCAGATCTAATTGTATGGTATCCCCCGGGACCTCGCGGGTTGCCTACCAGTAGAAGCCAAGATCGTTGAGCGAGTAAATGATGATGAACACGGCAAGACTTGGCGAGACAGGAGAGCGGCCACTGCCAGGTGGCAAGGCTGGGACGCGGGTGTGGGCGGAGCGCGCTCCTTGGGGTGTGCAGGGACCTCCTCCCTCAGGGATGGGGCATGAGCAGGCTCTGCGGTCTCCCGGGAGGGGCGGCAAACGCATCCTCGCAGGCGATGTGATTCACAAAGGTAACACTCGTGGATTTGCTTTTACTTTTTTTTTTTTGGCACTGCTGCTTGGCGTCAAATACCTGGGAGGCTGTTACAAGTGTCATGCCGGGGTTGGTCCCCTAGGAGCCCAGGGCTGTGACAAGTATGGTCTCCCAGGGTTGGAGGCGTGGCACATGCCATGTGCTGGGCTCATGCCACCCCGGCCCAGCACCTGCCCCTCTTGCCCTGCCCCCTGCGCAGGGCCCCTCTTGCTGTGCTCCCAGATTCACCCAGTCCTCCACCCCGCTTGGCCTGTGTTACGGGGAGCACCACGGGAAAAGTGAGCCCTGCGGGTACAGCTCGCGTGCCCCCTCACACACTTGTCCCTGCTCCTTGAGTCCACGCCACACGCCAGGCCTCAGCCGTAAGCCGCCACGCAAGCGCAAATGTCTGGGCTGCCCCTCAAGAAGCTCCTCCTGCAGGAGGCAGGACACACACCTGAAGGGGTGACCCGGGCCATCCTGAGGGGCACAGGGGTCGCATCTGCTGGGAATGGTGCCCACAGCAGCAGGAAGGAAGGAGGCACCCCAGTGACAACAAGGCTGGGGTGCAGTTGGGGCAGAGGTTCTCCATCCTCAGCTTGGGACTCATCCCCTTGCACCTCGAGTGGCCACTGTCCCCATGTATTGCCTGCATTTTGGAGAGAGGATGAGGACAAGGAGAGCAGGACAGTCCGATCAGCTAGCCAACCGCGTCGTCCTTCTGAAGGGCCCCGAAGAGCGCTCCGCCTTCCGCCATCATCCCCCCGACGGGACAGTCATGTGGCCGGCCCTGGCTGCCCATGAGGCTGGGCACGTTCCTGCCCTAACCCAAACCGGAGCTCAGTCAGTAGGGGACAGTGGGACCCCGGGCCACAGGGAGCCTCGGGCTCACGGGACTTGATGGAGAGCAGACGGGGGCCACAGGAGCAGGGTGGGCGTGCCGACTGTGCCGCCTGGGCAGGGGCCAGGCTCCAGAGCATGGAGAGCGGGGGAGGGAGGCTCACAGCAGACCCCTGCCGACACTGACCGGGGAGCCAGCGCCACCCTGGAGCCGCCCTGCTGTGTCTCATGTCAGAACAAGCATTTCCAGGGACAAGGTAGCGGGGCTGCCTTGAGGTTCCTTCTGCAGACCCTCCAACCATCTCCAACCTTGATGTCCACCCCCTTGCTGAGGCCTAAAGATCCAACCTGGGGGGCTTCCAGCTAAGGACACGCGGACCCCTGCTCTCAGGGAAGAGCCCTCCCTGTGGGAGCCAACGCCCGCCACTCATTCTGCTGGCGGCTGAGACCCGTCAGGGCACGGGCCTGGCAACCCAGGGGCGCCAGCGTCCAGCTGTCAGGCAGGCGTCTGTCCCGGGAGATTTCCACCCCGAAGCCCCCGAGCTGTGGTCAGCAGTCACCGACGCCGCCTCTGCAGGACCAGACCTGGCTTCCTTTGCACCCCAGCGGCCGGGGGCAGCGGGCCAAGCCCTGTCCAAATCCTGGCTTCTCTGTGGAAGGGGCACATGCCCCAAGGCCATGGTCAGTACTCGAGGCCAAGAGCCTGGGCCAGCCCCGCACAGGCTCCTCTGAGCAAACGCACACTGGCCAGCCCGTGCCCTGCGCTCCCCACCTGCCCGCGCAGGTGCCCCCTGCTCTCGTCCACGCCCTCGTCCTGCGCTCACGCGAGCTGGTCCTGCGCGCACCTCCGCCCAGGGCCCGTGTGCACAGCCTGTCTCATGCACACGGCGCTCACCCCTGCGCACGAGCTCCCGGGCTCCCAGCGCGCCCGGCACCTCCCGCCAAGCCCCGGGCACGCGGTGTCTAGGGCACGTTGGTGGTCACCTCCTCCCACATGCCCGTCCCCGCCAGCCTCGGCTCCACGAGGGGAGACCGCGGGCCTGTCATCTCTCGGGGCTGGGGGGGGCGCACTCCCCGGGGTCCCCGGGGCAGCCCTTGATCGACGCCCGCCAGGAGCGCCACTCTGGGAAACTTTGTGGCCCAGCCGGCCGCCGTCCCCGGCCGCTTCGGGTCGTCCGCGCGGGGCTGTCTGGGACTTGTAGTCCTCGGGCGCACGTCGTCCTGCGCGCGGCGCGGCTCGGGTGGCCATTGGCTGGCGCGAGGCGCCGGGGCCGATGGGACGGAGGCGGGGGGGCGACCTCGCGGCGTCAGCCCGGGGGCGGGAGGGGCGTCACGTGACGTTTGGGTCCCGGCTCCGCCCCCTGCGCCGCCCCTGCCGCCGGGAGCCCGCGGAGCGCGCCCGCCAGCCACCCCGGCCCAGGTGAGGCGGCGCGGCCGGGCCGGCGGGGACAGGTGGACGCGGCCGGGAGGGCGCGCGGCCCGGGGGCGGGGCGGGGCTGGGGGCACGCGGGGCGCGGCGCGGCGAGGGGGGACCTCCGCGGGTGGGGCCGACCCGGGAGGGGCGGGGCCTGGAGGGGGCGTGGCCTCCGGAGGGCGTGGCCGCCGTCTGGGGGCGGGGCGGGCGGCGGGCCGGGGGTGCCCTGGCTCCGCCCCCCGGGACGCGGGCGCGGGGGACCCACCTGAGGGCGCATGCGCTCCGCCCTGAGGCCTCGGGTCCCACTTGTGGGGTGCACGGGGCGGCGGGGAGCCCTGCGCCCTCGAGGCCGCCGCGTCCGCTCTCTTCTGGCCTCGTCCGCGTTTGCACCCGTGCTGAGCGGCCGCGGAGCTTGCAGGTGACCCTACGTGCCCCGGCCCCGTGGGGGGCTCGCGGCCCCCTGCTCCCGGGCCCGGCTCCGTGTGCGCCGTCCAGCGTGGTCAGGTATGGAGCGCCGCCCCATCGCAGGCGGTTCTGGGTCCGCCGCCGTCCCAGCTCCCCTGGCTCCCCTGCGCCCTCGCGTCCAGCCCTTCCCCCGGGGCCGGGGCCGGGGTCACCTGTTGCGGGCACTTGCAGCCGATCGTGGGGACTGCCTTCTCTGGCCCCACTTTTGCGTCCGGCTCTGGCTGGCGCTGCACCTCTGTGGCGTGTGGGGTCCCGGGGAGGCAGGCGCCGGGAGTGGTCTTCAGCGTACCCCCCAGGGACACAGAGTTGGGGTGAGGATGCTGATGCAGCCCGTGCAGAGGTACCCAGCCTGTCCTGCGTCAGGTCCCCGGTAGAAACCTGCTGCGGCACATGCCTGCCCGGGGCAGTACAGGGTCAGGAGCCAAAGTGTGCTTGCAGGTGGCGGTAGGAGGCGGACAAATCCAAAGAGGCTTCCTGGAATCAGTGGAGCTTCAGCTGGGCCACCTCCGCACCTGTTCTCTGTTGGCCTGGCTGCCCTGACGGCATCCAGGCAAGTTGCTGTGCAGGTGAGGTCTGGTGCTCCCAGGCTCCCGGGCAGGCAGGCAGGCATCCTTAAGTCTCCTTCCCCAGCGGCCTGCTGCCTGCAGGGTGAGGGTCGGGTCTGGCTCCTGCATGTCCCTCCAGCCACGTCTTCCACGACTTGCTTCATGCCGCCGTCGTGTCAGAGGCCTTGTCTCTTGCACGTCCCACGTCTCTCTTCATCAGCACAACAGCTAGGTCCTCTTGTTGTAATGGCCCTGTGTTCCGATGTGTCTTTTGGAACCTCTCCGTCCCTGTCCCTTGCCTCCCCTGCTTGAGTTTCACCCACATGCCTGTGGCCCTAGCGCCCGTGCCTTAGCTTGCCTTCTGTGATCATCCCGCACGTGACCGCGCAGGGCCCTCCGTCTTGGTCATCCCTGTACCTTGGGTGCCCAGCCCAGAGTCTAGAGAGCAGGTTTCCATGAAGGAGTAGGTGGGCGCTGTGAGACAGCGAAGAGAACACGGTGAGAGACGCATTGGGGCAGGCGGTTTGCTCAGGATGTGGGGAAGCTCGAAGCTGGGAGGTGGGATTTACCTTCCAGTTGGGGAGAGAAGACTCCAACTGTGACCAGGTGTGCCCTGAGCCACTAATGGCAAGGGCTAGATGCGTGCCTCGGGGTCCCAGAGCAGGAGGTCTTCCTAGGGTGTGGGATTTGAGCCGGGCCAGGTAGCACGGCGGGTGGGCATCCTGGGGATGGTGGTGCTCATCATACTTGCCGCACTCAGATGGCACTTTGGGTGCCAGGCTCTGGTTCTCAGCCGTGAGGCCCAGGGGCTCAGCTCATCCTTACAGGGAGCCCAGGTCAAGGGCCTGTCATCACCCCTGTGGTACAGGTGAAGAGACAGGTGCAGAAGAGGGAGCTTATCCCCAAGTCGCTTCACTGCCAAGTCCTGAGAGATTATCCGTTCAGCCTTGGACACATGGTTGCTTTCAAGACTTGGGCATTTTGTCGCTCTGGCTCCTGTTTGTGGTGGGCGGAGAGCTGGTGATCGTTAGCATCTGGTTTGTGTGGTGTCCGTCTGACACTCACTCGGGCTCCGGAGGTGGGCCTCCTCCTGGATGCAGCGTTCTCTGCCGTGGCGCCCCTGCGCTGCCTGGCTCCCAGGTGGCCGCGCCTCTGTGCCACGTTCCGCCCTAAAGGGAACGGGAGCCCAAAGGGAGAGGAGCACACAGACAGCGGGAGCCGGGGCCCCCACACGGCCGCCGGGGCCCCCACACGGCCGCACCTCTGCTTGGTCGCATGGATTCTTGCCTGTGCTCTGCGCCCTGCCTGACCACCTGTACCCCTTTTGGGTGCGTGAGGCGGGTGACGGGAATTACGGTTCCTGGTTCTGGGTGACAAATGTGGGGCTCAGAGGGGCCTCCTCCTGCACCCGAGCAGGGCCACTGTGCACTGCCACCCCCCCCCCCCTGCCCCGGGGAGCCACGTGTCTGAACGCATGTCTGTGGCCCAGGCCGGAGCCAGGCAGTGCAGGTGGCTGTGCGCCGAGGGAGTGAGGTTGGATGGAGCTGACCTGAAGCGCGTTCTTACTGCACCACGCTGCCTGTCAGCGCCAGGGGAACCTCTTGTAGGAAAGGAGCTAGTTGTCTGGGCTGCTTCCTGGAGAAGGCAGGACTTGCCAGGGAGCCAGACCTGGTACCTGGCAGGTGCCCAAGCTGGCGGAGGCCACAGGGCCGGGGATGCCTCCTGGGGGCCCTTGGTTCAGTGCGCTCTCTGCGCTCCAGTCCTCAGATGCCCGCTGCAGCTGTGGAATTGTCCCCGTCAGCCTGAAGCCTGGTGAGGGGTAGGACGGCTGTGGGGTAAAGGTGACTGCACACTTGGCTTTAGACCACACCAGATGGAGCCCTGCCCTGTCTTTGGGTTCTGTGTGGGCTAGAGGGGGCCCCAGTAGGACTTGGGCTGGTTCGTGGGCTGCCTGGGTCCGTGTACGCAGGGACGCTGTGCTGGGCCAGGGGCCAGGTGCACAGGATCCTTGCACGCCCCGCCGCGGGCTGTGCTCACGGCTGCCACGTGAGGTGTGCAGCGCCCTGAAGGATTCTCAAAGGGCAGGCCTTGCACAGAGGTCAGGATGGGCGGTGAGCACGGGGGGCTGCCCCGAGTGTGTTCCCCGAGTCATCAGGGAGGCTCCCGTGTGCGCAGGACTGAGGTCACAGTGAGTGGTCAGCAGGGGGGTAGGGAGGGGCTCCCACTGTGGGTGGGAAGGGAGGGTGTGGGTGCGTATATGGGAAGGGGTCCTGGGTGCTGGTGAGAGGGCTGAGCTGAATCTTGAAAACTGTGCATCAGCTGTGGCAGGGGGGTAATATGGAGTGGAAAGGAGGGGTTCCAGATGGGGGGACCTGAGGGACGGCCCAGCAGTTGCAGGGGTCCCCCCGGGTCAGTGTGACTGGGGCCCGGCTGGGAGGGCCTGGGAGGCTGATGGCCCGGGGTGTGGGGAGCCATGCTGAGGGTCACTGGGGGAGGACTAGGGAGGTGGGGGCCAGGGCCTGTGGGGGAGGCTGCCTCGGGCAGTGAGAGGCCTGCGCCCTGCCCGGGTCCCTGGGGTCTGGACCTCTTGGCCCTTTGGCGCAGTATCGTGTGGCTGGGTCCGTGGTGGCAGCAGTGCCGCGAGTCCCCACAGCAGAGCGAGTGCTGGCTGGGGACACCTGGGGCTTTCCAAGGACTGGGGTGGCAGGATGCTCCCGCTTTGGGGGAGAGAGCACCCTGCCTGAGGTGGACGCGGGAGGGCGGAGCCAGGTAGTCAGGATGACCCCACGAGCACCCAGCCTGGAGCTCTGGCCCAGCAAACCTTTTTATTGTCTTTAACTGGATCGATGGAAATGGTCTTATTTTCTGCCTCTGATTTCCCCCGAGAGGGGGACGGGGGCGTTGGCATCCTTTTGTGGGAACAGTGGCGTCCTGCAGACGTGGCCATGCAGCGTCTCCCCTGTGGCATCCTGAGTGATGGCGCTCATTAGCACGTCCCCAGCCTGCCCGTCTGGTCCTGCAGCCACTGGGCGGGGGCACCGGGCCCTCGGAGGGGCGGACACTGAAGCCAGGGGAGGGGTATCGGAGGGCGCGGGGAGGGCTCTGGGGTCAGAGGGTGCCCGAGAGGCAGCAGGGCCCCCTTTCGTGTGACCTTCGGGCTGGCCCCTGCTTTGGAGGATTTGCTCTGCCTGCCGACCAGGGTGTGGTGCAGGCTGCTATGGAGTAGGAGTGGTGGGAACTCTGGACAACTGGCCATTGTCACCGCAGCAGGGAGCGCTGCTGTGTGCCCGGCTGCTGCCGCGTTCCTAACGTCCTCACATCACACTCCCCGGGGCGGGTGGCTCATCCAGAGGCACAGGCCCGTAAGCGACCCATCAGGATTTGAACCCAGCCTGCTGGCTGCAGGGCCCGCCCACCCCTGAGCTGGCCCCCCTGTCCCACATTCCTGCCCTGCTGTTCCGAGGGGGGCCGACCCAGAGGGAGGCGCTTCGGTCCTGGCGGAGGCCCTGTGGTTAGAGGACAGTGTTAACGTTGCTGTGGTTGCGCGGAGAAAGACTCCGTCCTGGGCCTCTCCCCCGAATTGAGCTGCTGTCTAGCTCATTCCAAAGGAGAGCGGGGCTCTGAGAGCTTTGGGGACTTGGGACTCAGGGTATCAAAGTGCAGGACCGCCCACGGAACCTGGAGGCCAGGGAGCGCTGGACGGAAGGGGCTAGAATGAGCTCGCCGTGTGGCAGGAATCAGCGTTCTCAGGGCTTCAGGGCCTGGTGCCACTCTCGTCCGCGTGTTCACGTCTGTCCTCCTGTCTCCCCAGCCAGACCCTGGGTGTGGGCCGAGGGGTGCAGACTGGACCTGGTGTTTGGGGGCGCGGGGTGGTGGTGAAGGAGGAGGGTGGGCTGGCAGCTGGGACAGATGGGGGGAGTGAAGGGCCAGTGGGGGGGGCACCAGGGGCCTGGGCAGAGCCAGCCGGGAGGAGGCAGGGGTGCAAACCTCCCTCCGGACCCAGCGACCTCTGGCCTCTGGCCGCCCTCCACTGAGATCCTGATTCATTCCAGCCACGTATTTGGAAAGGGGCCGTGTCTAAGCAGGTGGCCCAGCACGGGTCTTCCCCTGCATTAGCATCACACAGCCGGGGCCTCCTTCCTGGGCTGGCTGCTGCTCCCCGCAGGCTCTTCGAGGCCGCTAATGAGGTCTGACCCCGCCCTCATCCCCGTCTCCCACAGGGAAGGTGCTAATGAGTGTGCTGGGGGTAGGGGTGAGGGGGGCAGTTAGGGCTGTGGTGGAGACAGGGGTCTAGAAAATCTTGGGTTGCAGGGTGGGGCTGGTCTGCAGCCCCCGACCCCCCTTCTCTGTTCCCCCTCAGGGTCGTGGCTCTTCCTGGTGCTTGTGGCACGGGCGTGGCCCTCTTCTGCTGAGAAGCCTGGGGCGCCTCCCCTCCCTTGGCTTTGGCGGCTCCTGGCCTGTGACCTGCTCACCTTTCCAGCCTGTGGTCTGCCGAGCCCGCCGTCGGGTGTCTGCCTGTGTGCGGGCGATGGCAGGTGCCAGCCTCACCCGGTGACCTCCTCCAGGTGTTGGAGCTCGGCCGAGCGCTGCCCTCTGGAAGCCTGCCTGTCCTGCCTCTGCTGCTTGCTTGAGCCCTTGGGGAGGGCAGGGCACGGGGAGAGGGGGGCTGCCTGGCTGGTTCCTCGCTGCGTCGGTGTTGGGCGCCCTGCACACTGCCCCGCAGTGTCTCTCCTGTGTCTCTCCTGTCTCCATGGCCCCAGGATGGGAAGCGCACGTGGTGGGTGCACAGTTAACAGGGTGTAAGCGGGACCTCGCAGTTGGAAGGAGCTGTTAGGCAGCCGCAGTGCTGGTAGGGAGCTGCGAGGGGCTGAAAATGTGGGTGGGCCAGCCGTGAGCAGGTGCTTCGCGTGCTGCAAGAGCAGGAGACCACTGCTTGGGAGACTCACGGCTGCTGGGTGGGCTTCCAGAGCCGGGTAGCCCGGCCGCTGCGAGCAGACCAGCGTCGGGCAGGTGGGTGGCACGTGGGGAGTGCTGCCTCGACCCTGAGGGGCGTTGCTGCCTCGACCCTGAGGGGCATCGCTGCCACCTCGAGCTCCACGCGTGGGGTCTTAGAGCCGTTGAGCCGAGCAGGGCCGCGGGCCGGTCCTTTCTCTCCGACTGCGGGAGGTGACTGTGTCTTCCCGGGCCAGGAGCAAGCTCAGCAGAGCTGGGAGTGGAACCCGGTGTGGCCGGCCGTGAAATCCGGGCGCCGGGGAGGCTGGACCGTGGGGAGCTGCCCGAGCAGCAGCCTTGAGCTTGCTCATGGGGACCGGGATGGGGCTCTCGTCACCGATGTGGACCCCTTCCGTTTCCCAGAACAGCTCTGATGTCGTGTTTCACCTGTGCCTCGTGAGTGTTGTATTTGAGGAAGGGATCCTATAACCAGCCGTGGGTTTTAAAAAATAAAAATAAAAATAAAAATTCATTCATTTGAGCGCGTGCGCGAGCACAAGCAGGGAAGAGGCTCGGAGGGAGAGGGAGCAGCAGACTCTGCTGAGCAGGGAGCTGGACTTGGGGCTCGATCCCAGGACCCTGGGATCATGGCCTGAGCTGAAGGCAGACTCCTAACGAACTGCCGCCCAGGTGTCGTCCCCGCGTGGTTCTGACGCTGGTACAGCCGTCGTTTCACACACTGGCGAGCTGGGCCGGAGCTGGCCTGCGCTGTGGGCTGCGGCCCTGCGTCCTCTGGTCTGACGGTATGTTGGGGCTCATTGCCCGCCTCTGCTGCCCCGCGGGAGGGGTTGGAGGCCATCGCAGGGCAGGCCCCACGGCAGCGGCGGGGTTCAGTCCGTGGGGCGGGAGGGCAGGTTGGCAGGGCTGAGGCTGGACAGCCAGGTGTACTCCCGGATGCCACAGGCGGGGTGGCGGTCCTGGGGGTCCAGGCTAGGTCTTGCCGCCGTAACAGGTGTGCCCCAAGTATCGGGAGCCTGGGGCAACATACCTCCACTCGTGTCCTCCAGGGATCGGCCGGACTTGCTCAGGGCCGTCGGGAGTCCTGGGCTGCGGAGGGCCACGTCGGGAGAGTGTCAGAGGGGACGAACCCTGGGGTCTTGTCCTGGGAACCAAGTGCGGGGCTCAGAGGGCAGCCGGCTCGCTTCTGTTCACAGCTCGTCGGGCAGGAGTCGTCCCAGGGCGCCCCTCCAGGGGCCGGAGCGCAGTGCCGCCCCGCTCCCCGAGGGAGGCCGATGCTCAGGCCGCCTGGCCAGGCAACCGTGGGCCTTTGGAGGGCCGCCCTTCATCCCTGGGCTGCCCCCCTCTTCCTCCTGGGATTCCCCCGTGTGCCGGGAGGTCGGGGCCCCGGGTGGCTCACCTGCCTTCTGGGCTCACGTTCCAGGAGGCAGGTGCTCGGGAAAGCGGACTGGGTTGAGTGTGGCCTCTGCTCAGTGACGTTGTGCGTGGAGATGGACCGCCTGGGGTCGTTTTGTACCATTCAGTTTTTTATTCCGTGACGGTGGTATGTTGCCCTGCCGCTGTCAGAGATCATTCTGAGCCCCCGTGTACCCTCCCCGTGACCGGGGTGCAGTCCCCGTAGTTTCCATCACCCAGGGGACCCCTCACACCCCGGCCTGCTGCCCCCTGCCCCTTAACTCCTGGCGCCTGCTAGCCTGTCCCCCTGCTGTAACGTCATCTCTAGAATGTCACATGGACGGAACCCTGTGGCACGTCACGTCTGGGCACTGGCTTCGTCCTTCGGCGTGGCTCCTGGAGATTTCCCAGGGTCGCCACGCATACCGATAGCTTCTTTCTCTTTATTCCTGAGCCTTGTTCCGCGGTGTGGACGGACCACGGTGGAACTTACCCAGTGTCCTTGCGGTCTAGTGCTTTGAGGGGTTCATGTTGTTTGAGGGTAAAAACACGGGAAGTGTGCAGCTGGAAGTGACAGCCCCCCCCCCCCCCCCGCCCCAGCTGGCCCGTCCCCAGCTCCACAGGTGACGCCACTGTTGGTGTCTTATGCATGTGTGTGCCAGGTGTGTGTGAACACCAGTGTTGGCCAGACACAAATTGTAGACTTTTATAGGTTTCCTGTGTCTCGAGCAAGTCACGTGATAACACGCGTGTGCCCTGGTTTGTATTTTGCCCCCCACTCAGTCAAATGTCCTGGGAGTCTTCCTGCATCGGTACAGAGAGCGTCTCCTTTTCTCTTCGACGGCCGTGGAATAGGTCACGTGGGGATGTGCAGGATCCATCCGGTGGTCCTGTGCTGATGGCAGGTTGGTGGCTTTCAGTCTCGGTCCGTCACAGAGCGAGCAGCCTGGAGCGTGTGTCACGTACCCGTGTAAGCGTCCGGCGTGCGTAGGTTGAGTGCTGTGAGCGCGGGTGCTGGCCCGAGGAGACACGCGCCCAAGTGCCTGCCTACGGAGGTGCGCGCGGTGGTCCCCCCGGGGGGGCTGAGGCGCCCGGCGCCCCCCCACCCGTGCCGGCGGAGCTCACGCTTCCCATAGGGACGCATCTGGATTCCCTTTATTAGGAGTGAGTTTGGTATCTTTTTATATATCAAAGTGTCATTTGTATTTTCTTTGTGAACTTTCTGTTCCTTTGTTCATTTTTTACGGACGGCGTTGTTGATCTTTTTCCTGCGGATCATGGAAATTAGCTCTTTGAGTGTCAGATGAATTAGGTCATTTGCCTTCTGCTTTGGTTATTGTTTGTGCTTTGCCACGTGGAAGCTCTTGTGTAGTTGGATTCATCAACCTTTCTCTCCTGGCTGTGGAGCTTGAGTTGCAGGGAACAAGGGTTGCTTTTCCTCACGTTAAAAAAGATCCCGTGTTGTCTTCCGCTGTTCACTACTGTACTTGTAGAGCTTTCCCTCACGCGTCTCTTACCGTGATGTGTGGCGTGAGGTAGGGGTCTGGCTCTTGCCCCGTGTTTTACCAGTAGTCCTGTCCAAGCGCCGACATGATCAATCCCCCCCCCCGTTTTAAGTTCTAGCTTAATCATGTTGTACATTCCCTTCTGTATTCAGATTTTTGTAAATGTATTTTTTTTTTTTATGATAAGAACGCTCGGCATGAGTTCTACTGCCTTAAGTCAAAGTGTACGGTATGGCGTTGCCGACTGGAGGTGCAGTGTTGTGTAGCACGTGTCTTGACCTGGTTCGTGTCGCTTGACTGAAGCTTGATGCGCACTGATGAGCAGCTCCCCGCGTCCCCCTCCCCTCAGCCCCTGCCGCCATGCCACTCTTGACCCTATTTTAGATGAGTCACGTCACTGGTCGTGCAGTGTGTGTGTCCTTCTGTGACTGGCTTATTTCACTGAGCATATGCCCTCAAGGCTCACCCATGTTGTGGCACAAGTTGCAGGATTTCCTTCCTTTTAGAGGCCGAATAATATTCCGTGGCGTGGAGGTGCCACGTTGTTTTTGTCCATTCACCCGTTGATGGACATTTAGGTTGTTTCTGGATCTTTGGTTGTTTCTGGAGCAGTTGTAGCTCTTGTGACTGATGCTGCAGTGAGCAGAGGAATGCTACGATCTCTTTGAGATCCTGATTTCAGTTCTTTTGGATAAATACTGAGAAGTGGGGTTGCTGGATCATATGGTAGCTCTATTTTTAATTTTTTGAGGAACTTCCTTACTGTTTTGCATAATGGCCGTGCCATTTTGCATTAGCAGCATGCAAAGGTTCCAATTTCTCCACATCCTTTCCAATGCTTGTTGGGTTTTTTTTTTTTTTTTTTGTAATTGTCATGCAGACAGATGTGAGGCGGTATCTCATATTGGTTTTGGTTTGCATTTCCCCGATGATTAGTGATGTTGAACATTTTCCCCATATACTTGTGGACCATTTGTCTCTTGGAGAAATGTCTGTTCGAGTCCTCAGCCTTTTTTATAATTGTATTATATTATTATTATTTACCATTGTAGCAGTTCCTTTTATGTTTTGGAGGTAGATCCCTTACCACATCTGTGGTTTGCACACATTTCCTCCCGTTCCTTACGAGCCTTTCGCTCTGGCGATTGTTTCCTTGGCTTTGCAAAAGGCTTTTGGTTTGATGTCGTTTTTGTTGTCTTGTGCTGCATAAAGTCATTGCCAAGGCCAACGTCAGAGTCTTCTCCCTGAGGTTTTCTTCTAGGAGTTTTACAGTTTGGGTCTTGCAAACATTTGGGTATTTTATTTTGAGTTGATCTTGTGCACGGTGTAAGATTGGCTCCAATTTCATTATTTCCATGTGCATCTTCGGTTGTCCCAGCACCATTTGCTGAAGAGGCTGTC
Source organism: Canis lupus baileyi (assembly GCF_048164855.1). NCBI lineage: Eukaryota > Metazoa > Chordata > Mammalia > Carnivora > Canidae > Canis > Canis lupus. Next base: position 38,522,709 of record NC_132851.1, on the reverse strand, counting down.
CTCTCCCCCTATGTGTTTGTGGCACCCCCGTTGAAGATGAGTTGACCGTCTATGTGCGGGTTTACTCCTGGGATCTCTGTTCTGTTGTGTTGGTCTGTATGTCAGTCTTCACTCCAGTAGCGTATGGTTTTAATTATGGTAGTTTTATGCTATATTTTGAAGTCAAGATGTGTGATGCCTCCAACTATTTTGTTCTTTCTTGAGACTGACTATATTTGTTCTCTATAAGCTGTTCCCATCGCCTCTGAGCAGTTGTAGCCACTATTTTAATTATTAACCCCTTAGATGATGTTTTTACTAAAACATCTCAAAGAACTTATTGCTTGTTTTGTCGTAATTTGGGGGGGACTATTCTAGATTGTTTATCTTACCTATGGACTTTGAATTAGCTAGTCTATTCTTTACCCAGTTCTTCCACCAAATACATATACACATACTCAGAACCCCCAGACCGGATTGGTTTTGGGTTGCAATTGTGTGAAAGCTGTCCCTTGACAGGGGAGAGGCGACATCTCTGTGATCCGAGACTTCTGTTCAAGCCAGGGTTCATCTTCCCACTCGTTTTGGTCCCTTTTGCGTTCTTCTCCAGTATTGCCACACTTTCTTTGTTGCTGGGAAGTTTTGGCTTTCCGAGTGTTCCTGTGAGGGGTCTTGCCTGTCCTGTCTCGTGAGCGTGTGCCGAAACTGCTGGTTGCCGTGTAGCACTCTGTCCCCCTCTGCCTTACTGAGTTGCCTTGTTCGGTTGGTTCTTGTGGGCTCCCCAGAACTCCCGTGGTAGCCAGCAGTGACACTGAACCTTCCCCTTCCAGGTTTTATACTCCAGGTTCTGCGTCTTACGCAGTTGTGTGGGCTGGTTCCCTCCGTGGAGCGGTGACTCACCGTGGTTGCAGTGGGCGCCTGTTGGGTGCTGCTCTTGCTGTTTTCTCATCAAGCAGGTGCGCCTTTTGGGCCGGGATACATATATTTCATGTGCCCGCAAGAACCTGTCCTTCCTCTTGTTGAGTGTTCTATTTTTTTAAAGCAAAAATCACTGCTGCAATTAGTTCCCTTTTAAAAAATCTTCTGTGAGGGGTGACTCAGTAGGTTAATCGTCTGACTCCTGATGACAGCTCATGTCTTGATCTCAGGGTTGTGAGTTCGAGCCCCGTGTTGGGATCCATGCTGGGTGTGGATCCTACTAAAAAAAAAAAAATCATCTGTGGGATGATCCTAGGACTTCTCTTGGATACACAAATATGAGGCCTTCTACTGATGGAGTTGCTGATGGTGAGGTATTTTTGGATTCCTTGAATGTACTTCATGTGGTCTGATGTGGAATTCTTGTAAGGGGCTGCCGGACACTTGTAGCTCATGTTTTTTATTTTAATTTTTAAAAAATATTTTTATTTTAGAGAGAGAGAGAGAGAGAGACACCAAGTGCCCATGCATGGGCAGGGGTGCAGGTGGAGGGAGAGGGAGAGGCAGGCTCCTGGTTGAGCAGGGAGCCCAACACAGGACTTGATCCCACTGGGATCATGACCTGAGTTGAGGGCAGATGCTTTACCGATGGAGCCCACCCCGCCGGCACCCTGTTGCTCTTGTTTAATTTAGCGCCTGTGTTTTGCTCTTTACGAGTGAGGTTGAGCTGTAATTTTTTTCTGGTGTGTGTGTACCTTTTCACCTTTTCCAGGGTTTGAGATCAGGGCTACACTTGCTTCATAGAAGTAACTTAGAAATCTTCTATGTTCCAAGAACCATTTTCCCCCTTTATTTGCAGAAATTCAGCCATGTCTTTCTCTACTCAGTTTTGACGTTCTTTGCACTGGTTGCTTTTACAAAAGAACAGTTTCACAGCACTGCATTCCTGGTCTTTATTATTTTTTTTAAAGATTTTATTTATTCATGAGAGACACAGAGAGAGAGAGAGAGAGAGAGGCCGAGACACAGGCAGAGGGAGAAGCAGGCTCCATGCAGGGAGCCCCATGTGGGACTCAATCCCAGGACCCTGGGGTCATGCCCTGGGCTGAAGGCAGGCACTCAGCCCTGAGCCACCCGGGCCCTCTGAATTCCTGATCTCTAAAAGGCTGGTAGAGTTCCTCTGGGGGAACTCTGGGGCCTGGTGCTTTTATGTTAGTTTGCTTTGTTTTTGTTTTGAGGAAAAGACATTTTACATTTTTACATTTTCTCTTTTGGGTCAGTTTTATAAATTATATTTCCCTAGAAAAATATTGGCGTCATCCAGGTTGTCAGATTTATTCACATAGACTTGGGTAAAGCCATCTCTTAGGATCTTCTAATTTCCTTGGTTTCTGTGGTTAGTTTCTTATCTGCCCCCTTGCTGCTCCGCTGGGTTGACTATTCCAGCTGACCCCGGAACAAAGTGGGGCCTGGGGCGCTGACACCCGGCACCGTTGAACATGTTTGTAGCCTGAGCCTCCCCGGAAACTTGTAATAACGGCCTCCTGTTGACGGGAACCCCAACTGAAAACATGCAAGATAGTGTGTTTTGTACGTTTGTATCGTATGCCGTACCCTTACAATAAAGTAACCTAGAGAAAAGTAGATGTTATTAAGAAAGACACAAGGTGGGCAGCCCGGGTGGCTCAGCGGTTTAGTGCTGCCTTCGGCCAGGGTGTGATCCTGGGGACCTGGGATCGGGTCCCACGTCGGGCTCCCTGCATGGAGCCTGTTTCTCCCTCTGCCTGTGTCTCTGCGTCTCTCTCTCTGGGTCTCTCAGGAATAAATAAATAAAATCTTAAAAAAAAAAAAAAAGAACTTAAGCCAAATTTACAGCAATCAGAATAGTCAAGGTTCGTGCCAAGAGCACATCCTTTTACTCGGTACCTGTTCGCATGTTCTAGCCTTTTGTTCTAGGGATTCATCTGTCCTGGGGATTCCTGGGTGGCCCAGCAGTTTAGCTCAGGGCATGATCCCAGGGTCCCGGGATCGAGTCCCATGTCGGGCTCCCTGCATGGAGCCTGCTTCTCTCTCTGCCTGGGCCTCTGCCTCTCTCTCTCTCTCTCTCTCTCTCTTTCTGAGTCTCTCAGGAATAAATAAATAAAATCTTAAAAAAAAAAAAAGACACAAGGAAGAGAATATATATCTCTAGGGCTTTACTGTAAAAATCTGTGTATAAGTGGATCTGTGAAGTTCAACCTGTGTTGGTCAAGGGTCAACTCTAGTTGTTATCTTATTGCTTGTATTTGTCTTCAAAGAGCTAACCTTTGGATGTATTTTTAAAATTCATTTTCCTGTTTTTCTGCTTTTTTTAAAAAAAGATTTTATGCATTTACTTGAGAAGGCATGGATGAGTGTGGGTGAGTGGGGGGAGGGGCAGAGGGAGAGGGAGAAGCCGACTTCCTGCTGAGAGGGCAGCGGGACCAGGGGCTCTATCCCAGGACCCCAGGATCATGACCTGGGCCCAAGGCAGCTGCTTTCCTGACTGGGCCACCCAGGCATCCCTGTCTTTCTGGTTTTTAACTCATCACTTTTTTTTTTTTTTTTAAAGATTTTATGTATTTATTCAGAAAAGACACAGCTAGAGAGAGGCAGAGACACAGGCAGAGGGAGAAGCAGGCTCCAGGTAGGGAGCCTGATGTGGGACTCGATCCCAGGACCCCGGGGTCACGCCCTGGACCAAAGGCAGGCCCTAAACCACTGAGGCACCCAGGGATCCCCAACTCATCACTTTTGCTTATAGTTGACCTTTTGCTTTCTCTTAGTTCATCCTTTTTCCTAGGTGTATGATTTGTGTGCTTGATTCGTTTGTTCATGTTCTTTTCCAAAAAGTGTTTCATATTTAAGAGCTTTTTCGTACATTCCGAGTGGATATGTTTTCTACAACATTGCTGTCTGGAAGTTCTGTAGTTTTGGTTTGTATTTTCGTTTTTGGTCTAAGGATGCTTTAGGAGCAAGTTTTAAAATTTCCAAGTGAAGTGTCTTTGGATTTATTAGTTTTGTTACTCTGGTCGTCCCAGTTGCATTTTGATCAGAGAAAATGGACTGTTCTCTCTTGGGCTTCCCGGGTTTTATGTGGTTTTCCCTGTGGCCCTAACGTGGAGCCAGTTTTCATCACTGCCTCACAGGTGCCGGAAAAGAAGATCTGTGTTCCACCTTGGAGGTATGGGGGTTGACGTGTGATTCCATCAGTCGTGTCGTTTGGGTCACACGTGCCCCTACTTCCTGTCTGCGTGCTCTGCCATGGGTACGTTTCCGTGTTTCTCCTTGTGTCCTCCCGTGAACGTTGGTGGCCGTGGGACCTGATGCGTAGCTGTTCAAAACTATTTTATTTTTTTTCGGAATTGCACCTGTTGGTATCACGAAGCGCCCTCCTTTGTCTCCTTCCTACGCTGTCTGCTGTAGGGTCATGACGAGGGGTGCTTTCTCTCGTTGGCATTTGCTTGGCGGCCTTTCCCATCCTTTTATGCCTGACCCTTTGGAATGACCTCAGATGTGTGTCTGATGTGCCACACGAAGTTGGATTTCGCTTTGTGATCCAATCTGAGAATCTTTTTATTTTTAAAATCTCACTAGAGAAGGTAAAGTGATTTACAAGAGTGGGCGGGTCAGATGCATTTGATTTTAGTCCTGTCATGTTTTGTGTGTTGTGTCTTTGACATCTTTTACTATCTGGCATGTTTTCTTTTTCATTAAAAATTTTTTTTTATCATTCTGATATCTAGGAGAGTCTGCCTCTGTCTTCAGTGTTAACCTCTCTAAGGCTGCCTCACGTAATGGCCTCAGCACTCGGGGTCCGTGGCGACCACTCCTGTGCCGGGCGCAGCACCTCCCCCTGCCCCGGCCCCGGAGAGCCTCTGAGCCCTGACACCCGTGCGTGCGTTCTGGTGCTTGGCGGAAAGGGAGCTCGCAGGTGTCACTAGGGCTGTTGGTCCCTGAAAGGTTTCACCTTGGGTTATGTGGGGGGGCCCAGAGTGATTGTTGGGGCCCTTCAAAGCGAGCACTTTCTCCAGCAGAAGTGAGAGAGATTCCAAGGGTGGGGAGGCTGTGAGGCGTGGGGCTGTGTGTGAGGACCCAGAGCTCGGCCGGGAAGCCTGCGAGTCGGGGTCAGCTGCTCCGCTGCGCCGTGGCCCTCGGCGGCCCTCAGCGGCCCTCAGCACGGCCAGCCCTGTCTCCTGGCCACCTCGTGCTCCCCCCGCTTGTATTTTGTCACGGAGATGGCAGCCGTACATTGCAGGCTCTGACCCGCAGTTGTTACTGGGCAGGCCTCTGGCTGCTTGTTCCGTCTCCCTCCTCCTCTCCCCTCCCCCCCTCCTCCCCTCTCCCCTCCTCCTCTGCTTCCCTGCTCCCCTCTCCCCTTCTCTCCTGCTCCCCCCTCCCGCTCCCTGCTTCCCTGCTCCCCTCCTCCCCACTGCTCCCCCTCCTCTTCTCCCCTCCTCCCCTTTTCCCTCCTCCCCTACTTCCTTGCCCCCCTCCCCTCCGTTCTGCTCCCCTCCCCCTTCCCTCCTCCCCTGCTTGCTGCCCCCCTTGCCCCTCTTCCCCTCCCCCATTTCCTTGCTTCCCCCTCCCCTGCTCCCCTCTCCCTCCCTCCTCCCCTCCCCCCATTTCCCTGCTCCCCCTCCTCTTCTCCCCTCCCCTTCCCTCTTCCCCTGCTTCCCTGCCCCCCTCCCCTCCATTCTGCTCCCCTCCTCCCCTCCCTCCTGCCCCCTCTTCGCCTCCCTACTCCCTCCTGTGTTCACCAGTCCAGTTGCTTCTCCAGACTCAGGCATGTTATCTGCATCCCGTCAGTCCAGTCCCACGTTTGTCTCACCTGCAGGGAAGGGTGCGAATCGCTCCGGGCCCTTTCCATCACGTTCCATCACGTTGCTCTGTCCCCTGTCGGCCACAGACACCGCTGCTGCCTGTGTCCCGACTGGACCTCAGAGCCCCAGGCCTGCAGGTTTGCTCCGCTCTGCCAGTGCTTTCCCGTCTTTCTCTTCACCTCCAGCTGTCATTTCTCATTTCTGTCCTTTGTGATTTTGGAATCCTGCTGGCTCAAGGTTCTCTCTTTCTGGGTTCTCGCAACTCTGCCTCGAGGACTTCCTATGTGGGGATGACTGCTTGTTACTTTGGAGCGTCGGGCACACTGCTTTCGCCGGGCCCCATGGGGCGTGGGTGCCCCTCACCTCTCGGCGGGTGCCACTGCTCCCTTCTGTGTCCCTCACCCCCTCGCCCCCGTGTCCCTGTGTCCATGCTGAGCCAGTCTTCTCTCTCTGTCCTTTTTCAGAAACTTAAAATCTTTTATTTTTTAATTGTAGTAAACTACACATAACATGAGGTTTACCATTGTAATCATTTTTTAAAAAGGATTCTACTTACTTGAGAGAGCGTGTGCCCGTGTGTGCCTTCATGTCTTGAGCAGGGCGGGGAGCAGAAGCGGCAGGAGAGGGAAGGGGAGAGACTCTGAAGCAGATTCCACGCCGAGCGAGGAGCCTGACGCGGGGCTCGATCCCGTGACCCTGAGATCATGACCTGAGCTGAAACCCAGAGCTGGGTGTTTGACTGACGGAGCAGTCCTGACGCCCCAGCATAACCATTTTTAAGTGTGTAATTCTGTGGCATTAAGCATGTTTATGTTGTCAGGCCAGCATCACCACCATCCTTCTTCAGAACTTTCCCATCTTCCCAAGCTGACGCTCTGGCCTCATTGCTCGCCAGCTCCCGGGCCCGACCCCACCATCTGCTTCTGTCGCAGACTCTCATGCCTCCAGGGACCTTGCAGGAGTGAAATCATACGGTGCTGGGGTGCTGGTCCTTCTGTCTGGCTGTTCTCATTTAGCGTAACGTCCTCACGGTTCATCCGTGCGGTAGCGGGCATCAGAATGTCCGTCCTGCCCAGGCCGAACGATATCCCAGCGTGGACGGACCACATTTCACTTGTCCATCCAGCTGTCCATACATGCTGGAGTCTCTTCCACCTGCTGGCCCCGGTCACTGTCGCTGCTCTGAATGTGGTTGTGCCGACGTCTCTTCCAGGCCCTTCCTTCTATTCCTTTGGGTATTTGCGCAAAGCGGAGTTGCTGGGTCATATGGGAATGCCGTTTTTACTTTTGGCGAGGAAATTCCACGGAGTTGTCCACAGTGGCCGCACCAGTTTGCATCCCCATCAGCAGCACACAAGGGTTCCTGCTTCTCCATATCCTTGCCAATACTTGTTTTCTGGGGAGTTTTTGGCAGGAGCCGTCCTGCTGGGTGCAAGGAGGTGCGTTGTGGTTGGGTCCGCGCTTCCTTGAGGATGAGAGATGGGCAGCGTGTGCTCATGTGTCTGCCGGCCATTGGCGCATCTTCTCTGAGCCAGTGTGTGTTCGAGTCCTCTGCCCACGTGTGGGCACTGCCCACTGTGTTCTTTCCGTTGTTGAGTCTCGGGAACTTTCTATTCTCGATATTAGCTCCTTATCAGATATACCTTGCAGACACTTGCTCCCATTCCACGGGTTGTCTTTTCACTCTGTTGAGAGTGTGTTTGACTCATGAAAGTCTCTGATTTTTTTGAAAGATTTTATTTATTTATTCATAAGAGATGCAAATAGAGGGAGAAGCAGGCCCCATGCAGGAACTCAATGTGGGACTTGATCCCAGGACCCCGGGGTCACTCCCTGAGCCAAAGGCAGATGCTCAACCACTGAGCCACCCAGGTGTCCCAACAGTCTTTAATTTTGATGACGTCTAGCTCATCTATTTTTTCTTTTCTTTTCTTTTTTCTTTTTTTTTTATACTTTTTCTTTTCTTGCCTGTGTTTTTGGTGGCAGACCTGAACAACCACAGCCAGTGCCATGAAGCTGCTGCTCTATGTTTCTTTTTTTTTTTTTCTTAAAGATTTATTTATTTATTTATTCATGACAGACATAGAAAGAGAGAGGCAGAGACACAGGCAGAGGGAGAAGCAGGCTCCATGCTGGAAGCCCGAAGCGGGACTCGATCCTGGGACTCCGGGATCACGCCCTGGGCCAAAGGCAGATGCTAAACCGCTGAGCCCCCCAGGGATCCCCTGCTCTATGTTTCTCTTTAGAATTTTATAATTTTAGCTCCTACATGTAGGTCTTTGATCTCTTTCTGCATTACTTCTCTGTAAGGTGATAGGTAATAAGCATCCACCTTCGCTTTTCTGCACGTGGATGCCCAGTGTCCCCACATCATTTGTTGGAGAGACCGCCCTTTCCCTGCTGAGTGGTCCTGGGACCCTGGTTAGAATCATTCGGCCATATACGTAGGGTCTGTATCTGGGCTCCCTGTTCTGCGCCGCTGGTCCGTGTGTCCGTCTTTATGTCTTGATGGTCGTAGCTTTGAATAGGTTTTAAAATCAGGCAGTGTGATACCTCCAGCTGTGTTCTTTTTCAGCATTATTTTGGCTATTGAGAGTTTATTTTTTGTTTTGAAACGAGTTGGTTTTTTCCTGGCTCTGCTCTTTGTAAGAGTTCTCAGAGACGTGGGGTGTGGGGACCTGGAAGTGGGCAGCCTCCGGGGGCTCCCCCTCCACTGCTGCCATAGAGGCAGCGGCTGCCCCGCAGAGAGAGCTGCCCTGCCTTGGTGAGAGGTACAGCTGTCCCGCAGGTGGCTCGCTGTTGTTGCAGCCCAGCTGACCTCTCTGGGGGCCCCTGACACCTGCCCTGCTTGTTGAGCTCTCTCTCGGTGGTTCAAGGTCCTCCTGTAGCACTTAGGGAACGGGCCGCGGCTGACGTGCTCCAAGACGTGCCTCTGGTCCCCTCACCACCCGTGAACCTCTCCATGCTTCCTCCTGTGAGGGGCCTGCCCCGTTTCACCTGCTCTCTGTAGCCTGTACCTGAGTTTTGGGGCCTGCAAATGGTATTTGTTTCCTACTTTCACTGAATATGAAGTGTGAGCTTTTACATTTTTTGTTTGATTATTTTTGGGGGGTCATTCTCCTCATCACCTAAGTGCGATTTCTGGAGGGAGGTAGGAAGCACTATGCTCGGTCTGTTTCCTTGTGTCCAGTACTCTGGAAGTGTGAGAGGGGCAGCAGGATGCCCGCTCTGGTGAGGACCCGTCCATGCCCCGGCTCCCTCCCGCTGGGATGGCGGGCATGCAGGCTGAGCCCCGGGCAGGGGGACAGGATGGCCCAGGGCATGGCATGGGGCTGTTGCGTCCAGCACCACGGACAGCTCTGGGTGTCCCCGCGGGAGCCTCTGACCCTGGTGGGGCCTCCTCCCTGCAGACCCCGGGGGCCAGCGGCCGGAGGTGCAGGGCTGTCCTGGTGTCTGAGCCACTGGCATGGCGCTTGTTACCAGCAGGTGGGGCTTGGGCAGGACGCAGACCCTCTTAGGTGGGCAGGAGGCCCCTCTTAGGCGGGTCTGCATTTTCATGCTGTGGTGAAGGGTGGAGGCTTTGGGAGCCTGGCTGGTGCCTGCTGCCTGCCCCACCCCGGCCACCCTGCCACCCTGGCTGGGGGGCACACCTCTGTGATTTACCTCTGCCATCTGTAAGAAGGGGGACCGCACTCCCCCCTGCCACCTTCCCTGAGACCTTGCTGCAGCTCTTGCCCCCATCTGGTAGCAAGGGTCTTCCCCTCAGCCAGTAACCTGCTGGCGTTCCTCCCGTTAAAACAACAGAGAAGCTGCTAGTAGCCTCCCATCGCTGAGCGTCACGTCACCCCGCTGCAAGGGAGCAGAGGTGCTCCTGGTCTGGCTGGTGGCCCTGCGGCTGGTGGCTCATGGGAGGACAGGACGCTGCTGCTGTGGGTGATGGCAGGTTCCCTGGTGGGGTCGTCTTGCCGCTGGTGCTCCTGGCGGGGCGGTGTGATAGGATGGTGAGATTGGGGGCTGTGTGACGTGCCTGCCTGGGGAAGGCGCTGGGTCCCGTGTCTCCTCTGCTCCCCTGCGTGGGCCTTCCTCGCAGCGCCCCCGGCGCCCTGTTTCCTCCCTCCCTTGGTGTGCGGTCATACAGGGCGCGCCCTCGGCATGGAGGTGTGTGCCTCGCCCCCTTGCCCTGTGCCCCGGGGGCTCAGCAGCGCCCTCAGGCAACCCCTCCGTGCCTGGCCCCGCTCGAAGGGGTCCTGGGGCTCTGCGTGTTGAATGCTGTTTGTGGTGCCTGTGGCCGTCCTCCCCTCGCTGGCCTCTGCGCAGAGAGCGGACATGTGACACCCAGGCATGGCTCGAGCTCCAGCCGGACGTCCGGTCTGTCCCATAGCTGCGGCCCAGCACGGGCCTTGGCAGGACACGGACCTGGGCTGGATCCCCCCTCGGTCTCTGACTGGGCTTCCTGGACAGGTTCCTGCCTCTCTGAGTCTGTTTCCCCTCTGAAGAGTGACAGTAAAGGTTCCTTTGCTCTGGGTCCGAGGCTCAAATGGTGACCAGGTGGGCTGTGCCCAGGCACGCAGGGCCACAGTACCCCCCTCCAGGCCTGTCCCTGCTGCCCACGCCCACCCCCGCCAGAAGTCTCTGGGTCTGAGTGTGGATGGGGCCGCCCCCACTCGCCGACCCAGGCGGACTTCCTGCCCCTCTGCCGCCCCCATCCTGGGAGAGGGCTCGGCGCATGGAGCAGGCAGCAGGGCGGTAGGCAGTGCCAGGCCGGAAGGGGGCCTCCTGTGGCCTTCCCCGGGGAGCAGGGGGTGCGGGGGGGGCTCGGCAGGTGGGGAGAGGGGCGTGCGCGGCTGCCGTCCTGAGTGCCCAGGCTCATTCTCGAGCCTGCTTCCCCGTGGCCCGTTCTGGGCGCTGTGCCGTGAGGTGCCCGGGGTGCCTGGCTGGCACCGTGCGTGGCGTGGAGTCCAAGTTGCTATAACAACACCTCCAGCTGGGCCTCCTCTGCCTCTGGCTCTGGCACACTGGCGCGTGGGGCCGAGCATCTGGCCTGGGTGCGCGTGAGCGTGAGGCGGAAGTGGTCGGGGTGGTGACCTGAGGGCGGGCGTGGGCGCACACCTGGCTCCGTGGTCAGGTGCATCTCAGGGAGGCGAGGGGTGCGCCCAGGTCGCCTGCGGGCGGGGCCGGGCCTCAGCCTGCTGCCAGCCCTCCCGCTGAAGCAAACGGGAAGATCGGTCGTGCGCACCCGGTCCTCTGTGTGGCGTCCCCTGGGGAGCGGGTCTGAGTTCTGCTTCCCCCCACCCGAGGCGGCCGCGAACCACAGAACAGGGGGCCCGGCGTCGGTCTCCAGCGGCCGCTCTGGCCACACGTCGGGCCCAGTGGCCTGGCGCTCCTGGCACATCCTACCCCCTGGGCCTCCACACACGGTCGCATGTGCCCGGGGCCTGGGAGGTGGCCGTGCCTGCCTCTGGGCATGTCTGCGAAGGTCTTGTCTGGCCTGTCCGTGCTGTCACTGGAAAAGCCACACGGAGGAAAAGCTCCTGCCCTCCGCCCCCTGCCCGCCACCTCGGCCCCTCGGAGGGCGCAGCGTCTCTGAAGCGGAGCCGCATTGGGCTTGGGAAGGACAAGGCGGGGGGGCCGGGGCCTGGTGGGGAGTCGCTCCCTCCGTGCCGGCATCCGCACCCAGCACCTGGCTCTGGGCGTTAGTCGCCCATCCGCAGACGTTGGTGGGCTGAGCGGGGGGCTGGCGGTGCGGAGATGCCGGAGGGGGGCCCCAGCCTTGGCTGCCCGGCTGTGGGGCTGGCTGGGGGGCGGGCAGCCGGGGAGATCCCCCGTGGGGCGGCAGGTATTTGCCCAGAGCTCCCGGAGGGGGGCCGGGGGGGCAGGCAGGCTTCCCGGGGTGGGTGCAGACGGGAGCCTCCTTCTGGCTCCAGTTCTCCTGTGTGGGGAGAGGGAGGAGGCTCTTGGGACAGGGGAGGAGCACTGCACCCTCGCTCATCTGAGCACCAGCCGTGTCAGGTGTGTCGGGGCACCTCCACAGGTGTGGTGGTCTGGGCCGATCGGGTGTGCCGACTGGGCGTCTTGGGGCCCTGAGGGGCCGCAGCAGCCTGTACCCCGGGGTTGGCGGCAGAGACCAGTCTGCCTGGAGGTGAGGCTGTGGGGGGCCCCTGGGATGGGGAGGGGCCCTGCTGCCATCTTGTGGGGGGCCCCCGGGGTGGGGAGCCCTGCTGCTGATCTTGGTGTCGCCTCCCTTCGTCCGTGCTCCTCTTCATCTGGCTGCAGTGCCCTGGGGGTGTCGAGAGGCCCTTGGGGGCCGAGGCCATGGGGGTTGAAGGTACCTGTGGCACCTTGGTCTGACCCTGAGAGCCACATTGGGAGATGCGGGGTCAGGGCTCACTGTGCGCCCCAGCCAGGCTCGCGTGCTGATGGAATCCGGGGTCAGCCTGGGTGCCTCCTGGGCCAGGCTGCGGCTGGGGTGACGTCCCCCCAGGGACAGGGTTGGCCCATAGCGTCCTCCCCCAAGAAGCAGAGATGGGGGGGCATTTGCACAGGCAGGTGGGCGGGACCAGGGACCGGATTTGTCCCTCGCTGTGCAGGCAGGAGCCCCCGGGCGGGCTGCGCAGTGTGGGGGGCCCTGGGCCCCGCGGGTGTACCGAGGTGCTCGCTGCGTGCCTGCTGCTCCCTTCCTGAGGACCTGAGGACACATCGGTGGACACAGCCCCTGGTAGCCTGCACGACCCCCAAGAACCCCCAGGTCCCCCGTGGGCCTCGTGCGAACCCGGGAGCACTGATGTGTTTGCTCGGTGAGGTCAGGGTGCTCCGCTACTTGTCATGACTTCTCTGCCTGGCAGACACTCGGGGAGCCCCAGGGGCTCACTCCGCAGTGCCCGGGGGGCCGGGTCCCGAGTGCGGTTCATCTGCCCACAGCCGTCTCTGACCTGCCGCCCGGCCACGGCCCTCGGCGTGGTCTTGTGATCACTTTAACGTTTGAGGGCCCCGCGGGGCTCCCGTGTCCCGTGGCTGGGTCGCGTGGGCGCACCCGACAAGCAGCGTCCCGGGGCTGTGGTTCCGGGACATCTCTGTGACTCAGGTAGGCAGCCCGGCCCGCAGCAGCCCCCCACTCCTCCCCCTGCGGCCCCAGGCCACGGCCTGTCTGGACGTTTCGTGCACACGGAGTCGGCCGCGCGTGGCCCTCCGGGGTGGCCCCCTCCCTCAGTGGCGGCCACAACCTGTGTCGGGGCGTCTCCTGGGGTGACGCTCAGCAGGTGGGTCTGTGCCCTGCAGCCTTGTCTGCGACCTGGTGGTGTGGAGCTGAGGCACCCGGCACGCACACACCTCCCGCATCTGGCTCGGGGCGTTTTGACGGCCGTGTTCACCCCTGCACGCACGGGGCGCCCCTGCGGTTGCTCACAGGTCATGTGTCTTCCTTGTGTGTCCACAGCATCCCTGCTCTCATTCACGCTACCTTCCAGTGTGTTCAGAAACCAGTCTGTAGGAGCGTTTTGTGTACGGACCGTAGCAGCCTTTGTGTCTGTGTCTCTACGATACTGGTTGTCTTCTAATCTGGCCTGTGTTGCATTTTAATTTTACAAAAGGCTTCTTCTTTTTTCTTTCTTCTTTCTTCTTTCTTCTTTTTCTTCTTCTTCTTCTTCTTTTTCTTTCTTTTTTTTTTTTTTAAATGTAACGCGCTGCCAAATCTGTTTTCTTGAGTGTGTGCTTAATGTTGCTTTGGTATTTGGGAGATACTTCCTTTTGGGTTATGCTTTACTGTTTTATTATTAATTTACTTTTGAAATCCTCAACCCTTTCACCTATCTGGATTGTTTTGTTCCGATTGCTGAAGTGAGGAACTGGCCTGGTGTTTTCCAGGGGCTTGTAGGCCTGTCGGGGCACTGGGTGGTGGGTGGGCCGGGGTGGGCTCTGGGAGGGGAGGCTCCTTCCTTGGTGCCTGTGTGAGCTCAGGTGAGTGCATGTGGCTGGGGGGGGCTGCGCAGTGAAGCACATTTCTCCTTGAACTCTGTCTTCCACTGCACCCCTGCCCAGCCCTGGTCCTGGCGGGGTGCCTGCTGCAGCTGCTTCCCGAGGGGAGGTGGGCTTTCTGCCGTGGGTCTCGGAGATGGGTTTGTGCATTCTTTGTTTCCCCAGAGGCTTTTTTTTTTTTTTAATATGTTATTTATTCATGAGAGACACACAGAGAGAGGCAGAGACACAGGCAGAGGGAGAAGCAGGCTCCCTGCAGGCAGCCCTATGCGAGACTCGATCCCGGGACCCCAGGATCACACCCTGGGCTGAAGGCGGCGCTAAACCGCTGGGCTACCCAGGCTGCCCGTCCCCAGAGGCTTGTTACCCCCATGCTGTGGCCCTGGGTGTGCGGGCCCACTTGTCCTTGACTTGTCCCTCACCTCACCTGCTCCAAGGCACAGGGCCCACAGGGGCTCAGGGCTCCCTGCAGGGGAACACAGGGTTCCTTGTGGCCCCACCGGGGAGCAGGGCCACTCTCTCTCCTACTCCCTCCTGGGTGGCCCTGCAGGAGACAGTGTGCACGGATTCAGGGAGGAGTGGCCGTGCGGTGGCCCCAGGGCTGGTCAGAGGCACAGGGGACACCTGCAGCTTCCTCACGCCCTGGCCTGTAAAGGAGGAGCAGGTCACGAGCCTCCCACCAGGGTCCCCTCGTCCTTCCTTCCTTCCTCCACACTGTTCTTCCTTGGTTGCTGTCTGGGCGGAGGCCTGGTAGGGACCGAGCCGCCTCCCCCATGTCAGGACCCCAGCGTGTGGCTGCTGTGCCCGTGGTGTGGACTGGTGGGTGCAACGGTGCCTTTCAGCCTGAAAGGCTTGACTTGTTCGTTAAGGATCGGGGCTTTGAGAGACTGTGCCTTGTGCACCGTACTAACTGGGCAGTGGGCTTGACCAGGAGACGCGTCCAGGGCTGCCCAGGGGGCTGGCCCTGCGGCCGGCTGCGACCAGGCCTGCCTGGCAAACCTGAGGAACAGAGGAAGCTGGTGCCAACCCCGGGCCCGTCCCGCCTGGGCGCCCACCATGTCCTCTGCCAGCCTGCCTTCGTCTTTCCCACAGGGACTAGGGATGAGGGCGGACAGGCCTACTGCTGCCAGTGCTGCCTTGCGGTGTAGTCATTTCCCTGTCCCCCAACCCTACCCCCGGGGCACAGGGTGGGCCAGGTTCCAGGGCAGCGGCTGGAGGGTTAACCCTGTCCTCCTGGGGTGCCTGGATGCAGGGTGGGTGCCCAGAGCCCCGAGAGGTGCATTGCAGCAGGAAGAGCAGGGCCTGGGGCAGGGGGCCCTGCTCTGGTGGGAGGCCATCCTGTGCAGGGCCGTGGAGGCGTGGGGTTCCTGAATCCCGGCCTCGTCTCTCCTCCAGCCCGCTGCCTCCCTGGGGGAAGGGGACCGGGAGTCTGGTGTTAGGGCACCTGCCCTGTGGATTCTTTCCGGCATGGATTTGTGGGCTGCAGCAGTGGGGGGGCGTTGCAAGCCACAGCGGCTTTTCTGGGCCCCCGAGGGCGGGGTGCCGAGGCCCCTGGTCCCCTCTCCGTCGGGCCTCTCTCTGCCCTACCAGCACCTCTTTCCCATTTCAAACTGTTTCCATTTGCGAGAATTCTCCAGGGACCTCAGTTCGAGGATTTCCCACTTCTGAAGTGATGAGCTCAGAAGCCGCGTCCCGAGTGAGCGGGCTGTAGGTTTTCCACGGTTCCTGGATTTGCTCCTCTGGCTGCCCTCTCATCTCACGGGGCGGGGCGGGCGTGTTGTGCTGCAGGGGTGCTGAGTCCTGCCCCCGCCCTGCCCTCCCCGCCCCTCTCTGCCTGCAGGGGTCACCGGGGGTCACTGTGCAGAGGCCCAGGCGTGGGCTCAGCTCCCCTGTCCTGCTCTGGAGCCCCAGCCTTGGGGGCGGGGCTCACTCGTCACTCCTCACTCCAGCCCTGGGAGCCTAGGCCCTCCCTGCCCCGCCCCCCCTCCGCACTCCTCCCCACCCCTCCCCACCCAGCCCCTCCCCACTCAGACCCCCCTCCAGCCCCTCCCCCAGCCCCTCCCCGCCCCACCCCACCCCTCCTTGTTCTGGCCTCCCCACCCCAGCCCTCCTTGGCCCTGCTGCACATCCCTGGCCTGGCCTGAGGCAGATCCCTCCTGGCAGAAGGGCCTGGTGGTGGGGTGACCTCGCAGAGCACTGGGGCCAGCCCTCCTCTACTGCGTGGTGGTCTCGGGGTCTCCTGCAGTCTGGGTACCCCGCCTTTCAGCACCCCAGGCTCCTCCAGCAGCCCTAGGGCAGGTCCTGGGGGTGTGGCCCAAGCACAGCCCTGGCGGGAGCTCTGAGGCCTACCCTCACCTCCCCCTGGTGGGCCGCAGTGGCTGGATCGTCCTCACTCTGTGGTGGTGACTTGGACCAATTGGGAGTGGGGTGGGGTGTTGGGGTGAGTCCAGGTTGTCACTCCCGTCCCCCTGCCTCCCTCCTGGGTGGGGGTTGGCCCAGCCTCCCGTGTGCTGAAGCCGTGCTGGGCGTTGGGCTCCTGGGGCACTGCCCTGTGACAGGGTTGCGGTGGCCTGAGCAGCCCCTGTGGCCACTTCCAAGACCAGCTGGTGGTCTTCCTGGGGAGCTGGTCCTGGGGGCCTGCCCTCCCCTCTCTTTTCTTTCTGTGGCACCACAGCAGAGTACCCAGGTGCTCCCAGAGAGGCCCAGCGTCTCTGCGGACAGGGGAGGGAGGTAGGTGGGGGTCGGCGTGGCCAGGTGGCCTGGAGGAGCAGAGAAGGGGATGGGAGCAGGGGTCGGAGGACAAGCCGCTGGGCCTTGGTGAGTATCCATGTGGCAGGAACAGCGGGGACGTGGCCGGAGCCCTGGCCGCAGTCCCAGGACACGCCGAGGCCTGTGCACGGAGGCCCTGAGCTCCCTGGGTGGCCCTGGCACTTCGGGCCGCACCTGCTCTTTGGGTCCTGCCGAGGCTGGGCGCCCGGCCTGGGGGCAGTCATCCTTTCACCCCATTGGGATTTTGCGTCCTGTTGGGAATCTTCCCTGTGCACGGTTACAGGAGTTCACCTTTTGGAGCGCCTAATTTTCCCAGGCACTTTGCTCTTGGCCCACACAGCCCCGACGCATTTGGAATATGTTCTTTGTATCGTGGTAGGCCTGGCCCCTCTGTCGCCCGCACCGCTCACCAGATGTCCCAGCCCCAGTTATCACGCACCGAACGTCCATATGTACCTGGGTCTGTTTTTAGACTTTCTTATTCAATTGGTTTATGTTTTCGCGCAGAGTTTTAATTGTAGACACTTGCTGGCATTAATTGAGATATAATTCATGTGCCCTGAAGTTCGCCCTTCTTTTGGGAATGGACGGTTCAGTGGTTTTCCATCTGTTCACGGAGCTGTGTGTCCATCATCATCCTCTTTTTTTTTGTTGTTTTTTTAAGATTTTACTTATTTATTCATGAGAGGCACAGAGAGAGAGAGGCAGAGACACAGGCAGAGGGAGGAGCAAGCTCCATGCAGGGAGCCTGATGCAGGACTCGATTCCAGGACCCTGGGATCACGGCCTGGACCATAGGCAGATGCTCAACCACTGAGCCACCCAGGCGTCCCCATCATCATCCTCTAATTCCAGAAACCGCACAGTCTGAGCGGTCTGTCCCCGGGCCCCTGTGCCTCCGGCTCTGGCTGCCTCCTGTCTCCCTTCTTTTCCCGTGGATGTGCTTATTCTGGACATTTCTGAGAAGTGGCATCAGGCACGTGTGGTTTCTGAGTCGGATCCTTTCAGTTGGCGGGATGTGCTCCCGACCCATGTGCGTCGGAGCCTGCGCCAGCACCGCCTGCCCTGGGACGTCGCACATCTGGGGAGGGGGTCCTTTCTGTGGGTGTGCTTGCTCTCCCACGCGACCTGCCCGCCAGCCTGCCGAGCCCCTGGGCTGCCGCCGGTGTCTGCGTCAGGTGGAAGATGCACGTCCTCATGAGATCGGGCTGTCCTCCCTGCGAGCCAGGGACATCTTTCCGTGGGAGCAGTTCTTCCTTCCTTCTTCCTGGAGCCTTGTCAAGTTTCCTCTGAGCGATGCTTCCCGGGGGCTGTTCACGTGCCTGGAAGTTTGTTCCTAGGTGTGCTGCCGTCGCTGTCCTGAGTGGGGTTTCTTGGCTGCCCCGGCCTCTAGCTGGGCCTGCGTGTGGCGGCCGCGGCTCTCTGGCTGGCAGGGTCGCCCCCGGCTGCTCTGCCCCCGTCTCTGGACCCGCAGCGTCACATTCGGCTTCTGCGTGGGTGCCTGCCGTCGTGCCGGTGACAGAGAGGGCCCGTCGCGCCCGGCTCTGGTCTCCTGATGGCCCCTGCCTGCCGTGGAGCTGCTCTGGCCGCTGCCTCCAGAGCGCGCTGCATGGTGCCGGGCGTGGGGCGCCTGTGCCTGCCCCTGGACCTTGTAGCTAAGGGCTGTTGACTTCGTCATCTCCAGAAAGTTCTCCGGCTGGCGTCCGCGGGTGGCCTGTGAGCCTTTCCCTGTGGTCCATTTGGCCAGTGGGTTTCCTAACGTTGAATACGCTTTGCTTTCCTGAAAAAATAAACAGCTGGGGCTCTGAATCGTGTTCTTCAGGATTCTGCTTAGTGTCTCTGCGTCGGCGCAGAACTGGATGGCCGTGTGCGTGGACCGTGTTTCCCAGGTTCCCGGCACCGAGGCTGTACACGCTTTGCCAGGACCCGGGCGGGCCCCCGGCACCGTCTGCGCCCTGGGATGACTGCGGAGCGTCGGAGATGCAGCGGGATCCCCGCGTGCCGTCTGGCCGTGGCACTGCTGTGGGGGTGGCTTTACGGTCACCGTTGCTATTTCTTCTCTCCGAGTTGGCCTGTTCCGACTGCCTCCGATGGGTCACTTGTGGTAACTCCACTCTGCTGAGACGAACCCCTTTCCATCTGGGCTTTTACAGCTTCCTTGCGTAGAGACTGGCAAGTGGGGCCTTAGGATCCCTTAACCTTAGTTCTGGTTTAGGGACGATTCTTCCCTTTTAATTTTTCATGCACGTGTGCTTCCTCCCTCTTTCCTCTGGGCGGTTAGCTGCCGGGCTGTCTTCTTCGTGGGTCTGTTTTAGAAAACAGGATTTTGCTTCATGAATTAGGTCTGTTGCTTTTCTGTCTGTGCCATGTTAATATTTTTATTTATGTTTTTTTTTCCTTTGGATACATTTGGATTCTTCTATTGCTTTTCCTAAAAAAGCAATCAGTCATCATATCAGTCAAAATATCTCGGGCTGCGAATAACAAAATCAAACCGAGGTTGGCTTAAGTGCTATGGAGAGAGCTCCCGGACAGGTTCAGCAAGGGGACTGCATTCCCGCATGGTCCCCGTCCCCGTGGCCTCCCCTGCGTGCCAGCAGCTTCGGCTCAGGGGGGTTTTCGTGACAACACGGCCACGGAGGCTCCCAACCCAGGGGACACCGTTCTGGGGGCTCCTCCCTTTGCCCTCAGCGCCCGCAGGGCAGGCGTTCAATAAGCATCTCTCAGGATTCCGTGCTCTGTGCCTTTTTCTAGACTTCTCAGCTGAGAATTTAGTTTGCTTTCACCTTTTTTCATAGAATGTTTAGTGTTATGAATTTTCCTCTGATCGCTGCTTTAAATGTATCTTATCAACGTTCTTATGCAGTGTTTTCACTGTTTGGGTTCTTTTTTTAGAAATTTCTTAATTTTAGCTTTGTTTTCAATTTTTTTTCTTTTCTCTAAGAGTTATTTAACAGAGTATGTTTAAAATGGGAGGGCTGCCTTGGTTTTAGGAAGCATTTGAAATATACGTGCCTGTGCCGCTGCCGGAGCCTTCATGCCTGTGGTCTCAGGTGCACGGCCCCGGCCCCGGCGCGTGTCTTTGCTCACGTGCACTTTGCTTTCTGATGTGATGCTTTTAGTTCTCAGTACACAGATCCTGTACTTGTCTTACAGATTTACTTGTAGGATATAAAAAAAATCTCCAATGAGTTTTAATTTTATTTTTAACTTAATATTTTTGGATGTGACAATTCTAGATTTAAAGAGTCACCAGGTTAACAGACATCGTGTGCGCCCCACGGCGCCCTCCCCCCCAGGGCTTCATCTTTCCGGGTGTCTGCGTGTGTGGCACACACACGCGTGTTTCCTCCGGGACAGCTTGAGCGTGAGCTGCAGGCATGGTGCTCCCTGGTCCTCGGATACATGCTCTCTGCTGCAGGCGGGGCACGGTGACCCCGGTGAGGACACTACCTCAGAGGCGACCCTCTCGTCTAAGGGTCGTGTTTGTGTTCTCAGGGCGGAGCTTGTGAGTGGCTGTGCGGGGGCAAAGCTGGAAGTAATGAACGTGCATGCACAGCCGTGTGCGCAGTGATGTCTGTGGGCACACGTCGTGTCTGTGCTGTGCACCTGCTGAAAATTGAATGCACATGGGTGACTCCCAGCTCCAGTTGGGTGGTGCTCTCGGGGCAGAGGTGGTGCTGGGGTGAGGGACGGGTGAGTGACAGGTGGCCTCTCCCTACGAGGCGTGTGGTCTGGCAGGGAGGACCCGCGCGGGGTGGATGGACCTGAGGCTGGTGCCTGCTGCCGAGAGCACACCCGGGCAGTGGGGGAGGCGGCGGGAGCAGCTGTAGCCCCGGTGGGTCGGCGGCCTGCCCCTGGATCCCGCCTGAGTCTGCGATTTGGAAGAAGTGACCTCCACTTTGTGAGTTTAGTTTTCTCATCTCCAAATAGGGGCTCGAGTTAGATCAGGGAGTGGCTGGCACAGGTGTTGCCCTCCCGTGAACCCGTGGTATCCATCCGTCCTCGTGCTGGGCCCCCCGTGACTCCAAACACGTCCCAGAATCCCTCCACGTGACAGTCCTGGGCTGGTGCCAGGCGTGACTGCACTCAGGGCCAGGTCCGCTGGGTAGCCTGGTCTTGTGATGCGGTGCCCTTCATCCAGGGTCTCCAAGCTGGTTTGGCTTTCCTGGCACCCCGTGAGGGCACACTGGTGTGGCTGAGGCGTTGTGATGGGCCTGTGGGTAGCAGCCTAGGGAGCGAAGCGCAGGTCCACACGGCGGCAGTCCCCCGTGACGGCTCTGGCGTGGGCCGACTCGTGGTGTCCGCATGGCCCTCCTGTCAGCAGGCAGCCCGGGTGGCTCAGCCTCCACCTGGAACAGTGTGGTGGGACTGCGTGTCACTGTGGGCTCCAGCCTTGGCCCCGGGGGCTGCGTTGTGGTCTCTGAGCCACGCAGCCCTGGCCTCCTGGGACTGGCAGCTGGGCTCGGGGGGAGCAGCCCACGGGGCGGAGCGGGCCTGGTGTGTGACCTGGGGAGCCGGTGGTGGCTCACGGTGGGAGGATCGGGCGGTGGGGGAGGCCCCAGCCAACTTTCCCTCTGGAGCCCCTACTCGTGCTTTTCTTCCACGCAGCCCTGCCTCCTTCCAGAAGCCTCCCCACCCCCACTGCTGACAGTCGCACGTGAACAAAGGGCATCGAAGAGTGCTCTCTGCATTGGGCACTTTCCTGGGCATGACCTGGGTCCTGTCGCGCTGCCCCGAGCCCACGCTGCTTGTTGTGGTTCAGTGACGTGGAGACAAAGGACGGGTACAGAGCAGTGCAGTGACCCCGTGGTCAGGGCTGTGAGCCTTATTTCGCAGCCCCTCAGCCTTGGCCTGGCAGTGTGGCCAGAGAAGGAAGGGCTCACCGTGTGTCCAGGGAGGGGACCCGGCCACCGAGGATGTGCCACAGCCCGACGCCTGCCTGGGTCCCAGGATGGTGTGTGGGCACTGGCATAGTCCTGCCTTGAAAGCTGGATTAACCAGGGTTGTGGTTGTGCAGGGGTGGGGAAGAAGGGTGAGGCGGGTGGTGGGGTGAGCCCTGGGGTTGGTGCAGGGTAGAGAGGAGGGAGGGCTCTGGCAGAGGACAGCACCCCAGGCAGAGTGCTGGCCGAGGGCCAGGTCCCCGGGCTGTCAGGGTGAGGCCGGTGCTCGGGACTTGGAGGTCCTCACGATGGCGCGCCAGCCCCCCGCCTCCCCTTCGTCCGTGCAGCGGCAGCTCGGGGCCCCCTTCACCGTGCAGGTCGCAGGTCCGCTGAGCGAAGACCCCAAGGTGGACTGATTCATTCCTCATCCTGGTCCGCCGAGGGCCAGACCCCAATGGGCAGGACCTGCTTTCCATCCTTGGGGTCCCCTTCAGCTTGAGGGGAGCAGGCCTGTCCTAGGGCATCCCCGTCTGGCAAATGCTGTTCCGTGTCTGCTGCTAGGAAGGCCGGCCGTGGCCTCGGGAATTCACCGCCTCTCCGAGCCCTGGGCCGACGGAAGCAAGCTGCCCGCGGAGTCGTGTCCTGCCCGAAGCCCGGCCGGCCAGACCTGCCCGCCTCAGCCCTGGCACCGGCCCTGGAGTCGGGGTCATTGGACCCCAGCCTGGAGCTGTATCCGGGTGCTGCCTCCTGACCAGGGTCCGGTGGCGTCCTGCTGTCCGTCTGTTCCCCTCTCCTGGGCCAAGGGGCTTTGTCCCCGGGGGCAGGGCTGCGTGGCCGGGGCGTTCCCTGGCACCTCTGCTTCCTCTGCCACCCTTGGAGCAGGATTCAGGCCGTGCAAGGGACAGATGGCTCCCTTCAGGCTGCTGGCAGGGGGCGGAGGGGCGGCGGCCGGGGAGGGCCTGGCGCCGGCTGGGGGGCAGGAGGCCGGAGGCGGCTGGCAGCCCTGGCTCAGGGGGCGGCCTCCTCGGAAGCAGAGACGTCGCTCCCGTGGCCTCTGTCCCAAGGCTCTGAGGTCGTCCAGGGCCGTCCCTGCGCCCCCTGCCCATCCACATCCGCCCCGCCCTCCAGCCTGCCTGCCCTCCCAGCTGCCGGTGGCCTCGGTGGCCTCTGTCCAGCTGCTCCGTCCACCTGTCCTCGCCCATTGAGGAGTCGGGCCGTGAGCCGCTGCGGGTGGGTGAGCGGGAGCGGCGTCGGGGGAGCCGATGGCACGGCCTGGGCACGGGGCGCCCCTCGCTGCTGCCGCTGACAGGGGGTGCCTGCTGGCTGCCAGGTCCCTCAGGGGCTCAGGGCCCAGGGCGGCAGGTAGAGGGCACGCGCTGGCATTTTGTGCTTCTGGTCCTCGGGCTGGGGCGCCCCTCTGTGGCTCCGGCGGTGGGACGGCCTTTGCCACAGTCGACGCGTGGTCCAGGGCACTGCAGGCCGAGGTCGCAAGTGAGATGAGGTGGCGGGTGGGGGTCTTTCTCTTCCTGCCTCTGCAGCCTGGCTCTCACTGCCCGTCCCTCGCCCCGGCACGGCTCAGGGCCGCCTGGTGGCTGCTGTGGCCCCTCGCTGGTGCTGTTGGCTCAGCGCCCTCCCTGCGCTGTGCGTGTGGACATTCCTTGGGCTAGGAGGGTCGTGGGTGCTGCCCACCCAGCGCCCGTCACTGCCTGTGGTCCGCCTGCCCCCCAGAGCTGCCCCTGTCCCTCTCTCCGCAAACCCCGTCGGCCAGCTCCTCCCTGCTCCTGCCCAGACCCCGCTTGAGCTGCTTCCTCTGGGGAGCAGAGCGTCCTGTTGGGGCCCTCGTCACGGGACATTGTGGCTGACTCCTGACGAACCTCCACGTCCCCGAGGCCGGGACCAGGCTCGCCTGTTTCTAAGGGACGCGGTGCCCAGTGCCCTGTGGGTGCACAGGGTGTGTCTGCGGAGTTGGGCCTAATCCTCCCGTGAGCCAGCCTGGGGTCCTCGTGGCCCTCCCAGGATGCTCGGTGGCCCTGGGGCTGCCCTCCCAGCCTCTGGGGAGAACGCCGGGTCCCTGCCCGGGTCGTCTGCTCAGGGCACACACCCCCACAGCCCGCTGCTGTTTCCAGACTCTTCTTTCTGGATGGTGACGTCATTGGCATCTTACAGATGAAGCTGTGATATTTAAGTTTGGAGGATCAGCGAGCCCTTGGTGGTTGAGACGTAGCAGTTGCCTGTCTCTCCTCTCCCCACAGTTAGCTCTCTGACCCTGCGGGTCTCGGGACAGCCTGTCTCTGCTCTTGGTGACCTGCTCGTCACTGCCGCTGTGAGCTGTTCAGCAGTTGGACATTAGTGACTTGCAAGATGAGGATTGGCGTGTGCTTTCAGGTGTGTGCTTGCACACACACACGTATGCACACATGTGCACGCATGCGTACACTGCACAAACGCACACGTGCACACGCACGCGCACACATGCACATTCCCCCCCACTGGCTGCCTCCTACCCGCAGGTACATGGGGACTCTGCCGACTGCCCTGCTGCTGAGGCTGAACCCCGCTGTGAACCGGGATGGTCCCCATTTTCCGCTCAGCGTGTTTCCCTGGGGCCTGGTTGTGCCCTGATGCCACGGTCTTCCCTCTTCCCCGAGGAAGTCTCTCTGGAAACTTCTGCGCGCCCCCCCACCCACCCCTGCCCCCGGGGTCCTTCATCTTGCTCCTCCTGTTTTCCTGGATTATCGGTGCTGGATGGAGCGCGGCCTGGCGTCCTCTCCCAGGAAGGGCAGTGACGGGCCCCATGTGGGTCTGGAAGCGTCTTCTGCACCTGTGCGGGGCCACCGTGTCTTCGGGTTCTTCTTGGTGGCCCGTGCGTCCCGCAGGGCAGGCCCGTGTGGCTGTGCTGCACAGTGCCCGCTCGATGACCTTGTCCAGGTGGCGCATCCCCTTGCCTTGGTTTCCTCTCCCGACTGCTGTCCCCCGGGTGTGGGAGCGGGGCCGGTCCTGGCCTCCAGTCCTCTTGGTCTTTCCTCCTGCTTCCTGGGTGGCATCCCTGACACCATGAGCACCCTTCCTCTGAGCTCTGCTGTCCTGCGCCCACTGTGCCCTCTGAGGCCTTGCTGTGCTCCTGTCTCTGGGGGTGGTGGCGAGGGGCCGGGTGGCCTGGGTTCGCCTTCGGGGAGGCCGTTCAGTGAGATCGTGGGCACTGGCTGGCCCTGCCGAATCCACACCCTTCTCTGCTGCCAGCCACGTGGCCTGTGGCGCCTTACCCCTCTGTGCCTCGCATCCTTGTCTGCCAGGGAGGCAGCGGTGGGGCCTCCTTACAGGTCTTGGTGAGAGTGGCACCCCGAGCCTGTGTAAGGTGTGCAGGGAGGTGTGGGTGCGTGCCGGGGGTCCTGGGCAGCAGCATGCTTCCTGCTTTACGCTGTTCTTCCCC
Organism: Canis lupus baileyi; assembly: GCF_048164855.1. NCBI lineage: Eukaryota > Metazoa > Chordata > Mammalia > Carnivora > Canidae > Canis > Canis lupus. Next base: position 38,497,918 of record NC_132851.1, on the reverse strand, counting down.
AGTGCTCTGCTCTGCACCATGACCCCGAGTGTCCTGGGCTCCGTCTTCCACCTCTCCTGTGTTCCCAGGTGCAGCCCAAGGCTGGCGGGCTGGCGAGCATGCAGGTGCCTCACTTGCACTGAGACCTGCTCTCCTCCAGGCCGGCGGGCATCCCTGGCTCCTCTCTCCCTGCCAGCTGTCTCTGCCCTCCCCCCCCCCCCCCCCCCGGCTGTCCATCTCCCCTCTGGGAGCGTCCAGAAAGTGAAGGGAAGTCCTGCAGGGACCTGCCAGGCAGCCGGGATCTGAGGCCTGGGACCCATGAAACAGGAAAACGTGATTTCCCCAGGGACCCTGAGTCCCTGTCGGGGTCCCCAGGCCCCCCCCCCTCCCCCCACCGCCGACAGCCAGCCTGTGTGGGGCCTGAGTTTGTCTGTGTCCGGACCAGCGTCGTGTCACAGCTGGCCCCGGGAGCAGGGGTGGGAACTGGCGTGTGTGCCGAGCCCCCCGAGAGATTCACCAAGAGTCAAACGCGAGCACTCGTCGCTCTCAACTGTTTTGTTTGGGAAAATGCAGCTCTGTTTCATAAAGATGTGTTACTTATCTAACAGTGGATTTCCTGTTATTTTACAATAAATTCATAAGTGTATTTTAAAACTTCATTTTGATTTTGAATGCAGGAAACCTTGGTAGATGTGATGCCCCTAAATCAAAGCTCTGGGTACCTCCTGGCCGTGGACGGGCCCTGGGTGGCCAACAGCCTGGGCACGGCAGGGGCAGGGCGCGGCCGGGCAGCAAGCTCCGCAGCCCCCGCTGACCCCCGGAGCGTGGGCCTGCTTCTCGCCCCCGGTGAGCCCACGTGGGGCCCAGATCTGCCCTCACTTAGGCTTTCGTAGGTCGCGAAGCGCTGCGTGCCCAGCCTGGCCCATTCGGAGCGCCCAACGAGCTGTGCCAGCGTCATTGGGAAGTGGCAAATGTGGCAGACGCTGGACGAGTCTCTGCATGCACATGTGCAGACACCCAGAAAGCTGGTGACACTGGGCGCCCCGGGGAGCGGTTGTCAGGCTGGAGATGTCTCCACCGCCTTCCTGGAGCTGCGGTTCCCGGAGGAGCAGATCGGGCGGGCGGGACGGCGGGTGTCACACTCGTGCAGGCGGTTGTGTTCTGAGCGCCAGCTGTCACCGTGCGTGTCACCCACTCTGCACAGCAGGCCCGGGAGGCGGATCCTCGCGTTACCCTGGTTTTGTACATGAGGACGCTGAGGTCAGGGACGGTCAGTGTCTTGTCCTAGCAGCAGGTGCTGCGTGTGCCCCCAGCCTCCCCCAGCCGTCCTGCCGCCCGCTGTGGCTCAGACGCCTGAGCTGGAGCTGGAGATGTGGCAGGTGCACAAGCCCTTGGGCTCTCTGTGCGGCAGGGGTGGGCGGATTCCGCAGAGAATGGTGGGACCCCCGCGGCCTTTGAGAGGGGTCCTCGCGGGGTGAGCTGATGTGTAGCATCTGTCCCCATGTGGGATGGTGGGAGGCACTTTGAAGGGGCTCCGTGGGGCCACTGCCTTGGGGGTGGGGGCGTGGGGCCGCCTGCGGTGAGGGCGGGCGGGTGGGTGGGCAGGGGCCTGAGTGCACCCCGAATCTGGGCGCTGACGCCTCTCCTCCCTCCCGACCTGGTTTTTGTCTCTTCCAGCTCTGTGGGAAGGCAGAGGCCCTGCTCTCTGTGAGAAGATGTCCTACGGATCCATCGCTGGCAGTGGCGGCCTGGGGAGCCATGGTCCTTTCGGGGGATCTTCCAGACAAGGCTATCAGCCCCTAGGTAATGACAGAGGCTCACAGCGTTGGGGGTGGGGCGGGGGTGGCAGTAGACGGGCCTCTGCTGTCGGGATGATGGCAGGCGTGGGCGGTTCTGTGTGACCAACGCTGCCTGTGGCCTCGGGTGAGCGACACTGGCCCTGCCTGGGGTGGGGTGGCTGGCGTTGGCCTGGGTCAGCAGCAGGAGGGGCTGCCCTGCCGTTGGGGGCGGCCTGGGGTCTACGGTCATCCCGGCACCAAGCTGGTCTGCAGGTGCCGGGGGCGCTTGGCCAGCGGCAGAGTGGAGGGATGCTCCGGCGCGGCACGGGTGTCGTTCTTGCTATACAGAGAAGGAAACTGAGGCTGGCCAGGCCTTCCAAGGCGCCTCCCCTTCCCCAGCACCGCCTCCCCCGAGGCCTGTGTCTCGGGCTTCCTTGCTGACCTTTCTGGTTTTGCTTACACACGTCTGCATCCCCACGCGGAACCTTGCACAACTTTGGAACTGTGGGATTTTACCCTGCCCTTTGCTGGTTCTGCCCCAAGTCCCTGATGCCACCAATGCCGCGCCCTCGTTTCCCTGTTCACCAGTGCCTTCTGCATGGGAGGGCCAGGGAGCGTAGCTATTGGGGCCCGTGGCCTGGCAGCGGGAGGAGAGCTGTCGGCTCTGGGCTGCCATGCAGGTGAGGCGTGTGCTGGTGCCAGCCGCTGCCCTCGGCGCCCCGGCCTCGTCTGCCTGAGAGCTGGTGGGGGCGGGTGGTGGGCGTCTGCAGTCGGGGCGGGCCGTACTCTGCTGGTTCTCATTTACGTTTCTCTGGTGACTGATGGGATGTACCCATTTCTCCTCAGCCAACTCTCCCCTGGAGTTTGCCCTCCTCTTACTGATTTGCAAGGTTTCCTTCTGGAATGTTCTGTGCATCTTCATCCACTTTGGGCCTCCTTTTCGGTGCGGTGCCTGCTGGGGAGTGCGGGTGCTTAGCCAGTGGAGTTTGAGTTGTGGCTGGCTCGAGGACGCTGGTGTCTGATGCGGGGTTTGGGTTTCTGTGTGATGAGTCCTATCACAGGACGATACTGGCGTTGCACCTGCTCTCTCTCTCTCTCTTTTTAAAGATTTATTCACGAGACACACACAGAGAGAGGCAGAGACACACGCAGAGGGAGAAGCAGGCTCCCTGTGGGGAGCCCGATGCAAGATTTGATCCCAGGACCCTGGGGTCACACCCTGAGCCAAAGGCAGATGCTCAACCCCCAAGCCCCCCAGGTGCCCCTGCACCTGCTCTGAAGCTGATATGACTGTTGTTCAGGTGTAAGTCTTCCCATCACCTGGTCTGATCACTGTTTACGGGGCGCGGAGAGGGCGGAGCTGCAATGCTCTGTTTCTCTCTTGAACCACGGGTTGTCCTGGCGTCCCAGTCCCACAGACCTGCGGAGCCAGAGCTCGGTGATGAATAATGTTTCCATGTAGGTTCTTTTGGTCAATATTTCTCTTCCTGTGCAAAACTCCCCCATAATTTTCAGAGTTACAATTTTTGGTATTTTTCACGGCAAGTTGCTCCACTTGTTTTCCCTCAGAAATGTCTTGGGTGTTTCTGGCACTTTGTTCTTGAACATAAATTTTAGGATCCCCTCATCAGGCTCGGGGTTTTGGCTGGAGCTGCCATGCATCTGCTGCATTAATGTGGCGAGATCTGGCATTTTATCGTCCGTGGGCTCCCAGTCCATCAGCTTGTGTGTCTCTTTCTGTCCCTCGGATCTTCTTTCATGTTTTGCAGTAAAGTTGTATAACTCTCATTATAAAGGTCTTATGTATTTCTTATTTGTTCTAACAAAAACAAAAACACACGTGTTTTGTTATCATAAGAGATAGCACTCTGAATATTGCACTTTCAGATCTTTGTTGCTGATACACCTATTTGACAATTGGATTTTTTGAAAAAACACAGTCTAGAGATTTTTATTTAATTTTTAAATGCTTTACTTTCACACTTTCTGAATAGGGACCATTTCAAACATAGAAAAGTAGACACAAAAAAAGTAATGAGCCCCCGCGCTGCCCAGGCCACTTCATCGGGTGCCCGCTTGTGGCACATCCAGCCCCTTGGGCTGCCTGTATGTCATTCTGTGGCGAGTACCACATTGCATCTCCTGTGTTGATGCATCCCTGTGCCTCTGCAAGGGGGGGACTGTGCACATCACCGGAGCACTGCTGGAGTGCCTGGTCAGGTGCGCCCTGGCATCGCTGACCGCTTGGTGGCTCCTCGCAAAGCAGGGCCCTGGGAAAACCCACGTGCTGCAGTTGACTCAGCTCAGCTGACTCAGCTCAGGCCCCTCAAGTCTCTCTGAAGCTCCAGATTCTCCTCCATCGTTCTGTTTTTTTTTTTTTTTCCCCTTGAAGTTTATTTTTTGAAGAGACCACATTTTCCCCGTGGAGTGTAATAGGTTTTTGTCCACTGACTTTATATTGTGCCATTTTGTTGAACTCATTCTATTACTGTAATTATTAGTAGAATCTGAACTTTTCTGTTTAGATGGCATCATTTGTAAATAGGGACTTTTTTTCTTTCTTTCCCAATGCGGCCATTCTTCTTCCCACCTTCCTGAGCTGGTTGAGCCCCTGTGATGCTGAGTGACATGGTGTTTATATCCCATGTGAGTTTTTGGAAGAATAGGACTACACGTTCCTCAGGTGTTTCTGGGATTTTGCTGCAGAACCATCTAAGCCTAGTGTTTCCTTCATGGAGCACTTTTTGACAAGCAGTTCACTTCTCCAGGCATAGAAACCTTCCAGGCTCTCTGTTTCCTCTTGGGTCAGTTTTGCTGTGTTGTTCTTAGAGACCTGTGTCTGTTTCACCAGGATGTTTGGATTTACTGAAATAAAATGTAGCCAGTAGCTGCCGGTTGTTGATGGGGCCACACTGTGGTGTGGCAGAGGGCCTGGCTGGGGCCTTCACACCCTCCATCCGCTCTGCTCTGCCCCTGCCCAACCACAGCCGCCGTGAAGGCTGAGGGCTGCGCAGGTTTACCATTGTGGTGGCTGCTGTTCTATGAATGGTCACAGTATCTGAATCACATTCCCTTTTGTATTCCTAATACAGTTTGTCTGTACCTCCCCTATTATCTTCTTTTATAATTAGTCTTGACTGAGGCTTGGCACTTTGATATTTATTTATTTATTTATTTATTTATTTATTTATTTATTTATTTATTTATAAAATTTTATTTATTCATGAGAGAGAGAGAGAGAGAGAGAGAGAGAGGCAGAGCCACAGGCAGAGGGAGAAGCAGGCTCCATGCAGGGAACCTGATGTGGGACTCGATCTCGGGTCTCCAGGATCACTCCCTGGGCTGAAGGCGGTGCTAAACTGCTGAGCCACCTGTGCTGCCCTGTTTGTCACTTTTATAAGGTTCCCTGAAGAACTGACTTCTGACTTTCTTGATACCTTCTACTATATGATTGATTTGTATTCTTAACTTTTATTATTTTCTTTTTCTTTTTTAAATATTTTATTTATTTATTCATGAGAGACACACAGAGAGAGGCAGAGACACAGGCAGAGGGAGAAGCAGGCTCCCTGCGGGGAGCCCGATGCGGGACTCGATCCCAGGACCCCGGGTCACACCCTGAGCCCAAGGCAGACACTCAACCACAGAGCCACCCAGGCGCCCCACTTTTATTTTTTTCCTTCTCTCTTTGAGTTGATGCTGTTATTTTTCTAACTCCTAAGTTGGATGTTTATTTCATTCGTATTGTTTTTATTCTTTTGTAGTAAAAACATTGAGATTGTAAGTGTTCAGACGGTCACTGCATTGGTTGAGTGTCAGGCATTCAGAAGCGTGTGGTATTTTAAAATTAAAGTTCAGTTGTGTTTTCTTATTTCCATTATGATTTCTTCTTTGACTCAAGATTTATTTTTTATTCCCTCAGGGTTTATTTAGAACTATAGTTCATTGTTTCCAAACATATGTATTCTTACCTACTTGTCTCTTAAAAATGATGTCTACTTAATTACAATTTTGTCAGGAAAGGACTTGCATTGTCCTGGTTTGTTGACCGTTGCTGAGGCCAGCTGCTGCTGGTTTCTCACCCCCTCCTCTGCGGGGTGACCTGGACAGGCTCCCAGGGAGGGGCTGGCACACCGGGCAGGATGGCAGGGCCGGGCAGAGATCTGGGCCTGTGCAGGAGCGGCTGCTGTCATCCGGGACCCGCTGTGCCCAACCACTGTGGGGTACTTGCCACCCTGGAGGTAATTATGTGGAGCTTAGGGCAACCTCTTTGTGGTAGGATCGCAGCAGGAACACAGCAGAAAGCCAACTGGTAGATTATTAATACATAAAGAACTCCCATAAATCAAAGGAAGACCTCCGAACCTCATACCAGGGGCCGGCGCTGGGAGGAGGCGGGAGGGACAGCTTGCTCACGGTGTCGGGAGGGCCTGAGCCTTGCTGGTGCCCCGAGGGAGGTCGGGGTGGTGGCAGTAGGCCCGTGCTCCCGGACCCACTGCCTTCCCTCTGGGGCCCTGCCCTCCCTGGGCTGTGGGAAGCTGCGAGGCCGCGGACGGAGAGACAGAGGCTGTCCCCACGTGGCTGAGGCACGCGGCCGGGGAGGCGTAGCCCAGATGGGCCATCACACGGGCATCAGCGTCAGCTCTTGGAGATCGCTGGTGACCTCCACATGCGTCCGATGTGGTGACAGGTGCACGGCGTGCAGGAAACAAGGCTGTGTCCAGAGTCTTCCAGTTGTGCAAGGCTCCCAGCCCCGTGGTAACGGCTTTCGCTTCCGACGCTGCGGCTGCAGACCTTTATCATTTCTTTATAATTGTTGCATTTGAACTTTTCTCCATAATTATGTGTATTCTAATATTCAGAAACAAACAATAGTTGCCTCAGGCCCCCCTCAGAGTTCAAGTGATTTTGGAGGGCAGACCAGACCAGCCCCTCCACGGGGGTCTGGAGGAGGAGAGGTCGTCCTGGAGGAGGAGGTGGGCAGGGGCTGGACTTGGTGACCTGATGCCGGCTTGGGGGTCATCAGGTAGTGGTGTGGGCAGTGACGTGGGCTGCCAGCTGGGCCCCCTGGTCTCCCCGGGTGTCCTGCCCCCACACGAGGGGCTCTGGGGGCTCCACAGCAGATGGTGACCCAGGTACCTGGGTAGCTGTGCCTGTTCCTTACCCTCGTCTGGGTGAGTGGCTGGGCCCGGGGGACGTGTGTCTGCAAGGGAGCCCAGCGCAGGTGTCTTGGGGAAGGGCCAGTCCCAATGCTCCCTACCAAGTCGTCCGGGAGGAGGGGGAGTGACAGGATGTGCCTTGGTGGGAGATGGTCCCTGTTGTGGAGGCTCGTGGTCAGACCTCAGACCCACAGAGATGCCTGGATGTGGGGCGTCGGCCCTGGCTGCCTAGAGACCGTGCTGGGACTGTCCAGGGCCATGTCTGTCCCCCCGGATGGCTAGGACAGTTCTTAGTCTGAGGCAGAAGCCCACTTTGCTGCCGTTGTCTGTGGCGTGGGAACCTCCGTCCCCAGAATAAGCGAGGCTGCTGCCCCGCCCATCCCCCTCCATCCTGCCTGGAGTGGGGAGGCTCTGTGTGTGAGGGGTGGAGCCCCCAGGTCTGGCTGGGAGCCCCATGGGCTGCCTACACGCTTTGGGTCTTTGCTGCCTGGAGGCAGGAGGATGGCTGAGATGGCCTTCTGAGGCCCCTCCCACTCCACAGTGCGGCCCTTCTGTCCCTGTCATGCTGGGCTGTGGTCCCCCGCAGAGGGACACAGAGCATGGGCTGGACAGGGGCCCTTTGCTGTCCCTCCTCTGGGTCATGTGAGTCGGAGGCCTTTCCCGGGAAGGAGCTGCCCTCCGGGAGCCCCATGCTGGCACGGGCCTTGGACAGGCCATGTCCTTGGGTTTCGGGGTGGCTGTGGGTGTGTCACCTCCTAGAGCGCGCTCCCTGGAAACTGCCCTTCCAGAGAGCTCCAGAGAGAACAGGGTCATGCCACGGCCCCAGGGCTCTGGCATGTACCCCCCTCACTGACTCAGGTGCCGGGGATTCAAAGGCACGTCTTTGAGGGGCCGTAAGGTGTTTGACCGATTCTGGCAAAACGTGTCCGGCAAGTGTCTGAATAAATGGGAATAATCGAGGAGAAAAATCAAGTGTCCTCCCCGGGGGCCCAACCCCGTGCCGGGGCCTGTGGGGCCCAGGTATTGGGAGGAGGCCGCACAGCTGCCCGCACTGCTGCTACTTGGCTCTGCAGCCGAGCGTCAGAAAGGGCCGGTTTTTATTTTTATTTTCACTCCCGATGCGGCGTGGAACAATGGCTTAATGAGCAGAGTGATTCCTTGCTTGGCTGCTGTGGTGATTTTGAATTGTCATAAACATCCAGCATCCCTCAGGCCATACTGTCCTTTTTTACACGTTTTCTGTCGCCGACAGGTAACAGCCATCAGAGCCCTCACCTGGTCCGTGGGCCACACCTGAAGGCTCCACTCTAGGGGATTTCATCCTTGTTTGGGGTCACCTTTTAGAATAGTTGTGGTTTAAAGAAAGATCTGGAACACATACAATTCTGAACTTGGCGCTGGTCTTCAGCAAAAGCGGCTGTTGCAGAGGGTGTGGCAGTCTGGGAGGGCTTCTTGGAGGAAGTGGGCCTGAGTGGAGCTTCTTGGCATGGATGCTTGGAGGGCTGAGGGCACCTGCTGTCCTGCCTGGGGGCCTTGCTCTGCGGGCAGCGCCCTGAGCCGCTCTGTGGGCAGGCTGGGTGTAACTGTGACTGTCCCTTGCTGTCTGTAGAGTGCGCTAAATGTTGGACCGAGTACGGAATCCGCCATTTCCCCTGCCCGTCGCCAGAGAGCAGCCCACGGGACCCCTGTGTGGGCGAGGATGGGGAAGGTGATCTGGGGTCGGCGGGCACGCCCAGAGGCCCGAGGGCCAGGAAGCGAGGTACTTCCGCTCGGGTGCTGGGTCTGGGAGCCCTGGTGAGGGGGGGCCAGCAGGCGGGGTTGGGGGCGAGCTGCCGCAGGGTTCCAGTTGGTCTACACCCTCCACCTCATTCCCCTCCCAAGGACGGCAGAAGGCGTTGGGGCTGGGCCAGTGGCAGGAGGGGTGTCGAGTGATGACTGTGCGTGTCAGGGCCCCGTGGGCTCCCCCGTGGGCTCCGGGGGTGAGGCTGGGTGGTCCCCATAGGGGGGCTGGTGAGGGAGCCTCAGGGTGCTTGGCGCTGGGCCTCTGTAGAGCCAGCCTTCCGGGTGATGGGGCGACGGGAGGGCTGAGTGCTCCCCAGGGGCTCACACGGCTGCCCTCAGGGCGCGCAGGGCTGGGGGCTCTCCCCTCCGTCTGGGAAGCCTGTGGTCTGATGGGGCGGCTGCCCCTCATGCCCCGACAGAGGCCCCTGCACCCCGGCAGCACAGGCTGGCTGGTGACAAAGCTTCAAGTGCCATCGGCCCAGGGACTTGGCTGTTTGCCTGCCCAGCCAGGGGCCCTGTGACCTGAAGACTGGGAGGCCGCGGGGGCTCGGGGGGCAGGGGTGGGAGGTACACACCAGGCCCTCGGGCCCTGCCCGCCCTCTTGCCCCTGCCCCTGCCCTCTGAGTGCTGGGCTCTCGCGTGGGGCAGGGAGGCCGGGGTTCTCGGCCGGGACGGTGGAGCATTTCGATGAGGAGGCTGCCCCTGGGGGTGGGGTGTCTGGGAGCAGCCCAGTGCCTTCTCCAGTGGACATTGCTTTGCTCCAGATGGTGGCAGCTGGGCAGGGCCGGCCGTGGCCCTCTGGGGAGATGGGCGCCATAGCCGGCCGCGAAGTGCCTTGCGGATGGTGCCGCTTCGGGCAGCGTTGTGGCCGGGACGTGTCCCCAGGCCCTTGGACACTCAGCAGGGAGGGGGCGGTGGCTGGAGCAGGTGGTGGTGTCCTGAAGTCGAAGTCACAGAGGAGGTGCCCGGGAGCCGCTGCCACCGCTGCCACCCCACTGGTCCAGGGCCTTCAACACCCACCTTTTGGTGCCTTTCCAGGGCCAGGGGTCGCCGTCGAAGGCCGTGGGACGCCGGAGCCCGCCTCACCGCCTGCTGCCGGCCCGAGGAAGGACTCCGCCGGCGGGGCCCACAGCCGGCTGGCGGGGCCCGGTGCCACGCGTGCCAAGAAGAGGAAGCCCAACTTCTGCCCGCAGGAGACGGAGGTGCTGGTGTCCAAGGTCAGCAAGCACCACCAGCTGCTGTTCGGCAGCGGGCTGCTGAGGGCCGAGCCCGCCCGCAGGTACCGCGTGTGGAGCCGCATCCTGCAGGCCGTGAATGCCCTGGGCTACTGCCGCCGAGACGTCGGGGACCTCAAGCACAAGTGGCGGGACCTGCGCGCCGTGGTGCGGCGCAAGCTGGGTGACCTCCGCTGCGTGGGTCCTGGTCCCGGCGCACCCCCAGCCCTGGCCCTCACCCCTGTGGAGCGGGCTGTGGCCCAGACCTTCTCCTGCCGGGCCCCATCCCCTGAGGGTGTCGACCCGGAGCCGCCCCGAGGTGAGTTCCTGGTCCTGGCTGGCAGCATCAGAGCCCCACTGTGGCCTAGGCCCCGTCGTCCCTCTGCCCCAGACAGCCCCTGCCGTGGCTGCCTCCTCTTCCCACTGCCAGGGGGTCGGGGGGGTTCCTGCTCCTTCATGCCCGCACCTGCCGGGCCGCACAGGGACCGCTTGCTAAGAATCCAGGCGTTCAGTGAGCGTGCGCCCCTGCCGCTTTGTCCCTGCCCTCCCGTGCCGGGCTGTGGAGTGGGGAGCTGTGCACCAAGTCGTGGCTCTGCTCTCAAGGTCGTCTGCTTCCTGCCTCTGGACCTTGATCTACAGGAAGAAACACAGGGGTCCTGTGTAAACGCATCTGAAATATGAGGTTTTCGAGATAGCGCTTGCTGCGTGTTATCCGAGACGGCCTGCTGCTTCCCTTGCCCTGTGCATCCCGCGCTCTTACCCTGGCTGTTAGATAAGTGCTCCTCCTGACCTCCTGATTTACCACCTGGGTGGGAGAGCTGCAGTTGGAGCCCGGGCCCTGTTGCTGGTTTAACATCCAGAACAGGCCTTGGTCCCGGATGGGCCAGCCCTTCTGCGTCGGGTCACCTCGAGCTCACGTGGGCCTTCCCCACGCTGTTGCCCAGGGGACTGTTGCTCTGCGGGGTGTGACTTCTCGGACACGGTGGGCGAGGGGCCGGGGGCCTGATGTCTGGGTGCTGTGCTGGGAGCTTGGTGGGGCGGGTCCCACATAGGGGCACGATTAGCCGCTCTGTGGCCCGAAGCAGCCTCGGCATCTTCAAGTTGCCACCCGGGGAGGGAGCCTTCACGTCGCAGGCTCCTGGCTGTTCCTTGTCCCCCACCCGCCTGCAGTGGGGTCATCCCCCTGAAATGCAGGGCTGCCCCCATCTCCCCCTGTACCCAGCCCTTCCCTGGCTGCTCCTCCAGTGCCCTCAGCATGGGCCCTGGCCCGGGAGCCTGCATTCAGGCCAGACCCCCCCCAGCCCCACAACCTCCTCTTGCCCTGTCCTCTGGGCACCCTCAGTGGCCTGCTGCTGGGGAAGGAGGAGGCCCCGGATGCCGCAGTGCATTATCCCCGTGCTGTCACCTTTTCCTTTCTCTGTCTCATGCTCATGTGGTTCAGGGTCCCCTGACGCCCCTGGGCCAGAGGTCCAGCCTGGGTGGGTAACCGAGGGAGGCCCATGGAGCACCCTGTACACTGAGCTCCGTGGCTTAGGTCTGCTCTTAGAGTGGCTGAATTCTGAGTGATTGCTCCAGGCCACAGAGGTGGTCCTGGGGCTGGATGCGGGGTCCCCACATGATCCTGCTCCAGCTATACTCTGGGACTCCGGGTTTCTCCCATCAGGTGCACCAAGTGTGGCTCTCTGTATTTTGGAGCTCTGACGTGTGCACCAGGCTCAGAAGGGGGCCCTGGGGACTGGTCCCTCAGCTCTGTTCTCTCTCCGTCCCTCAGCTGGAAGTGAGCAGGGCCTGTGGGGGTGGGAGGCAGGTGGGCCAGCAGCGACCCAGAGGTGAGAAGTGCAAGGTCCCCCTGGGGAGGTGACTGTGAGGGGGGTTTATGCCCTGGCCACAGGGCTTTATCTTGTCCTTTGCTGCTGGCGGCTGTTGAGCATGCTTGGTTGGACCTGTCCTCGCTGGGGTCAGTCTGCATGGGGCGTGCACATCCCCACGTCCTGTATGGGGAAGTGGCCAGTGCTGTCCAGGGAATGGGCTGCTGCGGTCATGCCCAGCCTCCCAGTAGCTTATGAGGAGACGCTGCTGTCATCCCCTTGGCAGCAGCGCCAGTGCCCTGGGGCACTGGGTTTGGCCCGGGCCTGTGTGCTCTGGGCGGGAGAGGTCCCCGACTCCCTTGCTCGCCCTGTGTCCGGGGCGCTGTATTGCTGCTAAGCTTCATCCTGCCTGGCCCGAGTCGACACCCCAGTCCTTCCTCTCTCGGCCGCTCAGGCTGCTGAGCCCGCCGTCTGGCCGGCCCACCCGGTGGGGCAGTGGGGGCGATGTCGGTTCCCGGGGGGTCTCTCTCTGCCCCTGCCCCTCCCCCTCCTGCACTCCTGGTGGGACCACTGCAGCAGCTGCTCTGGGCCCCGGGGCAGTGAGGGTAGGTGGCTGGAGCAGGCGCGGAGCTGGGCCCCATGGCTGACAGAGGGCATTGCCAAGTGTGCGTTGGCAGCCTCAGGTCCCCTTCCTGCAGTGGGCAGATAAGGCTGTGCACCTGCGCAGAGATGCCTCGCGGAGCCGGAGTGCCCCATTGTCTCTGCTCACGGTGGAAGCAGAGGGGCGGGGACGAGGACCCCCGGAGAAAAGCGAGAGAAGTTCTGCTGATTTGACTTTATTCTATTCAACTGAATGAGTTAAGTCATTCAGGAGGCGTGAAGAAGAGTCTAAAGGGTTTTCTTTGTGCTTTCTGGGGTGTGTGTCCTGGAGGACTGGGGAATGGGGTGCCTTCCCCGGACTCCTTCAAGGAGTGTTGCTTTGCTCAGCAGGTGTTTCTGGTACGTGTAGTTGTGTGTGGGAAAGGATGGCAGGGCCTGGCAGGAGGGTGGGAGTCCAGGAGCTGGAAGAAGGGCTGTGTGGGGGCCGTGGGCAGAGGGAGGGCAGCTGGGCTAAGCGGGGGCGAGTGCTCGGGCCTCACCCCCTTGCTGGGGCCTGGGACATGGCTCACGGAGGTGAACTTATGAGCGATACAGCGAATCCACGAGTGGTTTGGTGAGGGGGCCCAGGCCGCGCCCCGGCCCGAGGCAGCTGCAGTTAGCTCTGTGTCGCCGTGGGGTAGGCCTCCGGACTCCCAGGCACGTGGACCCCCATGTGGAGGACTGGCCGTGTGTCAGGGGTCGGGTGGCGTGTCTTCCCGTGGCTCAAGAGTGCACATTTCACGGTTTGTGTCTCGTCCGCCCTGGTGGATGGCATCTGGTTGCCCGCTTTTGGCCGAGTGAAGGTCCTGTGAACATTTGGGTAAAATCTTTGCGTGGGCTGATGTTGTCACTCTTCGGGGGGTTGGATAGATATATGTAACTTTCTTGGAAACTACCTAACTGGTTTCCAAAGTGCCTGTCGTCCTCCCACAGGAGCCGAGGGCTTGCGCACACCCTGCCTCCCGTAGCCACTCGCTCTTGCGGTTGATTTGATTTTAGCCGTCCCGTGGCAGTGGGGATCCTGGCTGGCGATGCCGTGTGCTTGCGGGCCGCGTGTGGCCTCTGCTGTGGTCGGCGTCCACACCAGGTGGTGGGCCGGCCCCTGTGGCTCCCACCCATCCCCACCTGGGTTCCGGGCTGTCGCACAGCTGTGCTGCAGACCTCTCCTGTCAGGCTCTGCGCTGCCTTGTCTTTTCTCGATGGGGTCTTTTTGAAGCTTTTTAGGTTTCGATGTTATCAATGTTTTGTTTTGGGGTTTCTCCTTGTATCCCACCTAAAGAGTTCTTGCCTACTACGAATTTCCAGAATTACTGTTATTTGAAGTTTTTTTTTTTTTTTTTTTTTAGGTTTTATTCACAGAGAGAGAGAATGAGCAGGGGGTGGGGGGACAGAGGGAGAGAGAGAAGCAGGCTCTCCACTGGGGAGAGGGACCCCAATGTGGGGCTCGATCCCAGGACCCAGAGGTCATGACCTGAGCTGAAGGCAGACACTTCACTGATGGAGCCCCCCAGGTGCCCTTGTTTTTTGAAGTTTCATAGTTTTACATTTTACATTTAAGTGTCTGATCCACGTGGAGTTGGTTTGAGCTCTGTTAATTTGGGGTCGGGGTGCAGCAGATATGCAGTTGTTCATCACCGTTGGTTGAAAACACTGAACCACCTGGATGCTTCTGTCTAAAGCCTGGTGGATGCATTTATTGGGAGGTGGACTTGTTCCCGGCCACCTGGGTCTCTGCTTACACAACGACGAGCCACCTTGACAATCCCAGCTGTAAAGTAGGTCTTGAAGCGAATTGGTTATTATGTCCTCCTCCTGTGTTTTCTGAGAGAATTTGTGTAGCACTGATATTATTCTTCCTGTAAACATTGGCAGAGTTCACCAAGCAGCCTCTGAGCTGGCATTTTCATCATGGGAAGATTTGAAACTACAGTTTCTTTATTTTTTATTTTTAAAGATTTTATTTATTTATTCATGAGAGACACAGGGGGAGAGAGATAGGCCGAGACACAGGCAGAGACAGAGGCAGGCTCCATGCAGGGAGCCCGACGTGGGACTCGATCCCGGGACCCCAGCATCAAGCCCTGGGCCGAAGGTGGTGCTGAACCACTGGGCCACCTGGACTGCCCAACAGTTTCTTTAATGTTGCTGTTTGTTCAAAGGTGTTATGTGTTACATTGTTACATGTTGAGGGTTACATGTTACAGTGTCACAGGCTACATGTTACAGTGTCACAGGCTACATGTTACAGTGTCGCTGCCCAGGCCTCTGCTGCTTCTCCTAGCAGCTTTGATCTGTCTGTTTTCAAGGAACTCACCCATTTCATCAGAGCTGTGAAGTCTGTTGCCGTGAAATCGTGTGCGCCATTACTCAGTATTGTTTGGAAGCCCGCACAGTCGGTGGTGAGACCGGCTCTTTCATTTCTGACATTGCTAATTTGTGTTCCTCTGTTTCATACTTGACTAGTCTGACTGTATGTTTTTCAATTTTATTGATTGTTTCAGAGAACTAGATTTTGATTTCATTAATCTTCTCTATTTATCCAATGTCGAGTTAATTGATTTTTGCTCATCTTTATTATTTCCTTCCTTTCCCTCGCTCTGGGGTTAATTTGCTTTTCTTAGATCGTTGACTTGAGAACTTTCTTCTTCCCTCATGTAAGTGTTTATTGCTATACCTTTTCCTGTGTGCGTCGCTTTATTTAAACAATTTTGTATAGGTTATGTTTTTGTTTCATTCATTCAGAAGTATTTTCTGGTTACCTTTGTAATATTCTCTTTGACCAGTGGTTGTTTAGGAGCATGTGTAACAGTTCAGATAATTCTTTCTGTTTCCAGATAATCTTTTTGTTGCTAACTTCTAGCTTAATTCTGTTGTGGTCAGAGAATCTTTCATATTAATTGCAGCTGTTACAAACATTTGGAGACTTGCTGTATTCTGTGAAACACAGTGGATCCTGGTGCGTGTACTGTGTGCTTTTGACAAGCATGTGTATCGGCTCTTGTTGGGGGGAGCGTCCTATAAATGTCACTCAGGTCAGGGTGATCGATGGTGGTGTTCAAGTCTTGGTATCTTCGCTGGTTTTCTGTCTGCTGCTCTGTTTACTGCTGGGAGGGGGTGTTGCTGATTCTCGATGTGGTTTGTTTCTCCTTCCACTTCCATCAGTCCCTGCTCCATACATTCTCGAGCTGTGGTATTAGGAGCGTGCATGTTTAGGACCGCTTTGTCACCGTAAACCTGTTCATCTTATCTCGGCTTACCTGCGTTGTTCTGAAATCTCAAATGTTGCTGTAGCCTCTCCAGCTTTCTTATGACAACGGCTTACATGACGTATTTTCCAGCCCTTGGATTTACATGCTGTGTCTGGTTTTACGTAAGAAGTGCTTTTCTCATAGTCCGTGTACGTGGAGTTTGCTTTGGACCCCTGTCACCGTCTCTGCCTTGACTGGAACGGTGGCAGGGGTACCGTCCACGAGAGCTGTGGTGGTGACAGCTTCAGGCACCTGCGCCCTGCAGTGTGGCAGCCGTGGCCGCACGTGGCCTGTGCTGGGGCCTCAGGTTTAGGCCACGTGTCGTCAGCACAAATGCCAGTGTGCTCAGATTTAAGTTTCCCATCTTGCCGTTTACCGTCTGTATTTCCCTGTCGTTCTTTTCCTTTCTTTCCTCCTTCATTTTTTTTTTTTTTTGGAGTAATTGAGTATTATCATTCCATTTGCCTCCGTTCTTGGCTTATCAGTGATACCTGCTTGTTTTGTGTCTTAGTAGATGCTTTCAAGCCTCTGACATACATCTGAGCTGCCGACAGCCTGCCTTCAGGTCCTGCTCTGTCACCTGGCCTGTGACGCAGCTGACTCCCGCTTCCCCTTTGTGACTGTGCATCACTGCTGGCCGCGTCTCGTTACTGCTTTCACTTTAATAATCGATGGTCCCTGAGATAAATACAAAATGAGACAAGGTGTCTTTATTTGCCGTTACACCTGCCCTCCCAGGCTCTGGCTTCCCATGTAGAGCCACATTTCCTTTTATTGTTTTTTTCTGACCTGACAAGCTTCTTTGAATGCTTCTTGGGGTGCACAGCTGGTGGGGGCAGAGTCAGCTTCTTTGTCTAAAATAAATCTTTGAAAAAAAATAAATCTTTGTTTTTCTTCTGTTCTTGAAATATATTTCCACTGGGTATAAAATTCTGGTTGAAGGTTTTTTTTTTTCCCCTTTCTCTTGGCACTTCGCAGACGTCACTGTGGCATGTCTGGGCCTGGCTTCCACAGCTCCTACGGAAGGCGCGGTGTCCCTCGTGGTTCCTTCCGTGGGGGCACATGCTCCTCTGGCTGCTTCGAAAGTGTCCTCTTCACAGGCTTCCTGCAGTTCTGAAAACCATGTCTTAGGCTCTTAATTTTAATATTTGTTCTGCTTGGGACTTAATGAAATTCTTTTTTTTTTTTTTTTCTTAATGAAATTCTTAATGGAGCTCTCAGTTTTTAATTGCATAAAATTTGGATACTTTTGGTCCTTTTTTCTTGAAATTCTCTTCATTCCTGTCCTGTGGCTCCATGTGTGCCAGGTCGCTGGGTGTCGCCCAGAGGCCCCCAAGCTTTGCTCAGATGCATTCCCCTTTGCCCGGCAGCACGGCACCTGTGGCCGATCCCACACAGTGGAAGCGTGCTGTGGATGTCTCCCTTTGGGTCCTCTCTGTCCTTACCCAGTAGGCGCACCCCTTTATGTCCTTCAGCACTTTTGTAGCTTCAGCGAACGCTTTTCTCCCCTTGTTATGTCCTTTCTGTTGTTTCTGGGTTTGATTTTATGTTGGCTGTTTTTTTTTTTTTTTTTACGGTTGGGGTCTTGTGTCCTGCTTCTTCACATGTCCAGTAAGTTTTCATCATGAATTTTGAGTGCTTTGGTGCTGGGTTTGGTTGTTTTACCTGGTTGTTTTACCTGAGGAGGTTTAGACTTTGTCCCAGGGCAGTAAGCTTGTGTGTGGGTCACTGTGATCTTCTAGGGCTTGTGTTAAAAATCGTTCAGGGCACCTCTGAGTAGCTGCTGCCTGGAGACTCACCGCCCCCACTCCTGAGGCACGGCACTGTGTGGTCACCGCTGGATGCTGTGGGTGCTTGCTCCACTCCTGTCCCCCTCCCATGTGACTTCCACGGCTCATACTGACCCTGGGGGGAAGGAGGTAGCCCCCGTTCCCTGGGCCGAGGGGCATCTCTCCCCATGCAGACACAGACGTGTATGGCCAAAAACCAGGGGATTGGGGCAGTGTCCTCGAGCTCCTGGAGCCCCTTCTGCCTCATGGTCTCACCTCTGGCTCCTGCCCCCAGGGAGCTGCTGCACCTGCCAGGCCCCCGGGGTCCACCTCTGGCCCCAGCGACCCCCGGGGCCTCTCCAGTCTGCCCACCTAGCTCTGCAGTCTGGACTTGTTCCTAGGAAACAGCCTGGGGGGTCCTCTCCTGGGGCCTCCGGGGCTGTACCGGCTCGTCCATGATCAGAACATTGTTTCCCATGTTTCTTGGTGTTTTCACTGTTCTCAGGGGAGGGTGCTCCTGGGCCCTGCTCCCTTACGACAGGCACTCTGCTTTGTTATTCCAGGAGAGGTTGGCTTATTTTTTTAGTTTTAATTTCTGTTTTCTGTTGGCTGGCACATGCCCCTGACCTGAGAGTCCCCCTGCAGGACCCACAGCTGACCCGCTGCTGACCCAGTGACCTCTTCTGTCTTCCTTCTGTTTCTCCTCTGCCTCCTGTGCTGCTGGCCACCCCTCCCTCCCCATCACACCCACAGGACATCTGGTGTCCTCCCTCTCCCTCTGCTCGTGCGAGTTCAGCCTCCTACAGCCTGGCCACCTATTTCCCCATGTCCTCCCACCCTTGCCCTGCGTTGATCCCCTGGGCTGGGTGTAGAGGCCCTGCTGTGCTCCCGTGGTCACCTGTCACTGCCTGCCCTGTCTGAAGGGCACACACAGTCCAGGTGAGCCTGTACCCCTGGCCACCCCCATCCCCGGCAGCCCCAGCAGCGTGTTTGTGGACGTGGGCAACTGTCAGGTCTCCAGAAACTCCTCTGTACCGATGTGTCCTTGTTGTAGTAAAGAAGAGGTTAAGCTGCCCCCACAGCGACTTGGAGCCTCTGTCTCCCTCTGCAGTGGCCAGGGCAGCTCTGCTCCACGGGGCCCTCCCTGGGGTGGGGGCTCCCCTCAGCTGTGCCCTTCCCAGGTGGTGCCCCCAGGTCGGATATCAAGCCGCAGGGCATCCCAGCAGGGAAGAGAGGTGAGATGCAGCCCCAGGCTCACAGCTTCCTTGTAAGAGCACCAGAGGGAGAGAGGGAAGCTCTCACTGCTGTGGGGTAGGGGGGTGTTCGGTGTGGGTGGGATTCCGTCCTGAGGTCCCTCTGGCTGCCGGGGCATGTCTGAGCCGCATGGTCAGGTGTGAGGACCAAGGATAGACTGGCTTTTAGGGAGACAGGCCTCAGCGGGCATTTGGCATTCCCGGGTATTGCCACCCCTGAGGTGGGAGCCCCCACGGCCTCCCCCAGACCTCTGGATGGTGGGTTTACTGTCCTTGCTGCTGGGCTGGGACATTTGTACCCCCCCAAAAACCCCGGGGATCTGCAGTAGCTCCCAAGGCAGCCGGCTGACAGCTGCCCCACACCCCCTGTCCTGCCTCGGTTTCCACACCTGCCCACGATATGTCCCGTGTGCATCAAACCCCATGGGGGCAGGTGTCATAGGCAGCTACCCCTGCTGCTATCACCAGGTGGGCACACCCACACAGGCTGCTTTCAAGCACCTGCCCACTTTGGCTGGCCCCCTGGCCCCCCAGTTCATAGGGGGCCTGCTCCCCCTGAGGGCTCTGCACAGCCTGGCGCTGGAACAGGGCCTGGGGAGCTGCATCTGTGTCTCTCCCACTGAGACCGTCAGCCGCCCTGCCCTGCGGGATGTAGCTCTTCACCTTTGTACAGGCTGCCGTCCTGGCCCCACCCCTGCCCTTTTCTGGGCCCCCACTGCCTCCACGTCTCTGAGCTCGGCTGCCTCATCCCTGGACTGGGGACAGAATGTCTCGGAGCCAATAAGCCAGTGTCATCTGGAAAGATGCACAGCCCACGGGGTCAGAAGTAGACAGGGTGCTGGTGGGTGCCAGGGCTTGGCATGGCCACTGGAGGGCTGGCCGGTGGGGGGGAGCCGGTGGACGGGCTTCGGGAAAGGTCCAGAGGCTTGGAGAAGGGACGGTGGATGGTGTCTGCCCCCGTGTAATGGCTTCTGGAATCATCTACACATGGACTTGGAGAATAGGATAGATTCTTGGAGCCAAGTACTTCCTCCTCTCCCTTTCTTTTTTTATTTTATTTTTTATTTTATTTTATTTATTTATTCATGAGAGATACACAGAGAGAGAGGCAGAGACACAGGCAGAGGGAGGAGCAGGCTCCATGCAGGGAGCCCGATGTGGGACTCGATCCCGGGTCTCCAGGATCGCACCCTGGGCCGAAGGTGGCGCTAAACTGCTGAGCCACCTGGGCTGTCCCCTCCTCTCGCTTTCTAATGAGGCAAGAGGCCAGGAGCCAGTGCCGAGCCCCTACGTGTGTGTGTGTGTGTGTGTGTGTGTGTGTGTGTCCTGTAGAAAAACTCACACTGGGCTCCTTGTTACAGGGGCGAGGGCTGCGAGGCTGCCCAGCCCGGGGTGGGGGCCCAGAGGCCACAGCTCCCCACTCCCATCTGGGCTGCTGCCCCCTCCACCTCTGTGTTTCGTCAGAGTGCACCTCCTGACCCTTATCATCACAGACACATCCCTGTTGATTGCTGGACGACCTGCCCAGGTCTGGCCCATCCAGGCTGAGGCACCAGCTGGCCTGGGGCCGGGGGTGGGCAGTGTAGACATGCATGTGAGTCCTTCCTCTTGGCGGCCTCGTTGTGGGAAGGGGCCTGTGTGTTCTGTTGGTGTCCAGTGACACCCCTTGCACATTCTGAGAATGAAGCCACCGTGAGCGTCTTACACCAGCTTCTTATAGGCCTGTTCAGACCTTGCGCAGCGGCCACAGTGTGTGACCTTCTTGGCCCTCCAAGAACGTTGGTGGTATCCACACAACGTTCAGTAGAGTTTTTAAATTGAGTGAAAATCTGCACACGTAAAATTCACCATGTTATCTATCTTAAAATGCACACTTCAGTGGTTTTTAGTATCTGCAACAGTGTGTGCAGCCACCACTGAATAATCCAGAACATTCTGTTAGAGGTCATCCCATTCCCTGGCCACACGGATCTGCTCTCTATTCCTGTGGGTCTGGACCCTGCGTGTCTGTGGGACCCCATGGCACGAGGCCCCTGCCCGCTTCCTTCACTGCAGGTTTTAGAGGTTTAGCTGTGTCGTCTGTGACCGCCTGTTCCTGGGCGCGGCCGAGCACACTCATTGCCGGCATGGATCCCACTTCAGCATCAGTTGCTGGGTGTTGGGTGGTTTCTGTTCTGTGACTTGTGAATATGTAGTGACTGTGCATATGTGTGTGCAGTGCTCACATGGGCCTGGGTCCTTGTTTCTCTCGAGTGCGCCCAGCCCAGAGGCACAGAGGTGCTGGGCCCGCCGGCACCCCAGGGTGGGCTCATCCTGGGGCCACCCCCATGCTTTCTTCCCTCTCCTGTGGCTCTGAGTGTCCCGTGGCGGGCTGGGCATTCATCCCTGACGCTCTGGGTGACCCCGGGCGAGGACGGTGTGACTGCCTGGGGCAGGCAGCTCTGTGACCGTGTGTGTTCCCCTCTCCTGTCTCCCAGCCACGCAGGCGGACCCAAGTGACCTCCAGGAGCTGTTCCAGCAGACGTCAGCCAGCGTCTTCCAAATCAATTCCAGCGGTGAGTCTGTGCCAGGCCCGGTGTCACCCCCACTGGACCCGGCCGTCTCAAGCCACTGACATTGCAGGCGGTCAAGGTGACACTGGGTGGTGGGCGTGCCTGCGGCCTTCCCCTGACTTGGCCACCTGCAGCCCAGGCCCTGCTATCTGTCCCAGGAGAGCACGGGCTGAGCGCTGTGGTCTCAGGGCAGGGCGGGGCAGGCCCGTGTGTCCCTGCTCACTGGCGGCTGTTGCACTTGCATGCCCCGCGCAATCTGGACAAACTCCCGCCGGGAAGGGGTGCTTCACCCGGGCAGCACGGACTGACAGGGCGCTGGGGCTGGGATCAGGAGCGAGATGCACACCTCTCAGGGCTGTCAGGCCTCATCCTCAGCTCCTGCAGATTTGGGGTCGTGGGGTGGCTCGCCTCACGCAACCTGGGCACAAGTGTTGGTGTTTCCCCTGATCCCTGAGCTTTGCCAGGTCAGTAGGAGAAAAGCCCCCTCTCCAGACCGCGGGTGAGGCCCCTAGGGGTGGCTCCTGAGAGCTGGGCCTGGCCTGAATGGCTGGGGAGAGGGCCCTGCTGGCGGGGGGGCTCTGCTGGGTGTGATGATGGGGTGTGGGGCAGGGCTGGGCCATGACAGCAGCAGTCCTGGCTCTTGCAGCCCACGGTCACTGAATAGGCTCCCTGGCCTTGGCCCCATGCCCTTGGGCTCCCTGGCCTGCCTCTGCTGAGGGTGGGGGTGCCCCCTGGAGGCGGGATCACTTGGTGGAGGTCCTTCTCCTTACACCTGTCCCTTTCTCTTGGCAGTGAGCTCCTTGGAGCAGAGCCTCCGGTCCTTGGGGACACCGAGTGACACGCAGGAGCTGAGGGAGAGCCTGTGAGTGTGTGATCATGTGCGTGCCCATGGGTGTGCACAGGTGCACCTGCACCCACTTGCATGCCTGCCTGTGCACATACCAGCCCAACACCTGCCTCGACCACACACACGCCCCACATACCTGAGAGCTGGCCCAGTTTGTACTTGGAGTCTTAGGCTGAGCTCGCACCCGGGCGCCACCCTCCATGGGGCACACAGGTGTGCCTGCACCCACGCCATGTGGAAGCCCAGGTGTGCCAGCCACACCTGTACACACACACATGCATGCAGGGTGCACTCAGGTGGCAGGCATGCATCTGCTTGTATGTTTTTGTATGTTGGCCCACATGTGTGTCACACACCAGAGCTCACTGATGGGGCCCACACACTTGTGAACACACCTGTGGACAAACTGTGTGACACACACAGCGGACACACAGACTAGCTTGGAATGGGGCTTCATGATTTTGATTGTGCCCCTATGGGATCCTGTTGGGCTTTCCTTTTGAGGTTGCCTAGAGGCCTGCCCTGGGTTGGATTGGGTGAAGCAGCCAACCTAGGATGAGGTGGTGCTCCTCAAAGAGCAGCTTCTCGGGTGCTGGGTCGCTGGGGACGGAGAAAGGTGATCTCTGCAGGGGGCTGGCCTGGCAGGCATGGGGCAGGGGGCAGCTTCGTTCATGGCCTGCCACCCTGGGCCTGGTGACACTTCCTGAGAATACCACGTGATGCCTGCATAGGTGTGGGCATGGAGTGGGCAGGGGGCTCTGAGGAGGAGCTGGAGACCTGCACTTAAGCCCTTGTTCCCTTTGCCACCGCCTTGCCAGGGGACCCCGGGTTGATGATGATGGAGCCTGAGCATCCTGCCTGGGAGAGACGATAGTGTGGGGTGGTGGATCAGACGTGCCCTGAGGAGTGTGGGCTGTGGCCAAGACCACCTGTCTCTTCTTGGTATTGACGTCGGCCATAGTCCCTCTCCATCTGTTTATCCATCACCCTGTCCATCTGTGTGTGCACCCATCCACTCACCCAGCTACCATCCATACTTCTCACCCACATGCCCACCCACCCACATGTTCATTCCCCCATCCACCCACCCACTCACCCACCCACACGCATTCATTCCCCACCCATACACCCACCCACCTGTCCATCTGCCCACCCACTACCTACCCCTTTACCTCTCCAGCCATCACTTACCCACTCACCCACTCACCCACCCACACGCGTTCATTCCCCACCCGTACACCCACCAACCCGTCCATCTGCCCACCCACTACCTACCCCTCTACCTGTCCAGCCACCACCTACCCACCTAGCTACCCACTCATGGGTTGCTTCACCCATCCATGTACTCACCCAGCTAGTCATCTGTCCACCTTTCCTCCTGTCCATCCCTACAGGCTCACTGGGACCGCTTCTGCCGAGTTGGGGTGGGGGCGGTCCAGAGCTTAAGGCAACTGAGGGCCCTTTGCAGATTTTATGTGAAGTCCTGTTTTTAATTATTCCTTTTATTTCTTTTTTAAAAATAACATATTGTTTTCTGATTGTGGAAGTAGCATATGCTCATTATAGGAAATGTGACCACACAGGATGTCTGAGGAGGCACTGTTAACATTTCGGTATTTCCTGCCAGCCTCTTCTCGAGTCCTTACGCATTTTGCAGAATTGGATTTTGGTGAATAATGTTCCGGATCCCGCATTTTACCATTAGGATTCTGGGGGCGGGGGGAGGTGGAGTATGCCCTTATTACACACTAAAAACACGCTCTCCAGAGCTGCAGAGGACACTGTGGAATCTGGGTAATTATTGAGCTGAGACTCTGAGCCACATCTTCTGACTCTTCCCGTTTCTTAGTATTAGGACCACCGAGATTCCCAGGAACAGAGCTGCGGTTGATCCTTCTTTTCATGCCTGTTTCCAGGTTGGGTCCCCGGAGCAGTGTCCCCTGGGTCGCGCGGATGGCCTTGTCCGGGCCCGGCCCCGGCCCCGGAGCGTGTTTCCTGGGCCGCCTTGCCCAGTTGGCCGAAGGCTGCGGTCGCCTGCGTGGGTGTGGAGGGGAGAGCTGGCTCCTGCACCCTCCCTGCCGGGCACAGGGCGCGGCCGCTGCCCCCACTGCTGCCCCCTGGACCTCAGCTCTCAGATGCAGGATCTCTGGCTTTAGTGCCTCCTGCCTGCCCGGAACCGGAACTGCATTCCCACCAGGGCTCCTCCGCACCCCGCGTCCTACCCCATCTCACAGCTCACCGGGCTGCAGGCCTGGAGCCTCCCGGGACCCCACGGCTGGGATTTGTGCATCTTGTGGACCGTTGGGATTTTTAAATGACTGAGGCCGACTAAGCTGCCAGCTCCGTGTTTTCTCCATGTTGACAGTCAGTGGCTTTTTTATTTTGCAAAGTAAGGACTAAAAAAAGTATGCTACCGTGTATTATTGCTCTCGTCTTATAGAAGGTAGAGGACGTTGCGGTAGGACAGAAGCATGAGGGCTCTGATCTCGGGAGAGAGGATGCTCCTTCAAGGTGATAGATCGAGCGACCTGAGAACCTCACAGACTGGAGCCTGGTTTTTCAATCACCTTGCACGAGACACGCGTGGGCTTTGCCATTTCTGTCAGGACCATGAGGGGACCCTGCCTTGGGCACAGCGTCATAGGCTCCCGGGTCTCTCTCCCCGCGCAGCGAAGCTCAGTGGCAGCGGGAACCTTGTGTGTCCCGTGGGTGTCACCCGGTCCACCGCTGAAGGGATGGATGGGCGTTCCAGGAGCGCCGCATGACAAGTCTGCCTGTGGCCGGGGCCCCTCAGCCCTGGGACTCCGCTGTGGGACAGCCCTGGCTCTGGCCTGCAGGGCCCCGGGCATGGCTTCGGGCTGGTGGGCTGAGCCTGCCGCTGGCTGTAGTTGGCCTGTGCTCACGGCAGGCGGGGAGGCTCTGGGGCTGACGGGGAGAGCCCCCCGCCTCCTCTGGCGGGTGTGGGGCTGGACCCCCTGCTGCTCACGGTGGGCTTGGGCCCTGTGTGGTCCAAGTGCAGACGGGCCCTCCCCCATGTGGCTCTCACGTTGGCATCTGTGAAGGGGCCTGTGGGTTCCGGCCTCACTGAGGCATGGGGGGGCCTGGGGTGCGGCGGGCTGGGTGCCCCAAACCAGGGTCAGTGTACCTTGAGGGGCAGGGGCAGAGGCGAGCCGGTGGCCCTGCCCAGGGCGTGCCCACCTCCCACCTCTCACTTCCCCACCCTCGTACAGGGCATCTGTTCCTCCAGCGGCCGCCTAATGCCACCGTCCTCCGAGCTGCCCCTCAGCTCCCTCCACCAGGGGCACCCCGACTGCTGCGTCCCCCTCCTGGAAACAGCACCGAGGATGGTGTTCGGGTGCACGTCTGGAGGCCCGTGAGGCAGGCGGCCCCTAGGGGTGAGCTGGCCACTCTGTCCAGCGCGGCCTGCTGCTTCTACTACAGAGCCCGCCCCTCAGCATGCCCCCCAAGCCCCAGGGGGCCTCCCCACCCTTCCCTCCTTCCTTCCCGGCACCCCACTGCCTGGAGCCCGGTGCCTGGGCCGGCTTGGCCCCAGAGCCGTGTGCTGACAGGTTGTGCACCTGTGCAGGTGTGGTCACCGCCTGGCTGTGTGACATGCTGTGGAACTTGGGTGTCCTGATCTTTGACACACGGACCCACACCCTTTTGGGGGTGTCCTGTCGGAAGGAGGGAGCGAGGGCGGCTATGCCTGGTGCTGGGCTCATTCCTGCAGAGATCCCATCAGACCTGGCTGCAGCCAGAGGATGGCCGGAGCAGGGGTGTGGGTGGAGGGAGCCGCAGTGGGGAGTAGAGGGTGGCCTCAGAGGGTGGCAGTGCTTCCTGGGGAGTGGGGTGGCCGCTCTGCTGCAGTCCCCACAGCTCCAAGGGCCCCCGCATTGCTGGAGAGCATAGGGGCCGTGCCTGGGGGGCCCGGGCCAGGGAGGGAGCAGAGCCTGGACGGGAGCCTGTGTGGCGGTGCTCGCTGGTACGCTGGGTGTGCTGTGGGGCCTGTGCCTGGACATGAGTGTGCGTGGGGGGAGGAGCGGAGGGGGTTTGGAGCCCGGACCCGCCCTTGGGGCCGTGGCAGTGCCTCCTTGCCATGGTACACGGCCCCCCCATCACAGGTGTGCGGGGCCACGTTTGACTGTGGAGGCCTGGCCCCGTCCCGGAGCTGCCTGGGCGCCCCTATTCTCGCCCTAGCCCCGACAGTCCCCTCTGTCCCCCTGTTCTGTCAGTCTGGTGAGTCTTGTTCATAGAGGAGGCTTCCACCCTGGAGAGCGGAGGTGACCGCCCGGTGTCCCGCTCCCAGTGTGTGACCGAGGGGACGGTCTCCCCGGGGCTTTCTGACCGGTCATGTCAGGTTTGTGGGGGACTACAGGCGTATCTTCCTCCTCCACGGGTGTAGTTGAGGTGGTCCCGAGTGGGGGTGTGAGGGGTGACTGCTCGGCTTGCCCACTGCTGCCCAGGGTGCAGGGCCTCGGCCCCAGCGGGTGGGGGTAGGGCCCGGGGGTCTCCTGGCTGCGAGTGTGGCCTCCTCTCGGCCGAGAGTCCTGCATCAGGATCGGCTCCAAGGGGGTCAGGGAGGCCTTGATCAGCTCATCCAGCGCCGCACGGGCCTGTGGCTCCCTGGGGGCTTTGTGCTCATGGCCCAGTGCTCCTCCCACGGAGGAGCTCCTGAGCCACTGGAGCTGCTCATTCCCCTGTCATGACTGCACGTGACACGGGGCGCGATTTGCTTCAGAGCTGGGGTTGGGGGAACGTGCTTCTGTCCACGGTTGCAAGTCATCTGCGGTGCCATCGGCCCGTCACCTGGGCTGGCCTGAGACCTGCTGCTGCCTCCTCGGTGCCGCCTCTGGGGCCCGGAGCCTCACTGACCAAGTCAGAAAGCAGGCGGGGAGGGAGGCTCTCCTGGGGCCGTGGAGCGAGAGCAGAGCCGTGTGGGACTGCTTACCGGTGGGGGCGGGGGGCGGGTGGACGTGCCGTGCGCCTGTTCTCCTGGGCCTGGGGACGCTGTCAGGAGTTGGATGTGGTGTGCAGCCCCGTCTCTCGGGGAGCGCCAACAGCAGCCCCGGGGCCGACTCCAGGCCTCAGGGGAGTGAGCGCTGCGGAGCTGGTGTGCCAGCTTGGCAGGTGCAGTGAGAGGAGGCTTGTGTTGGCTCCAGGATGTCTGGGACGCAGCTGGGAACACTGGGGGTGGGGTGGCTCTGCAGCTGGGGCTGGAGCATCTGGAAGCGTCTTCGCTCACGGTCAGCAGACTGTCGCTGAACCCGGCTGGGCTGTCCCTGCAGCGGCTGCCCAGGTCTGGCTTGTGGCTCGGGCTCCCCTGTGGCGCGGTGGCCTCACGGGTGCTGAACCTCGTCAGCTCAGGGCGAAGTGCTCTGGCTAAGGAGGTGGAAATGAGCCTGTCCAACTCCAGGACGGGGGGCCTGACTCCACCTCCCGTGGGAGCGCCGTCTACAAACGCAGCCACCACTCTCCTCCAACTGCCATCAGCTACAAAGCAGCAGTGGACGTGGGTGTTGGAGGAACCCAAAGAGGGGCCTGCCCCCCACTGATGTGTCAGGGAGGTGGGCACAGGCCAGACCACATGGGCCTTGCAGGTCTGGCAGATGGCTTGGACTTTATTTCCAAAGCAGTGGGAAGCCAGTGGAAGGTTCTAGAAGGCAGTGTCATGATGAAGATTCTAGAGGGCTGTGAGGACTTGTTGGAGGAGCAGGCAGTCACTGTGGGTGGAGGGAACTGAAGGAGATGCAGGGGGGATTGCTGTGCGGGGCCTGGACAGCTGTCCTCTCGGCCTGGTGGGTCACAGCTGTGCTCTGGCCTGGCTGGGACCCCCCCGACCCCGACCCCAAGCAGCCGGGACTCTTGAGCCACTCTGATGGCCATGCAGCTGTGAAGAGCTGCAGTGCCGGGGGATAGCCTCGCCCCCACCTATGGGACTGGGTAAGGGCAGGCCTGGGTGCTTGCCTCGAGGGCTCGGGGGTCGGCCAGCACCTGCCGGGCGGACAGCTGGGCCTGTAAAGCTCGAGCAGTCTCCTCCGGGTTTCCCAGAACCTGTTCAAGGACCCTGCTCTGGGACAGCAGAGCCACCTCCGGCCCAGCCCTCTTCCCCCCCAGCCTTCCAAGGCTTTTGGATTTCCTCAGGACAGGTGACACAGAAGGGATCTTTGAATGTATGTAGGAAGCGGGACGCCTGGGTGGCTCAGGGGTTGAGTGTCTCCCTTCGGCTCAGGACATGACCCCAGGGTCCTGGGATCAAGTCCCACATTGGGCTCCCTACATGGAGCCTGCGTCTCCCTGTGCTTGTGTCTCTGCCTTTCTCTTTGTGTCTCATGAATAATAAGTAAAATCTTAAAAAAAAAAAAAAAACACCTATGTAGGAAGGACAGGGAAAGGTAGAAGGGGACCAAATGTTGGGTTTGGCACAAAGGAAGGTATGGATGATCGTGGGAAGACACAGGGCGCATCATGTCGCCCCATGTCGTGGCCTGGACCTGCCCTGCGCTCCTCGGTGTGGCCGAGTCATGTTCCATTGAGTGGATGTGCCCCGCGGTGGCTTGATGCTCACATCCCTCCAAGTCTGTAGGTGGAAACCTAACGCGAGGGGTCGGTGTTAGGAGGTGGGGCCTCGGGAAGGGCAGTAGGACATGAGGGTGCGGCCCTCACCCATGGGGTGAGCGCCCTCGTCAGAGGTCCCCGTCCACCCTGTGAGGGCGCCCCCGGGAGAGGCCGTATCTGCACCAGACCGTGGTCCTCGTCAGACGGAATCAGCCGCGCCCTGGTCCTAGACTTCCAGAACCCGGCCTACGAGAACACCTGTGTGCTGCGTGTCGGGTGTCCGGCCCGTGGTATTTGTGGTAGCAGCCCGAGCAGGCCAAGGCATGCTGTTCGTCAGCGGACGGGGCCTCAGATTGGGTCTTCGAGGTTGCTGTGAGGAAGGCTGCCGTGGGCACTGTGCAGACCTAGGTGTGGGGCTGCTTGGCTTCACTGTGTTTAACGTTGAGGAGCTGCCAGACGTTTCCGCAACGGCTGCACCGTTTCACCTTCCCGCCAGCAGCGCGTCCTCACCGACGCCAGTTACGTGTCTGTGACTGTAGCCACCTGCTGGATCGAGGGCTCTCTCGCTGGGATCTGATTTGCACATCCTGATAACGACAGGCATGTTTTCACGGGCATATTGACCATTTGTACACCTTTGAAGGCATGTCTGTTCGGATCCTTTGCCCATTTTTGAATTGGGTTGTCTTTTTTTTTTTTTTTTTAAAGATTTTATTTATTTATTCGTGAGAGACAGAGAGAGAGGCAGAGGGAGCAGCAGGCTCCATGCAGGGAGCCCGATGTGGGACTTGATCCCGGGTCTCCAGGATCACGCCCTGTGCTGAAGGCAGGCGCTAAACCACTGAGCCACCCAGGTTTTTTTGTCTTTTTATTGTTGAGATCCTCCCTCCTTCTAGAAGCTTCTTTCAGCCTGTGCAGCCTGTGCTCTCCTGGGCTTTTGCCGTCCCTGGTGTGGGTCATGCGTCGTCACTCTCCTTTGCTGGCTCCTCCTCGTGGTTCCAGCCTGTTTCCTTCTCTTGTTTCCTTCCCATGCTGGGGGGCCCACACCCGGGCGTTCCCGTGGCCAGTGCACGGTCCACTGCACAGGGGCGGCTGGTGGCCGTGGGTGCCCCTCACCTTCACCCGGCCTGGCCCTCCTGCTCAACCGTGTCTCCTCCCTGCTCTGCTCCTCCACGTTAGCTCCTGGGCCTGAACCTGCAGGCCCTCTAACCGCTGATTGCCCGCCCTGGCCACGCTTTGTGTGCGATGCTGCCCTCTCACGTACTCCTCACCCTGCCTCCTGACCCCCGTCAGTGGGGCGGCTCCCCTCCTGCAGACTTGCCTGGCCACCTGCACCTGGGGGGCACCTGGTCTTGCCGGTGCCTGCTGTGAGTCCCAGCCTGCGGGCGCTGGAGATCCCCTGAGCCCCTGGGAGTGCGGCATGGGGTAGGCGTCCAGGCTGATTTTGTTTTTAGCACGATTACCCAGTTAGCCCAGCACGGTTTGTTGAAAGGATTATCTCTTACCTGTTGAATACCTCAGTACCATTTCCAAAAATGACTTGAGTGTGTGTGTGTGTGTGCGCGCGTGTGTGTGTGTGGCTCTGTTTGGGTTCTGTTTCATTGGTCTGCGTGTCTGTGTGGCGGCACCGTGTTGTCCTAATCACCGAGCTTCTGTGGTAAGTCCTGGCACCACTGGTGGATGTCTGCAGGTTTATTCGTCTCTTCTTCAGATGGTTTTGGATCCTTCTGGTGCTTTGTATTTCAATATAAGTTTTACAATAGCTTATCAATTTCTGTTGTTTTCTATATTGTGTTTTAATTTTAATTGCGATTCCATTGAATCCATAGACCAACTTCAAGAGAATCGGCCTCCTAATGATCTTGAGTTTTCCAACCTGTGAATATGGTCAGAATTTCTCTGATTTGACATTCTTCTCTTCCTTTTCAGCAGTTCTGTATAGGTTTAGTATGCAGGCCTTGCATATATGTTGTTCAGTTTGTTGTTACCAATTTTTATTACACAAATTATTAAATTTCAGTTTGCAGGTGTCGGCTGTAGGTACGCAGAAACATACCTGGTTTTGTACATCACCTTGTGTTTTGGGATTCTGTTAGCTTTTCTTTATCCAGTAGGACAAGTTCTCTTCCTTGTTCTAGTTTCCTAGAGGTTTTATAATGACTAGGTGTCAAGTTTATCATACGCTTTTTCTGTGTAACTCAAGATGGTTTTCTCCTTTTAAAATTTATCCTGTTGATATGATAATTTCATTCATTCCTTTTTGAGTATTAAGCCACCCTGCATTCCTGAGATGAAATTCTCTTAGTCATGATCCGTTATTCCTTTCATGGGGGTAGGGGGGGAACCCATCGGTCAGGGCCAGGCAGCCAGGGCCATAGGAAATCTGGAAATGGGCTGACTCCATGCTACTGGGTTTTTTTTTTATTTAAAGATCTTATTTATTTATTCATGAGAGACACAGAGAGAGGCAGAGACACAGGCAGAGGGAGAAGCAGGCTCCCTGTGGGGAGCCCGGTGCAGGATTCGATCCTGGGACCCCAGGACCATGCCCTGGGCTGAAGGCAGATGCTCAACTGCTGAGCCACTCACGTGTCCCACATGCTGCTCGTTTTAATAAAGAGCCCCATAGAGCCCCACTCACAGCATGACAGGGTGTCTGGTGCAGACACGAGGAATGAGAGCCGTAGACGCCATGAGTGCAGCCCTGGGAGGCGAAGCAGGGCTCACCAGCTCACAGCACAGAAGACAGAAGGCTAACATCTTAGTGGCTGCCTCCAAAGCCAGCACGTCAGTCACAAAGGACGCAGAGTGAGCATACAGACGTAGTAAAGTTCATTAACAAATAAAACATAACAGAAACCAGTAATAGAAACAAAAAAAGAATAAGAGAGAGACCAAGATTCCAGATCCAACATGACAAGACTGATTAGGAAATATTATGAATCTATTATGACAACAAACTGATATTTCAGAACTAAGATGAACCAGAAAAATTTCTTGAAACACACGAATTCTCAAACTGACTCCAGAAGAAAGGGAAAGCCTGAGTAGCTCTCTGTGTCGATCTGAGGGCTTCCATACATCCTTACAGATGGTCCCACAAACGCCCAGGAACACATGGCTGCACCGTCAGGTATTTGGACAGAGGTTGTAGCAGCACCATGCGTGCCCCCAGGACACAGACCAGGCGCTCAGCTTTCCTAGGTCAGTGCTGTGCTGATGCAAAAACCTGAACAAAAACTGCAAGAAAAGATAGTGCACATTGCTCGTAAACAGAGTAGCAAAAATCCTTAACAAAACAT
This sequence comes from Canis lupus baileyi, assembly GCF_048164855.1. Lineage (NCBI taxonomy): Eukaryota > Metazoa > Chordata > Mammalia > Carnivora > Canidae > Canis > Canis lupus. Next base: position 38,466,033 of record NC_132851.1, on the reverse strand, counting down.
GAGGACATTGGCTCTCATGATCCCTGAAAGGGATGGTCTCCACATGCTGCGCTGTGTCCTAGCTGGAGGCTCCGCAAGGCTGTGGGCGCAGCAGGGCGGGGTGAGGGCACTTGGTGACGAGTTCCCTGTGGGAGGTTGGTGGTGATAGAGCAGAAGTAGAAAGGGCAGTTGGAGTAGGGGCGAGTGGGGTGCGGGTGTGCTCCCCCGGGGGAGGTGGCCTCCGCGACTCAGGCCCTTGGCCCCTGCCTCGTCCCTCCAGTGTCCTGTGTCCAGGCAGCTGTTCCTGGTCACAAACCCTGGGCCTGGCTGCCCGTTCCCATCCTCGGTGGCGGCAGAGGTAGCAGTGGGGCACAGGCAGGGAGGTCACAGGCAGGGAGGTCTGTCCAGCTCGGTGAGAACAGGGGGACCATGTGACACGAATGGGGACCATGCTTCCACTGGAACACGCCGCAGCACCAGAGAGCTCTGGGGTTTGGAGAAGGTGGCCCGACTCCCATGCAGGACGCCCCAGCTACGGGGTGCCATTGGGTGTGATGCAGCGCTGGGCGTCGGGGCGGCCGGGAGTCTGGTCGGGGCAAGCAGGAGCAGTGGGTGAGAGGCGGCCCGCATCTGGGTCAGTGTCTGGGTGTCGTGTGGCTCTCAGGAAGGAGAGGAGAGAGGCTTTGGGAAGGGCGGCCCCAGGACTTTTGGCCGGAAGGACTAGAGGGTGGGAGTTGCTGGGGGTGAGCCCGCGGTGCAGCCGGCTGGCGGGGCGCAGGGCCGGTTTTGGCATGTGGAGTTTGAGACGCCCCCTGGATAGCCAGCTGGAGGTGCCCAGCGGGCTGTGGGGGGGCTGGGCGAGCCGAGGCCCAGGCGAGGGTGTCTGTGGGACGGTGACGCACACGAGATGTCAGGCCAGGAGGTGAGCACGGGGAGAGGCCTGAGCTCCAGGCTCAGACACAGGCGGTCAGGGGGGCCCACGCAGGGAGGGCCCCAGGCAGGTGGCCCCTCAGGCAGGTGGCCCCACGCGGGGAGGGCTCCAGGAGGGCAGAGTATGCCCGCCTCCACGGGGTGGGTGGGAGCGTGGGGGCCGAGGGAGGAGGTGAAGCCCGGGGGACGGGAGGCTCCGTGGTGGCCCCCGTGTGAGTGGATCTGAGGGGAAACCACACGTTCTGCAGTTTGCCGTAACCTGTTGGAGGGCTGGTGGTGCTCAGACGCCTCCCAGGCTGGCCTAGGGGCTCCTTCCCATCCCGCGGCCCCCACCCTTCCCCACGGACAGCCCCCGCACCCCGACTCCATGCCACTCCCTCTGTGAGGCCCAGGGCAGGTGTCAGGCACCCAGGCCCAGGTCAGATGGTGCCCCCACCCCCAGCCCTGCCACACGGGCCCCGCAAGGAGCAAGGGGGGCATCAGGCTGCAGCTGGAAGGGTCGGGAGGGCTCTTCTGTGGTGTCTGCTGGGCCCGAGGGCAGGGTTTGCCCACCGCAGGTGTTACCCCTTCCCCAGGGAGCCCGGGGGTGGGGAGCAGGGGTCAACTGCAAGCAGGTGAGGAGCTGGTCTTCTCAGTTCCTTCAAGGTCACGCACAGAACCATAAGCTGGGATCTGGGGAGACCCTGGGCTCGGCCTCCAGCGTTTTTGGGTCTGGAGGTGGGGGTGTCATCGCAGCCCCTGGAGGCCGTCCCGCTCCTGCAGCTTGCCGACCCTGCTGACCCCAAGGGGGGCCTTTCCCCAGGGAAGGCTCACGGCAGGGCCTCCTCAGAGGGGCAGGCACTGACCCCCAGACCAGAGGGCCTGCGTGGTGGGGGTGCCGCGGCTGCACGGGGCGGGGGTCCTGACTGGGGCACCTCACCTGTGTCGTTCTCTCCCTCCTTCCTCGCCCCTGTCGCTGCCCTGCTTCTCTGCTCCCTGCTACCTTGTCTGTCTGTGGGTGTGTCTGTCCCTCTGGGCCTCCGATCCTCATCTCCCATGGCTCTGGTTCTTCCCTTCCCGTTTCCCCCTCCCCACGTGGTCCCCTGCCCCCTACCCCCGCCACCCTCTGCCGCCCCCACCCCGCATCTGCCACGACTTCCCCTGCCCGTGGCCCGTGGCCGACCCCTCCACCTGTCCCCACCCTGTCCCGCTCGCTGTCTTCTCTCTCCCGCCTCCACCCTGCCCGCCTCAGGCACGCGGCGCAGCAGGAGACCAACAAGACCGTCGCGGCCAGCACCGGCGCCGTGAAGCAGATGACGGAGCTCCTGCGGGGCTGCTCCCGGGTATGTGGTCCTGGAGGCGGTGGGGGGCAGGAGGGTGGGGCCCGGGGAGGTCGTTGGGCCCAGGTGCCCGCGCTGCCTGGGTTTGGCCGGTGAGCTGCACAGGCGGCGCTCGATGTGCGAGCTGGGCGCCCACTGTATGCTGGGCGCTGCCGTGGTGTCCTGGCCGGGTCGTCTGAACAGACACACACCCTTCCCCCTCCCTCACCTCCGTGCCCCCCACCCTGTCACTGCGGCACTGCCGTCCTCGCCCATCATCATAGACATAATCGCCGTGGGCACAGTTGCCACCATACTCGGTGCCACAGCTCCCTTCAAGGGCCTGATCCTCATCCCATCACCTTGTGCCCTCCCCCACTGCGGCCCCTCCACATCCTCTTCACTCTTGGCCTCTTACTTCCCTCCACCCCCCTTTGCTAGGTCAGCACATCCCCATCTTTGTTATCCATGCCCTATCCCGTTCTCCAGAGGTTGGGGGGCACGTGTCACAAAATAGATACTCTCAGCCCCTCAGCTATCCTGCGCCAGGGGCCGTGTTCATGGTGCCCAGGGCGCCTTCCCGCTATATCAGCAGACTTGGGTGCCTGCCCAGCCTGGGACGCTGGAGTCTGGCCTCTGCAGACAGAGGTTGGGCCGTGGTGTGGAAGGTGCACAAGAGCTTCCGGTGATATGTCCAAGAAGCTGACGCTGCTGCCACCCGAGGACCGCGGCGGTCCGCTAAGTGAGAGAGGCCAGTGCAGAAGCCGCATGCTGTATGGCCTGGTTCGTGTGAAGTGTCCAGAAAACTCAGGCCTGTGCCGACAGCAGGGGTCGGGGTTTGCGTGGCTGGGAGAAGAGCTGGGACGAGCCACGGGGGCCCCGAGGAATGACTGGGGTGATGGAAATGCTCTGAAGCCAGCTGGCGGTCACGGCTACACAACTAGCAGTTATGAACCGTGAAGTCAGAATCGTGCGTTCTACTTAGGAAAGTTAGGGTGCACTCTAGTAAACAAGTAGGCCCAGCTCCAGAGGCTGAATTATGTTTCGATTATTGGAATATGCCAGGAGCATCGAGGAGCAGGGGTCTGCTGTCCATGACGGGTGGAGGTGTGCCTGCCAGCCCTGGGACGGGCACCGCGCTTTACTCTGTGCACGGTTCAACCACGGCCTTTGGTCATTCAGGACGACACGCAAGTGCCTGGTCCCGGACGCTGCTGGAAATGGCTGTGGCCCTTCGACGGAGGAAGAAGCGCACCCAGCAGCAGCGTCTACACGGCTTTCTTGGTCCTGGCACTGGTGTGCGGCTTCTCCCGTGTGGCTTTGCTCTTTGCCCTTGGCCTCTGTGGGCTCCACCCATTTGTTTGTTGACTCTTCTGAGAGCTTGTCTCCGGCCCCTCCCACCCCTCTCACCTCTGTGCACATTGGGCGCTCCTGGCCATCCTTCAGCAGGTGCCTTGCCTGAAGCCTTGCAGCCAGGGAGGAATCTCGGCTAGATTGCAGCTCTGAGTTGTTTGGGTCCACCGTCCACGCGGTCACCTGCATGCACCACGATGGCTGAGAACCAGTGCTTGAGTTCCTTGGGGGTTGACTGACAGGGATCGCTTTTAGCTTAATGTGTCCTTCCTTTTGTCCCCACCCATTACCCACCTGTCTGTCCGCCCATCCGCCCACCTAAGAACCCAGCAGACACTTATTCTGTGTGAGATGCTGGGGGAGGACACAGATGAGGTCCCCTGGGAGGTCTCCCCCTTCCGAGGTAGGACAGTCTGCCCAGGAGGGGCTGGAATTGCTGACTGCTCCTGCAGAGAAGAGACTGTGCAGTCACATGGGGCTGCTGCTGGATCACACGGCCGGAGGGCACTGAGAGATCCTGAGCCCTCAGCACTGCCCTGGGGCACGCATGTGCCACTCACAGGGGCCTCCCCTGGATGCTAACCAGGCTCTACCAAGCTGCAGTCACACGGGGACTGTGAGGCCCCACTGCCACCAAGTGCCCCTGAAAAGTGACCTTGAGAGAGCTGGTGCCCCTGCACCGCGGCCAGGCTGCAGTGCAGCTGTAGCTATTGTGTGGGGGCTTGCGTGGCGGTGTTGGCGGTTGGTGGTAGAGGGGCGAGCCCCAAGCCCAGGGGCTGAGTTCCTGTTGGAGGTCGACAGAAGGCCCCCCCCCCCCCGGCAGGGGCGGGCTGTCTGTGACTTGAGATGCAGGGTCCCGGAGGCAGACGGGGCCCTCCTGGGAGGTCGGGGGGGTGGGGAGGGTGCCGGGGCAGGAGCCCACAGGGGAGGAGCAGGAGCCCACGTCTTTGTCATGGTGCAAGGGCACTGGGCATCGGTGTGGCTTTGTGCTGGTGCTCGCGGAGAGACATGACGGTTGGGGGTCTGGGCGGCTCACACAAACCCCAGCAGGCAGTGCCTGGTTTCAGGGCTCACTTGTCCGTTCCCTGGCTTGGCAGTATGTCCTGAGCATGCGCTCTGTGCCAGGTGTCATTCTGGGCACTGGGGTGCATTGGCAAACGAGACGTGAAGTCCTGTTTTGGTGGAAGGGTGGAGGCTGTGTGTGTTGCTGAGTGCCAGGCAGTAGAGGGAGGTTTGGTGAGCACACTTCTGATGCTGTGATTAGCTGCAGGGCCCTGGGGTCAGCGGCCTGGCTCCACCACCTGTGTGGCCGTGAATGGGCCACTTAGAACTCGGGCTGAGGCCTCCTGAGCTGTCAGGTAGAAATCATAACCCTTGTCACCTGAGTGAGTCATTGTGGGGACCAGACAGACATGTGTGTGGTGCTCCATGGCTGGTGTTGAGGACGTGTGTGGGATCGGGTGGGGGGGGGGTGGGGTGTCTACAGCGGGCTTGCGGAGCCAGCAGCCCGTGCTGGTGTGTGATGCTGTGAGCTGTTGGGGAAGAAGGAGACGGGGATGAGCCAGTTCTGACAGCAGAGCAGTGATGGCGGTGTGAGGCTGAGATGGACAGGAGGGGGCAAGCGCAGCCAGTGCCCTGAGGGAGGGGGGTACGAGAAGCACTCTGGGGATGGAGGAGGCCACGGGGCAGGAAAGGCCTTAGCTGCCTTCATAGCCCATGTTCTCTCTTTGCAGCAGGAGTGTCTGCAGCTGGACCGCCTGAAAACCCAGCTCTCAGATGCCATTCAGCGCTATGGCGTGGTACAGAAGGTGAGGCCCCCCAGGGGGTGGTGGTGGACCAGCTGGGTGGGCCTCGGGCCCATGGGCTCCCACTCTGGGTTGGCCTAGTGTGGCTCCATCCCCCAGAGCAGAGGAGGGGCCCAGCCTGTGGACGTTCGGTAGTTACCAGGAGCCACAACCTCCGACCCTGTGTAGTGAAGGAGATTTACCTTCGGGTGCTGCCTGGGAGGCATCTGGCGGGTGGGAAGACCGGGCGTCCCCTGTTCTGACAGGTGAGGACACTGAGACCCAGGGCTTCAATGTGGGAGGGGGACATCCACCCGATTGTCGGCAGAGCCCAGCCCGGCACCCAGCCTTCCTGAGGCCCAGGGCAGCTCCATCCTGTCACGGAGCCGAAGGTGTGCTCTGCTGCCGGCCATCGTCCCCTCCTTGGTGCTCATCTGACCCCTTCTTCTCTCCTCCCCACCTTTTCCGTTCTTCCTATTACAGAAAATTGCAGAAAAGTCCAGAGCACTGCTTCCCACGGCCCAGCGGGGTGGCAAACAGCAGGTGGGTGCTGAGTGACAACTGTGTCCGTGCGCGTCAGGTGATGGCACCACATCCAGGGCCCTCTCTGCTCAGGGCAGAGCCTGTGGAGGCCCCGGCCAAGGGGGTGTGACGTGATGAAGAGCCTTTATGAAACTGGCATTTTGACCTTAGTTCTCTGGCACAGGCCCAGCACGGAGTACCAGGTGCTGACAGTTCCGCTTGCTCTGCGGGACCATCTTGTACCCGACTGGCCCTCCTGGGGGTGGAAACCGGCCCTCCTGGGAGTCCGCCTGGAGTCCTAGAGGAACGGGGAGACAGTGTCTGATGGTGTAACAGCTGAGAATTTTCCAAGAACTCCTGTGATAAACAGGATAAATTTACCCTGACTTGTATCATCATAAAATTTCAAAAACTAAAGACAAAGATGAAAGCCCAAGACAAGAAGTCACGTTATTTTTTGTGGAGCGACAAGACTTATGCCCAACTTCTGAGGTGGAAGCTGGGGGACGACCAGGAGGCATCTTTAAAGCACTGAGAGAAAGAAATTGCTCACGTGGAATTCTACATCCAGTGAAAATACTTTTCAGAACAAAGGTAGAACAAAAACATCTTTAGGGAAACATAAGCTGTGGGAACTTATCACTGACGAATTCTGACAGTAGCAGAGGGAAGGTGGTCCCAGGTGGATGTGCAGCAGCAGGAAGGGGAGGCACGTCCTGGAAACAACTGACACGTGGACTCATCTGAGCTCATCTTGGCTGTTGAGTAATGCTCTCTACCTGTGGGGCTTCGACGCAGAGCAAGTGGAAGAGCTTGCGAGCGGTAGCCCGGGAGGAGTGAGCTGTGTGAAATCATGCAGTGTCTGCATCCTAGAGATGCAGTAGGAGCCCCAGCCTGTGGCAGCTGGCAGTAAACCAGAGGGGCATCTTGTGTTATGCGGGTGATGCTAAAGGACAACACAAGAACATGAAATACAAAGTAAGCTAAAGGAGTATATGAAATGATAAAACAAGCCTGACTGATTTGAAAGAAAGCCAAAAAATAAAAAAATAAAAAAACAGGAAACAAGTTGTAAGACGGTAGATTCATACCAAATTTGTTTATAACTCTATTAGAATGGCCTGGCCCCTCTGATGATGGGGCACAGATTTTCAGACTTGGTTAAATATAAATCCAGAAAAGGAGGGATCCCTGGGTGGTGCAGCAGTTTGGCGCCTGCCTTTGGCCCAGGGCGCGATCCTGGAGACCCGGGATCGAATCCCACGTCGGGCTCCCGGTGCATGGAGCCTGCTTCTCCCTCTGCCTGTGTCTCTGCCTCTCTCTCTCTCTCTTTCTCTCTCTGTGTGACTATCATAAATAAATAAAAATTAAAAAAAAAAATCCAGAAAAGTGTGAGTTAGAGGATGGAGAAAGATACACCGTGAAGCCACAATGCAAAGGCGACTGGTGCCCCGTGCCTGTGTGAGGGTAAGCGACTCTCTTCCTGCACACATGGGCGCGCCTGAGAGGACAGCATGGCCATTCAGATGTAGGACACAGTTCTATATCTGTGCCGAATAACATAGCTTCAAAAACGTAGGACAAAACTGATAGTAATAAAAAGAAAAACAGTAAATCCACAGTCACGGGTGGAGATGTAACACAGCTCCAGAAATGACTGATGAAGGAAACAGGAAAGCTCAGTGAGGATCTAGACGACTCAGCCGGTGCGATTAGTGAGCACACTCCTACCAGGAGTCGCTTACGACACAGTAACCAAGCGCAGGAGAGTGTGCGTTCCCGCAAGGTGCACAACGCGTGCTGGACCTTGAACCAAGCTCCGCAGATTCCAGAGGGTTGACGTGACCCCGAGTACATTCTCGGATCGGCGCGATGAAATTCATCTATGATAACAAAAAGGCAATTTCCAAGGTTGGGAATGAAAAGAATACAATTTGAAGGAACCTGTGAGAGAAGAAATCACAGTGGAAACGAAACTATCGTGAAGTGAACAACAAAGAAAATGCTACAAATCCAGGCTTGGATGCAGCTACAGCAGAGCTCCAAATGCTTTCTTCAGAAAGAAGAAAGTGTGAAAATCACAGAGCTAATTCTCAATCTCAGGAAGCTAGAAAAGCAACAACAAACTAAATTCTAAGAAAATACATAGGAAAAAGCAGAAATCAGTGTAATATATAAGAGATGTGTATTGGACAAATCCAACAAAGTCAAAATTTGTCTTCGTTTTAGAAGGATTAAAAAATCCCCCAAGATTAGTTTTGATACAGAGAGAACGTACAAATTACTAGGATTGAGAATGACAATGACTAGATCATGGATGCTACACACCAGGAAAAATAGAAGCATGAAGATACTATGATAGAATTTATGTCAGTAAATTTGACAGTGTAGGTGAAATATATGTATATATATATTTTTTTTGTTTTAGAAAAAATGTAAGTTACCAAGACATACAGAAAATCTGGACAGGCACCTGGGTGGCTCAGCAGTTGAGCGTCTTCCTTCGGCTCAGGGTGTGACCCTGGAGTCCCTGGATTGAGTCCCGCATCAGGGTCCCTGCAGGGAGTCTGCTTCTCCCTCTGCCTGTGTCTCTGCCTCTCTCTCTGTGTCTTTCATGAATAAATACATAAAATCTCTTAAAAAAAAAAAGTCTGGAAAGTCCAGTATTTATTATAGAAATGATAAAATCAATAATTAAATAATTGGCATTGTTAGAAATCTTAGCAAGAAAACTTCAGACCTAGATGATTTTTAAAAAGATTTTATTTATTTATTTATGAGAGACACACAGACATAGGCAGAGGGAGAAGCAGGCTCCCTGCGTGGAGCTCGATGTGGGACTCGATCCCAGGACCCCAGGATCACGACCTGAGCTGAAGGCAGACGCTCCACTACTGAGCTGCCCAGACGTCCCCAGACCTAGAAGATTTTATTGGTGAATTCTTTCAAACACTTGAGGAATAAATGTTAACAGTTTGTACAAACTCTTAAATAAAATTTAAAAAGGGACCACATCCCAACTTGCTTTACGAGGCCAGCAAACCGTGATGCCAAATTCTTACAAGGGTGTCACCAAAAGGAAAGGAGTGCGTTCTCTTGTGAGCATAGGAGCAAAAACCGTAACCAGACCACTCACAGGCTGGATCTAGCAATATGTAGAAGGGTCACACGTGGTTACAAAGCAGGGCTTGTTCCGGGGGCGCACGGCTGCTTTACATTCAGAAATAACCCACCTGAGCTGCCACGTTCCTAGAGTAAGAACATCCACTCCATCATCTCAATAAAGCAAGAAGAAGAGCACTTGGTAAAATCCAATGCCCACCGAGGGCTCTCAGCAAGCTGGTGCGTAGGAATGCCTCTCATCTGATGATGGGCGTCTTCGAAAGCCTTGCAGTCGGCCCCACGCGTACTGCTGAGCTGTTGGAAGCCTAGCTCCCGAGACTGAGGACGAGACTCGGTGTCTGGTCCTTCTCTTCCTCGCATGCGGGAGGGCGCGTCCAGGGCACTGTGACCGGGGACAGAAGTCAGAGGTGTGGGAATTAGGGAGGAAGAGGCCGCATCAGAGACAGCACCGCTGCGTTATTGGAAAGGGCGAATGAGTCTGCAGATAAACTCCAGGCTCACAGTGATTGTAACGGGCCGTATACGAGGAAACACCGTGTGCGCCCGCGGAGGACAGCGCGCAGATGAAATCCAAAAAGCGATGCCCAGCATCCAGGCTCAGAGGAAGCCTTCCAACAGCTGTTTGAGCAAGGGCGCCGCCGTGCCGTGGGGATGGAGGGGCTGTTCCGGGCTTGACGTTGCACTGGCCAGGGTTTGAACTGGGAAAGAGGACCCCGTTGAGAAAATGGCAAGTCCAAGTCCAAATACTCTTACTCTTGCATCTCGGAATCACCAGGGAAACAGCGCATTCAGTCCCCGCAGAGACGAGCCAGCAAGATCAGCTCCGCGGGGGGCATGGTCCCCTGTGGCCAGCGGGTCCCTCCTGGTGGTTGATGCAGGGCCGTCGGCTTGCGCACATCCCTCTTGCACCGCAGCAGAGGGTTCCCGTCCCCTCCCCTCAGAGACAGGCGCAGCACTGGGCTTGGCCAGGTGCCATGTGACCGCCCGATGCTGTAGCAGAACAAAGGAGTCTGCGCTGGGTCGGAAACAGGGAAAGACGTTGTCATACGTGGCAGCAAGCCTGGCACAGCTGCGAAGCCTCTGCCTCTTGGTGAGAAAGTGCTCCAGGCCGTGGCTGAGAGGGGCCAGGAGGACAGTACGTGCACAGGATGGCCATTGCCAGCAGGTCCTTTACCGTAACCTACCCCACGCACAAGAAGCACTTCAGCTGGATCGTGGACCTACACGTGAAAGATAAGGCAATGAAGCTTCTAGAAGAGGCCATGGGAGTCTGTCTTCACATCTTTTTGGTGAGCAGACATTTCTTACGTGGAAGAAAAAGTACCAAGTGTAAAGAAGATTAGCTTGACTTCCTTAGGTTAACACACTCTTAACTAAGTGAGGGTAAAGGGAACCCGCAGTGTGACACGTGTTTACGTACGCGTGTCTGGAAGGGACTGATGTCCGTATTAGGTAAACATCTCTCACAAATCAACAAAAAGACTACTCATTTCAAAAACATAAAAAGGCAAAAGCCTTAGGCACGTCTTAGGGGGGGCCCATGTGGCCGGAAAGTGCAGGAGTGTGTGCTCAGTAGGTGTCACCGGAAGCAGGCCAGGTGAGCCCATGATGCCTGGTCACTACACATCCCCCTGCGCCCACAGAGCACTAAAAGCAGCAGACTCGTGGCAGGATACCCAGTGCTGGGAGGATGTGGGGCACCTGGAAGCCTGTGCACGCCCCATGGGAGTGCAAGTGGGTGCCTCCCCTCTGGACAATGAAACTCTTCCCGGATTCACATGTTCTCTCTCCCGTGACCTTGCAGTCCCCGCCCCCCGAAGGGCACGGCCGGTGGAGATGCACATGTGTGTTCACCCGAAATCCCACAGAAGGACGCTCGTAGCCACTGACACGCAGCAGCACAGCGCTGGGAAGGCAGCCAGCCCGCGGTGCCGCGGCCAGATCATTTGTGCTGGTTTCACGCACGGAGCCTGTAGCGCCACAAAGAGCCAGCTGTCACCAGCAAGGCCCACCGGCGTGATCTCGGAGTGTGGAATCAACGAAACCAGAGAGGATAGAGGTCCAAACCAGGCCAACACAACGGGCAGTGTTAGGAGCCAGACGGTGTTTTCCGTGGCTGGGGGCAGCGTGATGGCCGGGGGGCTTGAGGGGCACGTTTGGGGTCCTGGCAGCATTCTGTGTTGTGCCCGGAAGTCTTTCCTTTGTAAGAATTGAGACCCATGCACTTGTGATTTGTGCATTGGACTGCAGACGTGTCGTATCTCAGTAAATTTTTTTAAAAAGGAAGAAAACGGTTAGCAGTGTTTCTGAGAAATTATAAAAGATTAGATGATTTCCAGGAATTTTGCAAACTGTAAACAGTACGATGACATATTACCCTATTCAGCACAGGGATTGCTGTGGTACTGACCTCGCAGACTTTGGGGCTGCTGTCTGCAGGCTGGCGGGCCTGGCGGCAGTGAGGGGCGCCCCCTGCCACCCACTCCCACCTGAGCCGAGCGCAGGCCGTGGCCGTGAACAGGTCAGCCCTCCCGAGTCGGCCCTCAGGGCCGTGGCCTGCGGCAGCCTCCCCCAGGTCCACAGTCCGTCTCAGACCCCGTCAGGCCCAGCCAGCGGGCAGTGCCAGGTGTGTCTGCACTGGCTCCTCCCCTCGCTGGGGACGGTCGGCAGTCTGCGCTGCAATCAGCCTGCTCGGCGTGGGTTTCCACCAGAGCTCCGCGTGTTCGCGGCCACAGCGGGAAGGACGTGCTTCATCTTCATGTGTTAGCTGGAAATGCGTCATGCTTCCCTGTGGGGGCAGGGTGGGTGGGTGAGCCCCTGGCTCTGGGCGCTGGTGCTATTATTTCATATGGGTGTCAGGGGAACGATCACCGTGGTCATGCCAGTTCTGACATTCTGGGCTCTGCCGGGTGTCCAGAAACTTCCATCAGCTAACAAACATTTATTACTTGGAGAAATTGATGACTGGCCTCGGGCTGCTAAACAGGAGTGGTTTTCCCAAGCCTGTGACTGGCTCGCACCCTGACCCCTGCCCCTCCACCGGGGTCATGGAGATTCCTGTGCGGAGCCCGGGGTCGGAGTGCGCGAGAAAGTGGCCCGTTTCCCAGAGCCCCCGAGAACCCGGGGAGCCTGCTGCGCATCCTCCCGCCTCGGCTCTTCTCACGGGAAACCGCTCTCAGCTCCACGGCCCGGCAGTCACGTTGGTTTGTGGGTTTCTTCCGTACAGAGCGGGATCCAAACCATCGGCCCTGGAGGGAGGAGAAAGCCGTCTTTGTTGGCGGCCTCTCGAGCTGGAAAACCATCACACGGCTGTCCCCTCCGCGCTGGCCCCAGCGCCTTGCCAGCAAATCCTTAATCCCCAAATTGGGCCTTTGTGAGGAGAACAAAGGGGCGCTTTCTGATCCTTTCAGGAGATCAGGTGTCCATGCCATTTCTCATTGCCCTGACTTGTCATGAGCCGGGCCGCTCGGGGAGGGCTGGCCCATACCTGTGCAGGTGAGGGTGTGCAGGCTCCCTTGGCCGTCAGCCGCCGGGTCACTTCCACGGAGCCCCAGACTCCAGGGAAGGTTACACGTAATGTCCTGTGATGCTCCCGTCGCCCAGCGTATCTGACCGCTCTGCTGATTGGTCTCTCCAAGTCGTTGTGGCTTTTCCAGTTCCTTCTGCCACCCTGTCACCCAAGGCAAGCCCCGAAATCTTGTTGAGCCCCTCCTACGTGTGTCTGGGCAAGGGGCCAGGATGGAAACACAGGGCTGGACATCCGTCATGCTCCTCCGTCTGCAGGCTCCACTCCGTGGAGTGGCCTTCTTGCACTTCTGTCCTGGGGTGCACAGACGAGGGGCCCTCGAGCAGCTCTCACCATGGGGATTGTCAGGTGTACCTGAGAGGCTTCCCGAATGCCTCCACCCCAGTGGAGTGGCTGGCTGTGTGACCTGGGACAGGCCCCTGGGGCGGTGGTACCCATGCTGCTCTTGGGGGGGGGTGCCAGCATCTGTCCCGCAGCTCACCCGCACCGAGGGCAGCATAGTCCCTCACGGCTTCCCGTCGTGCTCCCGTGGGCACGTCATCTTCATGTGCACCTGCTGAGACAGTGAGGTGGTGTCCTGTTCACTCCTTGCCCTGACTCTGGGGCGGGGATGTCAGCCCCGTTCCGTGGGGGTGGGGACTGGGGGGAGGAGAAACTAGGGAACTGCCAGGGAGGCACAGCCAACGAGGATTGTGCCCTGGGTCTTGTCGTCTGGGCCGAGGTGCGAGTGGTTAGCAAGGACCCCCACAGGGTCCCTTTGGCAAGAGCGAGTGTGTGTGTGGTGCCTGGCTGGGAGGCAGGACAGGCAGACTAGTGCAGTGGTGTGGTGAGGGCCTGGGGACGTGGGGCCGCTGTCCCATCCTGCAGATGAGGACACTGAGGCCCTGAGAGCGCGGTGTGGGCCAGAAGCTGTGGCTCGGCTCTGTGCCAGCCGCTCCTGCTGCTGTCCGCTGGGCACCGCTCACTTCCTCCCGCCCACACCAGGAAGGGGAGGTGGTAATTGCCACCTTGGACCAGTATCACTTGTCAACAGATTTTTTAGATCTTTTATTTTATGTTCATCTATTCACGTATTTATTTCTGTAAAGGCCTCTGCCGACTCTGGGGGAAGAGGTTCCACCCATGGTAGTGTGCTTGGGGGCAGAGCATTGGCTTTGGAAGGAGAACTGGGTCCGTGGGGGCCTCACCATTCCCCCTGGGGGGCCCGTAGCGCCGTCCTCTGGACCTGAGCGTGAGTATGCCCACCTTAGAGGACGTCAGGGGCGCTGCACAGGCACCCGGCCTCCCACATTGCCCCTGCCGTGGCCACTGCTGGTGGTGCTCCCGTGGCCACTGGGCCTCCTGCAGGCCTTCGTCAGAACTGTGCGAGTTGTTGTTTGTGTGCTGTGGTTTCTGTGCCCAGCCAAGTCCATCTGTCCCTTTGCCATCTGTCCGCAGTATCTCAGGCCTGGCGCGGGGAGGCCAGCGTGTGTCCTGAGCGCCTGTGGGTCTGTGGGAGAGGTGGTGGTCTCCCTGCTGCCGAGGCCAGCTGAAGGCTGCCCGGTGGGCCATGCTGGGCCGGCACATGGCCACCTGCCACGTGGCCCTGAGTGGCACAGGGGGGTAAGAAGGTGGCCTTGTCACAAAGGGAAGGGACAGAGCAGGCAGGTGGTCACCTCAGAGGCCTCCTTCCGGGCTGACCAGCGTGGAGTGTCCTGGAGACGTGGAGCCTGCAGAGGGAGGCTGCATGATGGATGTCCAGCCCTGTGTTTCTATCCTGGCCCCTTGCCCAGACACACGTAGGAGGGGCTCGACAAGATTTCGGGGCTTGCCTTGGGTGACAGGGTGGCAGCTGTACCTGCCGTCTGTCCCTGTGCCGGTGCGCTCTCTGGGCAGGAGGAGGGTGCTGTGGGCAGGAGAGGAGCCCAGGAGGCCTGGGGAGGCTGGGGGTGGAGTCAGCCGGGGGCGGGGCCAGATGGGGCAGAGTCTGCCGGGGGCGGGGCCAGACGGGGGCGGAGCCAGTGGGGGGCGGGGCCAGCCGGGGGCGGGGCCAGATGGGGCGGAGCCAGCCGAGGGCAGAGTCAGTTGTGGGTAGAGTCAGATGGGGCTGGAGTTAACCGTGTGGGGTCAGCTGGGGGCGGAGTCAGGCAGGGGCGGGGTCAGCTGGGAGAGTTTGCTGTTAGGTGGGGGCGGAGTCATCTGGGGGTGGGGTCGGCCAGGGGCGGAGTCAGCTGAGGGGGCGCCCAGCTCCAGCCAGGGTCTGTTCAGCGGGGCCCACCCCCCCAGGCTCCCGTGCACCCCGGCACCCGTGCAGGGTCCTCTCCACGTCCAGCCCTGGAGCCCCTCTGTGTTGGAATTGGGGCCTGGAGCCCCAGATTCTCGTCCTGCCTGTTCCGGGTTCCTCGGGCTCTTGGCTTCAGTGTCCTCGTCTGTAAAATGGGCTCAGCGCTCCTTCGCAGAGCGCTCGGAGTGTCAGAGACCCCCGGCTCCAAGGAGCTGTGACAGAGTGCAGGGTCGCTGGGTGGCTCTGCCCATCCTCCAGCCTTTTGTGTTGTCCTTTGATTTCCTTCTCCTACACACGCACACGTACACACATACACACACGTATGACATCCCTGCACCCACACGCCCCACCCCTGACCTGAAGCAGAGCTCGGTGGACTTGGGGGTGCGTGTGAGCCTTTGCCTGGCTTTCTGATGGGGTCAGGGGTTGAGGCGGGCACATGGTCATCTTTGCTGTGGCACATTTTCTGCATGAAGCCACCGCTCTGGAGTGGGGCCCGTTCCCACTTCCTGCACCCCTTCAGCTGTGGGGTATCCGGAGTTGAGACAGAGCCCCACAGGCATCCCTGCTCTCTCTCAGGACCTGACACCTGACTCCCAGGGGAGGACATTGCCTCTCCTGTACTCAGTGTCCTATCAGAAAGCAAATAGTTAAGTGAAGGGAAAAGCCTCATTTTATTGAATTCCAGGATTTGGTAAATTAAAGCAATCAGTACAGAATGGAGTGACGTAAAGCCCTCTGGCTCCTCTTCCCTGGGGCCCGGTCTCAGCGAAGGCGTGTGCAGGACACGCAGTCCCAGGTGGTGACTGTGCCCTGCCGTGTGGGAGGCCAGGCCTCCACCTCACTCCCCTGCCTGGCAGCTAGACCCCGGCTGTGACCTGAACGGGCTCTTGGGCTCACAGCCCCTGTGAGAAGCTGCATTTGTGTCCATGCGTGAAGGGGTGTTTCTCGGGTGTTGGCAAGGGCAGGGAACACGAGGAGCCGTCCTCCAGCAGGGCTGTGGGGGGGCCTACCGAGTGTGCCCCAAAGCCCGGCCTGGGATGGCCCGGGGTGGGCACGGGGCATCCGCCTGACCTGACCCTGATCCCTGCAGCAGGCCTGCGAGCATATCCCCCGCCCCCTGCAGCAGGGCAATGGCCCTGTGGTCGCGGCCCCCCGTCAGGGCTGCAGAACCTGGACTGTAGGTCCACACCCCTCCCGAGAGCTCTGAGTGGGGGGCATGCAGAGCCCTGGAGGCCCCTGAGGCCTCGACAGGGAGCTGCCTGCCGTGAGCCGGGGGAGAAGCTGTGCCCTGGGCCGGGTGGCAGCAGGGCGCACCGGGGCTAACTGCTCTCTCTGTTGCCAGCAGAGTCCCCGGGGCCCTTTTGCTGAGCTGCCTGATGATGAGAAGATCTTTAATGGGGGTGACGGCATGTGGCAGGGCCAGGAGCAGGCGCTGCTCCCGGAGATCACCGAGGAGGACCTGGAGGCCATTCGGCTGCGTGAGGAGGCCATCCTGCAGATTGAGGTGAGGACCTGGCCTGGCCGGTGTGGGGGGTGTGATTGTGTGTGTGACTGTGCCAGTGGCCCTCGTCCCTGCGTGCTGGAAATGCACTGAGAACACGGGGGATGCGGCTCTGCCAACAGTGGGGCCCGAGCCCCCTGAGCCCCTGCGAGTGGCCGTGGGTGCATTCTTCCCCCTGGGTCTCCTCATCTGCCCCTGGAAGTTGGAGCTGCTTCCAGGGGTGAGTTTCTGGACACATGTCAGAAAACAGCTTCTTGTAGAAAAACAGGAACCCGGGCAAGTTGGTAAAGTGAGTCACCAGCTCAGGACCTTGTGCTGTGTTTGTTGTCCCACCCTGAAAAGAGGTGGATGCCCCCACCCCCGCCCAGGGAGGCGGGGTTCAACCCCTTACCTCTGAGGCCCCCACCCCACCTTGCCCACTGCCTCCAAGAAGCCCCCTCTTCACACCTTCCTGTTCCTCCTGGCAGGAGGCAGCGTGCGACACGGGCTGCTCACTGTGCTGGGAACGCGCATCTGCGGCCCTCCCCGTTGGCTCGGCAAGACCGGCTTCCCACAGCCGCTGAGGAAGGGGTAGCGCATGGTCGCCCCTGAGGACGCGGGGTGCCAGGGTCCCAGGAGGCAGGAGGGGGGGGCTGCTCCTCTCTCTTTGGCTCAAGAACTGAGGTCCCTGTAGGAAGGGCTGGGGAGACCCCTGGCACAGTCTGTGGATGCTGTGGAGAAGGGGCAGAGATTGGGAGGCCAGGCGGGCGGGAGTGGGTGCCACGCTCGAGGAAGGTGCCAGGGAGCTGATGCCACCCACCCAGTGCTGGCCCCAGGGCCGTGAGGACGTGGGCGGAGTGAGGGCTGACCCTGGGCGAGGCCAGGAGCCCCTGAGCAGGAGGCCCCCAGAGGGTGGAGCTGTAGGCTGAGCTCAGGTGGCACCTCAGCATCCTGCTGGCCGGGCCCTGGGGAGACCCCACTGTGTGGATCACGGCGGCCCCCAGGACGGGGTTCAGGGGAGCCCCTTGTGTGAGTGGGGCCTGGGCAGAGGGTGGGCTTTACCGGGGTGATTGCCCCGTCAGCCAGGATGGAGGAGCCCGGGGCTCTAGGCCCCCCAGGACCTGGGGTAGTGTGGGACCCCCCCCCCAGATCCAACCAGTCCCGTCTGCAGCCCTCAGAGCCCAGGGTCAGCAGGGGGACTGCCATGGCCAGCCTCACGGGGAGCAGCTGGGAGCTTGTGTCCCTCTGTGTGGCACGAGGGTGACATGGATGTGCCCCCCACCGCCTCTCTCCCCGTTGTCCCTCCCAATTCCAGGCCCCCTCCCCCGGCCCTGGGGGCCGGCCTGTTACTGCCTGACCGACCGTCAGGCCTGACGCCCAGGGCCCTCTGTGGCTTGCCTGACGGATGACGTGTTGAATGAACCTGTGCAGCTGGCCACAGTGGCTGTTGTCCCCAGAGACAGAGACCTGGGTCCTGCACCCCATCTGCGCTGCCCTCTGCTGCCCGGGGGAGGACCCACAGGCAGCCTCTCATCCTCCCCTGGCTTCCACGGTCCCCATGTGGGCAGTTGCCCATGGCCACCAGGGCCTTCAGCTGCTGCCCCTGGGCGCCCTGTCCAGGCGGCTCTCTGGCTGCTGGCCCGGCCCTGGGCCCTCTCCCTAGCAGTGTGGCCGTCCAGGGCTGGGATGGGGGCCCGGAGCCCCTCACCCCTTGCTTCTGTCTGGCTCTGCTGCTTCCTCGGCTCCTGCAGGGCTGCCTGGTCCTGGGGTCCGGGTGCCCTGCCCCCCCCGGCTCACCCTGCCCCCCTCACCGTGCCCCTCTGCTCAGCCCAGCTTCACCCCGGTCAGCCCTGCTCCATCCCGCTCAGTGCTGTCTGGTCTCACTCAACCTTGCAGCACCCTGCCCCACTTATTCCCCACCCTTCAGCCCTGCTCCACTCCACCCAGCTCAGCCCCACCCCACTCCCCCCTGCTCAGCCCGATTCAGCCCCCCTCAGCCCTGCTCCTCCCCGCTCTGCTCTGCAAGCCAGGGCTCTTACACACAGGCCTTAGCACAGCTGCCCTGGGGCCTGGACTCAGCTGTGCTCTGCCCTGATCCCTGACCCCTGGCCTCCTGGGCCTGGACCTTCCCAGCCCGGCTCCTCCATCCCATCACCAGGTACTAGCAGCGTGGTGTGGGGCAGTCCCAGGCCCTCCGTGGGGGTACCAGCCCCTCCCATCAGGCCCCCGGGTGTGTGGAGCCTTGGAATGCAGGGCCACGCTGTCCAGCCAGCCTGAGACACCCCCGCCCCACTCGCTCCCCCACATAGCCTGCAGGTTGGGCCGGTGGCATAGTGTGGAGCCCAAGGGTCTCTTTGTCTTGTTTCCGTGAGGAGACTAGAGTTGGGGGCGGGGAACACCTGTGTGCGGGTGGAGCTCTGGGGACACCCAGTGTGGAGAGCTGTGCCTGGCTGTTGGGTAGCTGCTTACTGCCCGGGGGATGGCCGTACTCGGCCTGGGGGCTCTGGACAGCCCTGCAGCGGGACCTGCAGAGGGAGCCATGCCAGCCCGGGCACACACACACAGGCAGGACGCGGTCACCCCTTCCTGAGGGGGGTGGCCACACTCTGGGGCCCATGTGGCCTGAGCTGGTGGCTCCCGGGCCGGGGGCCTCGGGGGGCTGTGGTGGGCCAAGGTGAGCAGCGTACATGCAGTACGTGCAGGATCGGGGTCGGTGGATGGGTCCCTGCGACGGGGCGTGGAGGGGGTTTTGGGGCACAGCCCCTTCCACCAAGCTAGCTCCTGGCCGCCCGGGCTGCAGGCGAAGAGGCCCCTCACTTCTTTTCCCGGGGGACTGGGCTATCTCAGGAAGGTGGCTTGTCCGTTGTCCTCATAGCTGTGGCCAAGACCACCCGTGGTCGTGTGGCCTGTCACTACCAGAGCCGCCGGTCAGGCAGGAAGAGCAGCCTCGCTGTGGCGGTGGGCAGGCTGGCGCCTGGAGGGTGGTGGGGGCAGGAGGTGGAGGCTGGAGAGGCCACTGTGGGTGTAGCGGAGGCTTCCTTGACCCCTTGAGGGGAGGGGTGGCTGGCCTCGGGTGGCTCTTGGTCGCAGAGGGGAGGGGGAAGCCTGGTGGGGTCACTGCCCGGCCACGGGAGCGCCAAGGGGTTCCTTCTGGAAGCTTCGGTGTGTCTGTAAGACGGGGCAAGGACACCAAGCTCTGAGGCTGAGGGAACAGGAAGGACCTTTGTCAGCTGGCCCGTGCCAGTGTGCTGCGGTGAACCACCTGGCAGGGGCCTCACCTGGGCAGAGCCAGAGCAGGCGGGGGTGGGGGGCAGGGCACACCCCCAGCCCTGTCTCCGGGCAGGACTTTCCTGTCCAGCTTCTCTGCGTGGAGGGTCCACGGTGCTTCTGTGACCTAGCCTTGGAGGTCACGCGGCCTCCCCTCGGCCCTGCTGGTTAAGCGGCTGCGGAGGCCTGCCCCGCCTCCCTTGGCAGAGGCGCCAGGGTCCTTGTTGGGAGTAGCGTGGCAGGTGTGTTGGGGTGGCTCCCAGCCCCCCGGTGCCATTTCGCGGGCCGTACACCCTCCCCCGGTCCCTTCCCGCCAGCTGCCCTGGCACGTGCCTGCCTAGAACCTGTTCCTCCAGACACTCGAGCGACTTCAGGACTCCTCTTGACCTTCGGGTCGTGACTCAGTGGGCCCATCAGACATTCCAGCCGCCTGTGTGTTACATGTGACATGTTGAGTGATGGACCACGTTGTCGGTTTTTCTCTTCACGAGAGCGAAGCCCCGTGGAGGCAGGATGCTTGCCTGTCCTAGTCCCCGCAGGTTCCTGGCACCACAGACGACATGCGACACTCGCTGGGCACTCGACAGCTCTTCATCGAACAAACAAACGGACTAGTGGAAGGGTGAAGGATGGGTGGTGGGAGACGGAGGGGGGTGGACGGAAGACTGGATGCCTGGGGGTGCAGGGAGGGACGTGCGTGGTGTCCGCGCGGGGGCCGGTGGATGGATGGCTGGTGGGTGGAGGGATGAATAAGTTTGGCGTGTTGGGGCTCCTAGCGGATCTGTGACTTAATAAGAGGGCTGTGTCGCCTTTATTTATATGCATCATCAGCCCTCACAGAAGCCTGCGACAGTGAGCGCTCCTGTGCTCCAGTTTTATCAGAGCCGATGCGGAGGCTTGGAGAAGCCGCGTCACTTGGCCCGGCCATGCGGCTCGTGTGGCAGGGACCGGGCCCAGGCTGCAGGACGGAGGAGCGGGGCTGTGCCCGCGGTGCCACCCCCATCCCTGCCTCTCCCTCGGCCTCTCCCAGACGGGAAGGGTGCAGGCGGCCACCGGAGTGTGGCGTCCAGAGCGGGTGTGAAAGGAAGGAGGCAGCCTCTGCGGCCCTGCTTGTCTCACCCCTGCAGCCCTGGTCTACCTTACCCCTACGGCCCTGCTCCGCCTGCCCGTGCCACCCCGCTCTGCCTCACCCCTGCGGCCCTGCTCTGCCTCACTCCTGCGGCCCTGCTCCGCCTGCCCATGCTGCCCTGCTCTATCTCACCCTGTGGCCCTGCTCTGCCTCACCCCTGCAGCCCCACTCTGCCTTGCCCCTATAGGCCCCACCTTGCCTCACCTACAGCCACTTACTTAATCCTGGTTGAGCCTGGCTCTTCCTGTCTGGGGGTAGGGCAGCACCTCGCCTCCCAGGGGCCGGGGAGGTTGAATGAGACAGGCAGGCGCCCCTAGGCATTGCCAGCAGGTAGCAGGCCCCCGTCTGGCCGACTGAGCTGGAGCCCAGGTCGTGTACCCACTCCCGGCCCGGGCCACCCACCAGGCCCGACTGCCGAGTCTGCACTGGGCTCCCCTGCCCGGCCCCCCTCACCCGATCTCACCTCGAGGGCTGCGCGCCCTGCTCCCCTCCCTGGTGGAGCGCTGTATCACCTGACCCAGCACATTAGCTGCTCTGTTGCCATGGCGGCCTGGCAGGCCCAGGAGGGGCGAGGCTGGGGCTGGGTGGGGGGACAGGGGGGCCTCCCGGCTGGCGGACCCCAAGGCCCAGCTACCTTCCCTGAGGTCGGCCCTGCGCAGCCAGACCTGGGGCGCGGGGCGTTGACGTAGCAGATGACTAAAATATGTGACTAGATGAGTGAAATTTGGCGTTCCGTTAACTGGAACAGTCGTGTTTATAGGTGGATGATTGCCAAGATCCTAATTATAAGAAGAGATTGTGTAATAGAAAAAGTGCGGCGGTGTTTTATTTCTTTCTGTTCCTAGGAGTGAGGGGGGCACACAGGTGCACGCGAGCGCACATGCACACGCATCGCGGTTTTACCGTGTCCCGTGCAGGGCTGTTAGTCTGCGGTGCCAGTAGAAGGAGAGAAAGAAGATTCCGTGAGAGCTTTTAATGAGCTCTAGTTTTAGAAGCAATCAGGAAAATAATTGCATGATTTAAACATTTACTAAGTTGAGGTGTTTTGAGTTTCTCTCTGTCGCCCACTCTCCCGCTTTCTGGGGCCCACGCCTGGCGCGAGGCTCCCGGCGCCTGCCGCCCTCACGCGCCGCAGCTGGTGCCGCTGCCCTCCCTCCCCGGGGGTGCCGTCCTGGGGCGGCTGCGGGGGCTTCTGGGCGGGCCCACCCTCCCTCAGGCTTGTGACCAGCCTGGCTCCGAGCCCCCCGCCCTGGTGAGGACCAGGCTTCTGGCTGAACGGGGCTTGCACCCAGGCTCCTGGGGGAACCCGCATCTCCAGCGTACCCCCCCAGGCGTGCCCGGGAGCTGGGCCTCGTGTGCCCTTGGCGTCCTCCTCTAGGGGCCGAGGCCCGGGTGCCCAGGTGCCCAGCACAGTGACTGGAGGGCCATTGCCCACACCAGTGGTTCCCGTTTGCGTGAAGGAGGCTGCCCGCCCACGCCTCCCCCGCGCTGGGGCCCTGTCTGGGCGGATGGGCAGCTCCGTCCCCAGAGCCTGCCTACTGTCGCTGCCCCATCCATTCTGCAGACGGCCTGGATGCTGGGATGAGAGAGACGCAAACCCCTCGCCCCCAGGAAGTCCCGGCACCTGGGAGCCGTCATGCAGGAGGCGCAAACCCCAGGCACAGCTGGGTGGAGAAGACCCGTCCCAGGAGCACGGCCTCGCGGCTTGTCCGTGGACTTCCAGGAGGCTGCTGCCTGGGGTCTGGAAGGGCTCAGCAGCCCCTCCCCATAGTCCTCTGTCCTGTTTCCCTCCTGAGGGGGGGGCCCCACGTGTGTCCCCCTGAGGCGTCCCTGTCCTCTCAGCCCTCCCCCCTGGAGGGGCCGACTGAAGCACACGGGTACCCTGGGACTGCCTCTCATCCTTCATTCCTCCCCAGCATGGCTCAGTTATGTTTTTTGAGCAAGGAGAGCCTTTATCCACAAAGATTGTCACAATAGAGGATGCCTTGCCAAGAGGAGAATGCTGGGACTGTGGGATGTGCGGGAGCTGGGGAAGCAGGGGCCCGTCCCTGTGTATAGGGCAGAGGGGTGGGTGAGGGCTCTCTGGGTCAGGGGGTGTCCAGGCCTGGGGAGGGAGAAGCCGAGCCCAACGTTGGTTGCCAGGCCTTGGACCGGACGTCAGCTCGCCTCGTTCGAGGCACAGAGTGCAATGCGGGGCTGTGTCTGGCCTTTTCCTGGATGAACAGTGGGGTGTCCTTGAGTCCATCCCTGCTGGGGAGAGGGTCTCAGTCACATGGAGGAGGGGTTCTCTGCAGAAAGCACTTTCCAGAATACCAGAGGGGGGCCAGGTTGTTTGTGTCCCTGTGTCCAGGAGCCCTGCCCGAGCTTCTGTTCAAGACGAATGACGTTTATGGGTCGCTGACCGAGAGGGTCATGGGTCTAGGGATGAAGCAGGGGCTCGGGACCGTCTGCTGGGGACGAGGGCCGGCCTGGCCTTGCTCCTGCGGCATCAGCCGGAGTCCCTGCTCGGAGGCAGGGTCTGAGTGTTGGGCGTTGTGAGAAGAGGGAGGCCTGGTGTAAAGAAGTGTGTCTGTGCCAGGAGACTGGACGGCCAAGAGGCCGGGAGGGGGAAGCCCCCTGGTGTGCAGCCCTGTGGTGCAGGGCCCCGGGGGCTCGGCCCAGGGTGGGTCACCCGCGTCAGCTCCCCGTCCTCTGCGCACCGGGGGCTCCAGAGTTGGAGCACAGGTGCCCGGCTGTGCATGTCTGCGCCTGCCGGCGGGCCAGGCTATCCCTGTTCCAGGTTGCCTGTCTGCTGGGCCAGCCGGGGTGGACAGGAAGCCTTCCACCCCCGCTCCGCCCCAGGCAGAGCCCCAGGTGGGGGCCTGGCAGGTGTCACAGTGTGTGGGCGATGGCAGGGACCTGGCTGAGCCAGGGACGGCTCCTGGCAGCGTCCTGGGGACAGCTCGCCACAGAAACCCTGTGGCAGAGACTTTGTGAAGCCGGCTGGCAGCAACGGCTCATATGTTTGCAGCGAGTTGGAAAACTGCCTTGACCGCAGCATCTCTCAGGAGGCCTCCCCCGAAGTCCGGAACGTGAGCCGGCCTGGGGACACCGTGTTCCGTCCTGGCTGTCCCAGGTTATGGGGGTCAGTGCCTTGCAGACGGGGAAGAGCCAGCACACCCGCGGTGTGTACGGTGGGCGCCTCCACCCCGGCAGGCAGCTGGGGGTACCGGGACCCCTGCTCAGCAGCGCCTCTCCCCGCCCTGTCCTTCACTGAGGCTGTGTCCCTGTGGGCAGCACCACACCAGCCGGGCCCCTGCTGCCCCTGCCCGAGGGAAGAGATCCAGCGCTCGCCGCTGAACCACACCCCTGCCCTTGGGAGAGTCTTACTCTCTCAGTGACTCGGTTTCCCTGTCTGCCCTGTCTGCAAAGTGGGGGTACCAGCAGGTGTGCTCACACACAATACAGGGAGACCAAGTTACCTTAGAAAGGCTCCTAAGAGTCCCTGAGTCCAAGGGCACCAGGGCCAGGTGCGCTGACCCCAGACGCGCCTCATGTGAGAGAGGCCTGGGTGACCAAGGTCGGGGTTGGGTGTGGCTGGCCTGTGCCCGGCCGCTGCCAAGGTCGGGGCGGAGCTTGGAAATCTGGGTGGTGAGGCGGTCTGACCCAGGCCCTGCTGAGCCTGCAGCCTTTACCGTGTGACCTTTAGGCGGGAGCCTAGGCCTGGCCTCCCTGGCCGGTGGCTTCACTCCGGGAGGGTTGTGGTGACAGGGATTCCAGAAATGGGCCCAGGCCCTGGGCCACCCCGCACCCACCCCTGGGCTGCAGTCCTCCAGGGCCGAGACCCACGGGCTCCGTGCTGGCCGCCACCTGCCCAGCCCCGGGCCCTGTTTGTGCAGAGTGGCCGTCTGCCCTGCGCCGTGGTTAAGGCCGTAATTGAATTGCAATTGATAGAACACGTAGGTTTAAGATCATGCTAATTGCTTCATTTCCCAGAACACTCCTAAAAAGAAAATGAATTTCCCTGTAATACTGTGCAGTGAGGGAAATGACCCTTGTTGAAATCGGTCCAGGTTCCAGAACGAGCTGCAGAGCGGGTGGGCCAGGGCGGGGTTCACACTCCCTGCCTCCCCCACCCCTCGCACTGGCCCGAAGGAAGCTTCCCTGACTTGGGCTCAACCCTGGCCGTGTGCCAGGCTCCCAGGGGAAGCTTTGGTTTTGCTCACGTGATGGGTGAGGAAATCTGGCCCGAGGTGAACGGTCTTGTCCAGGGTTACCTGGCTGGCCAGTGGAGGAGCTGTCCCTTGCAGGGTGGCATTTGGGGAAGGGGTGGCCTTAGGGGCAGCGGACATAGGTGCCAGTCCCAGCCCTCCTTCTGCCAGAGGCCCTGGAGCTCACAGACGCCCTGGAGTGTCCACAACCTTTCCTGTAGATGGGTGTCGTGACCTGGACTCGGGTGCTGACAAGCATGATGGCCGTGTGTGGCGTGTGAATGTTGTGGCCGCGTCCCTCAGGAGCATCACTGCTACTTTGCTGGCCAATGGAGTTAAGAAAGTTGGACAGCATGGAAGATGCTAGACTTGCTTAAGTGGGCACCCTAGATCCCCTTGGTCCAAATCTCTACTCCTTACCCTGTTCACTAGCTTCATGAAGCCGCTCAGTCTTTCCACGGCAGTGGGACTACTCTCCACGCACCATCCATCCATCCACAGTCTATCCCTCCACCTACCCATCCATTCATTCCTTATCCATCTGTTCACCATCTATCCACTCATCCATCAGTTCACCCATCTATCCACTTGCATCTCACTCTCCATGCATCCACCCGTCTATCCACTTGCCCATCCATCCATCCACCATCCATTAATCTAGTATCCATCCACCCATCTCTTCGTCCACCTGTCCATCCATCCATCCACCATCCGTCTGTCCATGCACCTACCCATCCATCCATCAATCCATCCACCCATCTACTATCTATTCATCCATCTACCCATCCACTATCCATCGATCCATCATCCATTAATCTAGTATCCACCTATTTATCTATCCACGCACCATCCATCTATCCATGCATTTACTCATCTATCCATCCACCCACCCATCCATCCATCCACCATTCATCTTTTCATCCATCCACCCATCCACTATCCACCATCCATCTGTCCATCTGTCCACCCACTCATCCATCCCGCTCCTTCAGGATTTATTGAGCAGCACCTGCATGCTGGCTGGTGCCAAGTGCTGGGTGTACAGAGAGAGAAAGGTACCATCCTTCAGTCAAGGGCGACAAAGCAAGGACGGGGAACAAGGTGTCTGTAGGACTGACGGGTGCAGACACTGTGGGCAGCATTGCCTGCAGCCCTCCAGGGCCCGACCCTGGGTCCTCTGTATCCAGTGAGGGATCTTCCAGCCCAGAGAGCTTGTGGTTTGGCCTCAGGGTCAGGAAAGAGTATTCAGATCGAGCCGTGTCTCTGACTTGGGGGGTGACCCAGGGCTGTTGCTGGATCTTAGCTTTCATTTAGCACTCCCTGAGGGCTGTGCCCTTGACCTCTGCACCTAATGGCCATCCTCTTGTTTCCACAGAGTGACTTGTTGGATGTAAACCAGATCATCAAGGACTTGGCCTCCATGGTGTCAGAGCAAGGCGATGCCATCGGTGGGTACCTGTGCTGCCCTCTAAACCACCTGCCCACAGACACTTGCCCTTTCCCCCAGGTGTGGGCAGGGCTGCCTCCCAGGTGAATGACACCCAGGGGGTTTGAGGTCTGAGCATGTGTTGCCCTCCCTCCTCGTGTCCCCAGGTCTCCTCAGCTCCTCAGGCAAGGCTGTGGTTGGGGAGGCTCATGCAGGAGGGTGGCCCGCCCATTCTGCTCATTGAAGAGTCTGGGCCTCCATGCTTCCCCCTGGGTCTTCCTCCCACTCAAGGACTCCCCAGGGTGAGGACAGGCTGTCCTGGGTGGGGGTGGGGTTGGGAGGGGGTTGAGGCTGGGGGTTGAGCAGATTCCCCAGCAGAGAGTGCTGCAGATGTGGAGCCCAGAGCCACCTTGGAGCCGGCCACTTCTCAGGAAACGGGTGTGGTAGGGACAAGGCAGTGCCAGGGGCGGGCCCGTGTCCCCTCCACGTGAGTGTTCCTTCCACATGAGGACCTCAGCCCCGTCCAGCCTGGCCTCTCCCCGCGAGATGGCCATGTGGTTCTCCCTGCTACTGGCCCGAGTACCTGGGAGCCCTGAGCGGGTGGGCCCAGAAGCGTGGGACTGACTCCTGGCACCCAGAGCCGCTGGCAGCACCGTCAGCTCCCAGCCAGGGTTCTGAGGTCTATGTGTCCTGCTCCCCACAGGGCAGCCCGGCCGTCCCCCTGGCTGTGCTGCACCCCCAGGAGATGGGGGCCTGGGCGGGAGGGAGCGCTGCCCCCTGCGGCTGCTGTCCAGCAGGCTGACCTGTGCTCTTTCCAGAACCTGGGCTGCATGCAGGGCTGTGCTCGGTGGCTGCCCCAACAGGCTCTCGCGTTGCTCGCCGCAGGCCCCGCCTGGGATCCACAGCCTCCCACCCCGTACCCCTGTCGTCAGCCTCAGCATGGCTGCCGCAGCCACTCCCACCTCTGGCCGCTGTCTCCGGGCGGGTGTGCAAGTGTTCTGTCCACTGCAGACATCACCCAGACGGTTGCTCCGTCCCAGTGACAGACTGATCGGGAGGGGCCATCTCCAGGGGAGGGGGAGAGGGACAGGCGAGGGCTGACTCGTGGCCGTGGGGTCAGGGCCTGGGGACCCTGGGGCACCAGGAGAGAAGCAGCGGAGACCTCGGGACCCCACCGCGTGCTAACGTGGGTGATCCTGCCGTGACAGATGAGGGGCGGGGGCCCGTGTGCCCCTCTGCAGGGACAGTGGAGGCCACGAGCCTGGCGGTGCTCTGCTCCCCGGCCCGTCAGCTGGCCTCTGCTTGCTCCCTCAGCCTCCGGTGCCTTTCCAGGGTCCAGCAGCAGCAAGGCCCCGTGCCGGCCGAGCTCCAGCCCAGAGCCAGCCGTGGCGGCCCTGCTGCCCGGGCTGGGCTGTGCGCCCCCGCGGCCAGGCCCCCACTGCCGCACCAAGACGCGCAAGCCCAACTTCAGCCCCCAGGAGACGGAGGTGCTGGTGCAGAGGGTGACACGCCACTACCCGCTGCTGTTCGGGGCGCTGCGGGGCACGCCCTCCCGGAAGCACCGCGTGTGGAACAAGATCCTGCAGGCGGTGAACGCGCTGGGCTACTGCCGGAGGGACCTGGGTGACCTCAAGCACAAGTGGCGGGACCTGCGTGGGGCCGTGCGCAAGAAACTGGCGGAGCGCCCACGGGCCCCCGGCCTCGTCCTTACCCCTGTGGAGCGCATGGTGGCCGAGACCTTCTCAGCCCCAGCACCCCTAGGCGAGGGCCGGGCCGCCGAGCCCCTGCCAAGTAAGTGGGCCCCCCAGGCCTGCCCCGTGCCAGGGTTCAGGGAACGGCCCCAAGGAGCAGGACCCTCGGGGAGGGCAGGGGGCTGGTGGGGATGACCGCCACCACGTGGTGCCTCTCTGCTTCTAGATGGGGAAGGAGCCGGGGGTCGGAGGGCCCTGCTGCCCCGGGGAGCAGGGGAGCGGGGGCTCAGGCTCAGCCTCGTCCTGACCCCAAGCTGGGAGCCCTTCTGGGGGTGCCCTCACCCTGACACAGCACGGCCAAGGGCCTCCAGAGGCTCGGGGAGCAGAAGATGAGGGGCCGGCTCCCCTCCCTGTCGCCAACCCCATGTGGGGGAGGGGACCACCCTGACCCCTTCCTGTGCTCTCATCATCTTGGGGGCTCTTCTCCCCCAGACCAGGCGGCCTCCAGTGGCTCTCAGCTTCCCAGGGCACGCTGACCCCCCCCCCGAGCTCATGCGTCCACTGACAGGGTCCTCTTTTGCTGGAAGTTTCTGTGCCTGGTGAGGAAGGCTTAGGGTGCTTGGTGGGGTCTCTCTGCCGCACACAGCCACCTCCAGCCTCAGGGTGGTGCTGGCTTGGACTCCTGGTGCCACCTCCCTCCGTGCCTCCTCCCGCCGCCCCTCCTCCTCAAGACGCCTCTGAACATCCTGGTCAATCTGCACGAAGTGGCTGCGCCCCCTTGACTCTGCAAAGATGGACTCTCGGCTTCCCGGGGAGCTGCTGGAAGCACCGTGGGGACGAAGCCCGGAGCGGGACCAGCCCCCTCCTGAAGGCTGCAGAGTGGACAACAGGACTCAGACCTGAGGGCCAGTCAGGGACCTCAGATGCCCCGGCAGATGGCTACGGCGGAGCTTCTAGCTTCTAGTGTGCTGGGTGGGAGATGCACACAGGCGCTGCCCTTCCCTGGGGGCTGGCCTGGGTCACGGGCCTGGGAGATGCCTGGGTCAGGGCCGGCCTGCCAGCCCAGGGGAGGCCACACTGTCCTGCAGGCAGAGCAAGGCCTGGTTTTGGGGTGCTGCAGGGTAGGGTGTGCACACCTGCGGGGGCTGGCAGTGGGTGGCACTGTGTGCCTAGGCCCACTCCACGAGTCCCCAGCCCTGGAGCAGGGCAGGAACCTGCTTATGCCCTGCTGGGCCGGGCGCCCCCTTCCCTAGACCCTGCAGTGCCCCCGGGCTCACCTCCATCAGGGCAGCCAACTGCCTGGTCCCTTCGTGCCCTGGGCTCCTCCTGGGGGCGTCCCTCCTGGGCCAGTGGATTGTCACCCAGTGACGCAGTGAGAGGGAGTGGCCTGGGGCCGCACCTCCGTGGCAGGGCTGAGACAAGGGGGGGTGGCCTGAGACTATTCCTGCGGGACCTACCGGTTCCCCAGTCTGGGCAGTGCTGGCCAGGGGCTTGGCTAGGGTCACGGCCGCAGGGGTGAGGCTAGCCAGAGTCGTGGGGGCCTCTGTGGGGGTTGTGCGTTGGGGTGCATCCTCCCTGCCCCGCTCTCTGAACGCTTGGGGCGGGTGCTGAAGGTGGTTCTGTGCGGCCGCCAGAGGCTGGGCCTGGAGTCTCCCAGCCGAGGTCCTGCAGGGCAGCTCCCGCTGAGCAGCCCCCACGTGGGGACTGGGGGTGAGCCGAGGGCACCCAAGATCTGCCCCCGACTGACCTGGCATCTTCAAGATGAAGCGCCGGGTTGCCGCGTGCCCACTTGGCAGCCCTGGGGGCTCAGGAGGAGGGAGCTGGCTGGGGGGGGGGACCCTCTCTGCACCGTGGCCCCAGGGTGGAACCGCGTCTGAGGGGGGGCTTTGGCTGTGGCGTCACATGCGGCTCCAGGCCGTGCATGGGGGTGAGCGTTGCCTCGGAGCTGGGCTCACGGCGACCCCAGGGCCTGTGGTCGGTGCTTTGAGGAGCTGAGAGCAGCCCAGGCTCTGGCTAGTTGCCGGGCCGAGGAAGGCCCGGCCAAGAGCGTGGCCCCCAGCCCTGCGCCCGGGCCCCGCCGTCTCCCAGTGCGTGGGGGCAGCTGCTTTGTCCTGTGTGCCCGTCTTTCCTCAATGGGGGCAGGACAGGGGTGCTGCTGCCCACGGCCCGGGGCTGCACAATGGCTCCGGCGCCTGACTAGGGGCCCGGGGGGCTGCTGGGGGGCGAGCCCTGCGCCTCTCCTTCCAGCGGGGCCGCTCCAGGAGGGGCTGGGCTCCGGTGCGGAGAGGAAACCACAGTGAAGACAAGCCCCGGGGCCACCCACCGGGCGGCGGTGCCTGCTTCCTCCAGACCTTCTCGGCCCCGGCCTTTCGGGCTGCCGGCTCACCAGGGGTGCCCGGGTTGTGGTGCTCCAGGGGGGATGCAGGATGTGAATCCAACTGCTTCTGCCTCTGGAGTCCTAACCAGAATTTGTGAGTTTGGAGTCTGGTCCCCTTTTTCTTGAAGGAGGGGCTCTGCGTTTGCAGCAGCCGCAGTGAGAGCAGCTGGTCTGCAGACAGAGCGCCTCTCGCTGGGGTCACATGCCTCCCTCTGTCGCTACCAGGATCCCTGGTGGTGGAAGAGAAAACAGTGTAGACACGTCCTTCATCTGGGTTCAAACCCAGGTCCCTCTGTGCGCTGTCACAGTCCTAAACCATCGCTCTGGGTGTCCCTGCAGCCTGGCCTTGTGTTCCTAGGTCTGGTTGTGAATTTGGTGCGTGTTTTCATGATGCTGCCCTTTTACTGCCGCGTGGCTGAGTGGAATTCTCTGGTCTCCTGGGGCTGCTCTGAGCCCCGTGAGGGCGGCTCAGGTGTGCCGCTGGTGTGACTTGCCAGGGCCTCATTGACACCCCACAAGCCCCGTGCCCGAAGCCCCACATTGAAGTCGGAACCGGTCAGTCGCTGTCCAGAGGCCTCGGGCCAGCGCGTGCCCCCCAACCCCCTGCACCTTTGTTCACTGACCCAGAGAGGGCAGGCCTCTGTCTGGCTGGCTTCTGCCTTCTCCTGACTGGGCTGCCCCTGCCGCCCGGGGCACCTCCTGACGGCTCTGGTGGCCAGTGCCCACAGCAGCCCGGTGGCCCAGTGCCCGAGCCCTGCAGCTTCTGCCTCTCGGGAGGCTGGATTCCTCACCTGGCCTCCAGTGAAGCCAGTGTGGGGCCTATGACCACCAAGGGGGCAGCGGCCATCCAACCCCTCAGGCCTCTGCGCCTGGGCTCCCTGGGGCTCGTCCTTGGGGTGTCCTCAGGGTCTCCACTCTGTAATTCCTTCTATTGTCTTGATTTGCAGAGAGTATTGAAGCCAGCCTTGAGGCTGCGTCCTCGCACACAGAGGCGGCCAGCGAGCTCCTGGCTGGAGCCAGCCGGCACCAAGTAAGTCAGTAAGAGGGGACAGCGCGGCTGGCCCGCGGCCCCCTCGGTCCCGTCTCCCTGGGAGCCCAGGCCCTGCCCTATACTTGGGAGGGGCGTCCCCACAGGACCTTCTCTGAGCCCAGGTGGACTGGTGTGGGGGAGGGGAGAGTTAGGACGATGGGCTCTGCACCTAGGATGCTGTGCACCGCTGCCGGTTGTCTAATTCTGGTTATTGGCTTCCTTACTCAGTTCCCAGCAAATATACCTTCTCCCAGCCCACCCCTGATACACATATGCCTGAGTGTCCATTCTCATTGCATCAGTATTACCTAAACTCCCATGCTCAGATCAGATTCTAGCAAAGAAGGGCAAGGAAGCCCAACATTTGGTGGTGGGCGGCCAGGGCCTTTGTCCAGCTGGCCTCATGGGAGCTGGAGGTCCAGAGCATGAGCAGGACCCACTTGGGGAATCTCCCTGCTATGGGCGCTGGGCACAGCCATGGTTACTCAGGAGCTCACTTGCCAAGCTGCCCGTCCTGAAGGCTCTGTGGCCTCTCCCTTCTTCCCAGAAGGGCAGCTGGGTCTGGCAGTGTCTGTCACCTTCCTCTGACCCTCCTCTTGACCATCCTGCACCTGCACCAGCTGCCTAGGCCCCTGTGTGGCTCGGGTCTGCCTCTGGCCTGGCCCTGGGCTGGAGGCTGGGATGGGCCCTCCCTACCTGGAGCCATCAGAACTTGGCTTGGGACAGTTGGCTGGCTCAGAGGGAGAGCAAATATCAGGCCTTTATTTGCTTGCGGATGCAGCCTAGAGCTGCCTGGGGTCTGATGGCTGGGCCTCCAGGCTGCCATGCTGCCACCGTGTGAGCAGCCCATCAGGCCAGGCAGGCTTAGGTCTTGGTCTGGCTGGGTGGGGGGTGGGCAGCCATCCACTCACTCCTCACTCACTCACTGGCCCTCTGCTCCATGCTGGGCTCTGATGGGCAGAGACGGACACTGTAGAGCTCATCACCCCACGAGTGGGCATCTCAGGGGTACGGTGGGATGGACGGTCCAGTCCAGTGAGCAGAGGGCCCTGGCCAGTGGGGCAGGAAGATTTCCTGGGAGAGCGCATGCTCCATCCTGGAGGCCAGGTAGTCATCCTGGAGGAAAGGACAGCGTGTGCAGAGGCCGAAGGAGGAGCCACACAGGCGAGCTCATAGGCTGCAGTATGACCACTGTGTGGGGACCGTGGGGGGCCGCAGGGCAGAGGGCTCCAGGAGAAGGTGGGTAGACGATGTCCTCATTCCCTGGGGTCTCTGGGAAGTCAGAGCTCTGTTGGCTTCCCCTCTTCTCCATCCACGGCCACCAGAGTGAGAAGGCGGGATGACTGAGGGTCAGCTGCACACGAGACCTGGTAAATGCTGCACCAGGAGAGGCAGACTGATGCCAACTTGGTGCTCACTGCTGGGCTCACAGCCCCGCCACCTTGCAGCACACCAAGGGCAGCCAGGCCCTCCACCTGGGACCTCTCCACCAGGCTTGGTCCTTCCGAGGCCTCCCGGAGTGGAAGCTACAGGTTGGAAATGACAAGCAAGCAGACATGCCCGAAGCTCAGGGCCGGCCTCTCTCTGATGGGAACTCTTCCAAGTGGCGGAGCCTATCAGGCGCCCTCGACAGCTGCATCGTGAGAGGGAAGCAACAAGCCAGCAGGATAGCTTCCTCCATGAATACCTGGGGCCACCAGGGCAGAAGGATCAGCAGATGCCAGGACCACAGGAGGAAGATGTGACAGTGAGGAGGAGGAGCAGCAGAAGGAGGTGGAGGCGGCATGGATGGCCACCTGTGTCCATGGACACCTCATCAGGCTCAGACCCCCATCCCTGTCCTATTCCCAGGGAGCTCATTGGACCCTGCCATCTGGGGTGATCCTGTCACTACCCCATTTCCATTGCAAAGCAGTAACCTCTGTGCCATAGGTGAGGTGAGTGAGGCTCAGACCCAGGAGGCACAGCCCAGGGTTGCTGCCACATAGGAATGTTGTCCCACTCATCTCCACTGGCATGTTGAGAAGTGTCCAGAAAGACAGGACATGGCACAGCCCCACATTTCAGGTCCAGGTTTTCCCTGGGAAGGTTGCTGCACCCTGACAAGAGGAGGGTTAGACATCCCTATGGCCTGAATTGGGGATTGGAGGTCCAGAGAAGAGAAGGGTTTCCCAAAGCTGCACAGCTCTCAGGAAGCAGAGCTGGCTTTGGAGCCTAAGCTCTAGAATTTCATGTCCAGGGCTTTTTCTGGGGAAGCTCTGCTTCATGTATACTCTCTCATTTTTCAAACACCTACTTGCTGGAGAAGTGGACCCAGAGATCAGTGGATGGGTGCCTAGATGGAGATGCATGAATAAATAGATGGGTGGATGGATGGATGGATGGATGGTTAGGTGGGTGGACAGAAGTATGGATGGTAGACAGAGGTGTAGGTAAATGGCTGGGTGGATGGAGGATGATGGATGGAGGATGGTGGATGGATGGATAGATGGACAGAGGTGTGGATAAATGGATGGGTGGGTGGGTGGATGGGTGAGTGGACAGATATGTAGTTAAATAGATGGGTGGCTGGAGATGGGAGGGATGGTGATGGGTGGGTGGATGAAGCTATGGGTAGATGGATGGGTGGGTGAGGATGAATGATGGACATATGGAGAGATGCACAGAGGCATGAGTAAATGGGTGGGCAGTTGGATGATGGATTGATGAACAGAGGCATGAGTAAATGGATGGATAGATGGATGGAGAATGGGTGGACAGAACCATGGGTAAATGGGTGGGTCAATGGAGGATCAATGATGGATGGGTGGATGAATCGATGGTAGACAGATGGGTGGACAGAGGTGTGGGTAAATGGGTGGGTGGGTGGAGGATGGATGATGGATGGATGGGTGGATAGAGGTATGAGTAAATGGGTGGGTGGATGGAGGATGGATGGACAGAAGCATGAGTAGATGGATGGGTGGATGGATGGATAGATGGATGATGGATGGGTGGATAGAGGCATGGGTAGATGGATGGTGGATGGGTGGATGGACAGATGAATATAAGGAAAGAATGAAAGGAAGGAAGAAGATGGATGATGAAGAAACTGAAGGGCGAGTAGGTGAGTGGGTGGTATGTGTAGGTGAACAGATGGGCAGACGGGATGGTGGATAGACAACAGCCAGCTAGGTGGATGTGTAGACAAATGGCAGCGTGGGGGCTGGGCACTGAGGCTTTGCAGTTGCCGGGCTGAGGTTTGGACCTCAGTGTTACTGGAGGAAGACTCCCCCTGCGAGTCCTAATTGCTCCCTCGAGTGGGTGCTGCTGCCCACCTCAGAAGGGACCGGGAGGCCTAAGTGCTCCGTGTGCAGAGGTCCCCCCTCCGTCACCTCTCCCTCCCTCTGACGTATTGCCCCGGTCATGGCTGCTGGAGGCTGACGTTTCCTGTCTCCCTCCACCAGCGGACGAGGAGGATGAGGCCCCCAGCTGCCTGTGGCTACCCCTGCGGACCCTGGATGGGCCGAGCCTGCCTGAACCCGACCCCCTGGACCTCCGAGGAACTATCGCTGCACCTACCTCCTCACCCTCCCCACCGGCCTCCCCAGCCTCCCCAGCCTCAGCGCCACCTGCGGCTGCGTTCCCGGGGGCCCTTGGGCCCTCCCCGCCCTCCGCTGCACCAGCCCCGCCCCCTGGGAGGCCCGCAGGGGAGGCCACCGAGTTTGAACAGCGGCTGCTGGACTCCCATCGGCGACAGGGTGCCCTGCTCTCCCACTGGTCCCAGCAGCAGAGCGCACTGATGGCTCAGCAGAACCTGCTGCTGCAGAGGCTGGCAGAGCAGAGCCAGCGGCTGGCTGACGGCGTGGAGGCCCTCAACCGGACCCTCGAGAAGCTGGTGGGGGCCTGCCCGGCACAGGGAACCTCGCCCACGGCCCCGGAGGGCACCCTGCCTGGCGGAGCGGCCCGTGGGTCCACCAGAGGCTCCCAGGACAGCCCCCAGGGCTCCCACCCAGGCCTGGAGGTCTTCTCAGGGATGATCCTCAAGGTGGAGGACGAGGTCTAGGGTCTGGCCCCCAGAAGGCCGCACACAGTGGGGACTCCAGCCCTTCTGAGAGCTGGGCCCAGGGACAGCCGGGCAGGGCTAGAGCCTCGACAGAACCAGTGAGGACAAAGGACACTCATGACGTTGTCCCTGGGGCTCAACGATGTGCCAGGAAAGGCCTCGGAGCCAATCTGCAGGTCCTGGGCAGAGGTCTGCTCAGGGACCTCATGGCTGGAGGGGGCAGAGGGGCACGAGTGGAGCCCCTGCTGCCATCCTGCGTGCTCACCAGCTGTAGTGAGCCCCTTGGAGGACAGGGCCGGCACCTCCCTGCAGCCACAGGGCCGCTAGAGCGTCCCCAGACCTGGAAGGGTGGCTCAGCTGGGTGTCACGAAGGCCCCCGGGGACCCGGAGTGCCCACCGGAAGCCTTCTCCTCCTGGATGTGTGGACTCTGCGGGCTGGGTCCTGCACTTTTCTTCATTCTGCCAAGGGAACCACGTCCTGCAGGCCTGGAGTCCTTTCTGCCCAGTTAGAGCTGTGGCTTGATAGACACGCATATGCGTATGTGTTACTGGGTACTGTATGGGGTGGGGTGCTGTTTTGTACCTACTGATTTTTCCTGCAAAAAAGTATTTTTCCTATATAAGCATAAAATAATGAAAAAGGCAGTAAAGGTAGTGATGATGCTCACCAACAAATGAGACGGAGCCCAGTCCTGATCTCGGGTGGGCTGCACCCTTGTGCTCAGCCCCGGTGGGGAGCCCAGAGCGCTAGCTGGGTTTCCAGATCGGCCCCATCCGTTACCCACTGTGCCCCTGCTGGGTCCCTCAGGGAGCTGGTGCACACCCCTGGCCCACGCACACAGGGAGGCTGTGGGGCCAACAGGAGAGGGCAGGGGTCCCCACACCGCAGGGCCTCGCTGGTCCTGGGCCCCGTGCCCTCTGCCCGCCTCCCCTTTACCTCCTCCTGACCGTCGTGGCTAGAAGCCTCCCAGAGTGTGAAGTATTGGTGTGGGCTGGGCGGTGTGCTGGTTCCAGGGCTCCTGTGGAAGCCCCAGCCCTGGGGAGGGCCAGGACTGGTGTTACTGGCACACGGGCAGGACCCTGCTCTGGTTGTCCATTTTCACTGTGGGCCGGCAGCATGCCGGTAGCCTTGTCTACGGAAGAAAGCCTGGGCTCTTCAGCCGTCATCCAGCGGCTCCCTGGGATGTGACCCGGGCGCCCTCCCAGCCTCCTCTCTGTGGGTGCAAGTGGTGCCTTTTGCTGTCCCTGCAACCTCACGCAGATGGCCCCGCCCTGGGAAGCCTTCCTACTACGCGGCAAACCTTGGATCCCTGCATGCCTTCTCTGAGCCTCCCCTAACCTTCGTGCCGCGTGGACGGGATGCACCCTTCTGTCCTCTATGTGCACTACAGATTGACATCTACCTCCCTACTTGCAACAGACACTGCTTCCTCCTGTTGCAGGCTGATGCCTTCTCCAGTCTCAGACTGAGCCCTGACCCTGGTCACACCCTGGGCCCTGACCTTGGTCACACCCTGGGCCCTGACCCCAGTTACTCTCTGGGCTCTGGCCCCGGTCACACTCTGAGCCCTGACCCTGGTCACACCCTGAGCCCTGACCCCGGTCACACCCTGGGCCCTGACCCCGGTCCCTCTCTGAGCCCTGATCCTGGTCACACTCTGGATCCTGACCCTGGTCACACTCTGAGCCCTGACCCCAGTCACACCCTGGGCCCTGACCGCAGTCACTCTCTGAGCCCTGATCCTGGTCACACTCTGGATCCTGACCCTGGTCACACTCTGAGCCCTGACCCCAGTCACACCCTGGGCCCTGACCGCGGTCACTCTCTGAGCCCTGATCCTGGTCACACTCTGGATCCTGACCCTGGTCACACTCTGAGCCCTGACCCCAGTCACACCCTGGGCCCTGACCCCGGTCACTCTCTGAGCCCTGACCCCAGTCACTCTCTGGGCCCTGACACCGGTCACACTCTGGATCCTGACCCTGGACACACTCTGAGCCCTGACCCCGGTCACTCTCTGAGCCCTGACCCCAGTCACACCCTGGGCCCTCGCCCTAGTTATTCCCATAATACCTCTCTGAGACCCCATTGGGCCTGGCCCCGTACTATGTGTGGAAGGTGCATATGTAAGCAAGGCAGACCAGAAGCCTCTCCTTCCGGAGCTCGTGGTCTGCTGTAGGAAACAATGCTAAGCTAGTAAATACTCCCTGGGTAATGGTTTCTGTGTGTAAGTTAAAACTAGATTTAGCTGTATTTGACAAAACACCCAGGTGGCACATTTTAGAGAAAACAGGCATTGTGACTTTTACTTGGAAGGTATCTGAGCTTGGTGATCCAGCACAGCAAGGTGGCTCTTCGGTCCCTGCGGACTCGCATGGCTTGCTGGTCCCTACTCCGTCACGGTGCTCACGCGCCAGGATGGCTGCAGGACTCCTACCACGGCACTCACGTTCCAAGTAGCAGGATGAAGAGGAGGGATTAGGAAGGCACGTCCACTCCCTTTGAGGATGCTTCTGCGTGCACCACATTCCGTTGGCTGGCCTGGGACCCAACGGTAGGACCCAGTGCCCCCAGAGGCTGGGGAGGCTGTGCTGAAGAAGGCATGTTGGCAGATGTCGGTGAGGCCCGGAGAACAGGTGGGGGAGGGGCTGGCAGGGAATCTGGGCTGAGGTTGGGGACCAGCAGCCTTCACCCCTACTGTGGACTCAGGAGTCGGGGCCTGAGAGGTGACGCCTCCAGGTCCATCTGCCTCCATGGCCCTCATGCGCACTTCAGCCTCTGTGGCTGGACCCTGTGCTGCAGACAGGGCCACGGATGAGCGTGATGGGACAGCGGGTGCCTGCCTGCAGGCCGTGGGCCAGGTGCACGGGGAGGCCGGGCAACGCCTCAGGGAGAACGGAGGCCCCAGCTGGCCTTGAGGGCGGGGGCGCTCCTGCATGGAGGGGCCCCAGTGGTCCTGAGGTGCCCTCCTCACACCTGGGCTGGAAGCTGCCGGTCTTGGGTATGTGCTAGGGTAGCCCGAAGAGCCTCTAGGAGGGTTAGCCAGGAGCCAGCCAGAGCCAGAGTGCCCTGGGGAGGAAGGTCTTCGGGAGCGCGCACAGGCAGCGGGAGGACGGCCAGCCCCTTGCCCTGCGATGAGGCTGCAGCTCCCCGGCCGCCAGCCTCAGAGCCCGCCCTGCTCGGACACTGTCCCCGGGCAGCGCAGACTCTGAACCCAAGGGAGCAGGTGGGTGGTGAAGTCAGGGCTGGGGTCTCGTACCAGGTGCCCGTGGGCCCAGCGGGGGGGTGCCCTGGAGCACGGGCGTCCCTGTGGAGGGAAGGGGCCAGGACAGGGCTCGGAGGACCCTGCGTGGGAGGTGGAGTCGGGGCGGCGACAGAAGGAAGGAGCTGCCCTGCGGAGGAGGTGAGCCGCGAAGGCTGCAGTGACAGATGCCAGCGGAGGCTTCCAGAAGGACCCGAGGGGGCTGAGAGGAAATGGTCCTGATTTGGGGCGTCTAGAAGGTGACAGTTGGCACCAGGGGGATGTTGCTGTGACAGTCTGTGGCTTGACTGCAGGGCCTCGGTGGTATGTTCCAGAGGCCCGAGTGGTGGGGATGGTGTTCACTGGAGCTGCTGCAGCCCTGGTACAGATGGCAAGCCTGAGAGTCTGGGGTGCATCGAGGGGTGACGTCCAGGGCAGGCCCGGAGCCCGGTCTCAGGACTGCAGCTTCATGCCCGGTCCCTGCCTGGAGCTGCCGCACCAAGTGAGCCTCGTGCATCCCCCGGAGGAGCCGCGGGACCTGCGGGCAGTTGGGCAGATCCGCTCTGGGAGGGTGGCTTAGACAGTCCCTGCGGCCCTCCTGCTATGTACGGACCAGATTAACGTATAAACCCACGGTTTAAAATGTTTTGTTGCTTTGCAAAGAAGCCAAGGACCTGGTCTTGTTCCCTATCCGCCATCACCTCCCCTGCTGCCCTCCTGGAAAGTGCTGGTTTCAGAAGCCAGTTCAGGGCTCATCTGAGATCCCAGAGATGCAAAGGCCCTTTGTGCAGGGAAGGGGCCAGTCGGGCCTTTGGGCTGCCCACTGCACGAGGGGCCCATGTGACCCCACAGTCCAAGACCACTCATATGTGACGGGACCACAGAGCAGAAAGCCGAGGAAGCAGGAGCAGGTGCAGAGGTAACAACGGAGGCCCTGTTAGTGGGCCCCACTGTGTGCCCAGGTCCACACTCTGTGTCCTCGCCCCCGGGCCCCCGAGGGTGACTGTGCTTGGAGCCGGGTCCTGGTGGAGGTGATTAGGGCAGAGGAGGTCCCGGGGGCCCTCATCCAGTCGGCCGATGTCCTCGCAAGGAGGGGAGAGCGGGACACAGACGCGTACCAGGGAACGACCACGTGAGGACACGGGGAGGGGACGCCGTCCACCCGCCAGGACGGGGGCCTCGGGGGTGTAGCCCACCCACGTGTGGGTCCCAGACTCGCAGCCGCCAGGGCCGGGAGGAAACCCGTTTCTGCTGTCTCAGGTGCCCAGCCTGGGTTCACTGAGGCGCCGAGCTGGCTGACACAGCCCCGGAGGGATTGCAGCTACTGGAATTAGACTTGTAAGTACGTAGGTCCTGAGAAATATTTTAAAATAAGAAATCAAAAAAGTGAACAATAAGAAGAGATTCTCAAAAGTGACCAAGTGGGTCTGAAAAAGATCACCTCTAACTTTTAGACACAAAATGCAGTGTGGACGGCCGTGCATCGGGGCGTCTGGTCACAGAGGAGGTGGCAAACACTGGAGGGACACCAGAGTGCAGCACGGGCTGAGCCGGTGGAGATGAATGGTGGAATGGGGCCCACTGGGGCCCAGGAGGCCAGAGTCTGGCGCAGGCCAGGCAGGTGCAGGGGGCGCAGGGACACCGCACAGCAGAAATGCGACAACTGCTCTGCCGGCCACGTGTGGAGACGCCGTGGAGCACCACGGTCGGCACGGAGGGGATCTTGACCCACGTCAACCACAGGGGAAAGGGGAGCCCGGTGAGGCCTTATCTGCGAAGTGTTCCAAAAATAACCATGGGCGTAGAGTCTCATTTCCAACAAAACCACCCGTCAAGGACAAAGACAAGTGCAGGTGCTTCCATGCCAGTGGGAACATGGCGGGCTCACCGGCAAGAGGCTTCCCCTAGTGGAACATCTGAAGGATGGAGGAGGTGACGCTGGAGGGAAGATCTGTAACACAAGGACAGAGAGCCAAGAAATCAGTGAATACGTAGGCAACTCTCAACTAAGGACTGTGTGAAATAATAAAGTTATTTTTTAATAAAGTAATGGTTATGACAATGGCATCTAACTTTTGTGGGGTTAAATTGTTAGACCCCACAACCAGACGAGGATAATATATTAGTTGAGAAAAGTTGCTAGAATATTCTCATCTCATATTGTTTGCAGGGAAGTTAAATATGGATTAATTTTAGCTTCTGTTAGGAATTATATATGGTAAAAACTCAAGGGCTCCTTCATCAAAATTTAAAACGTACGCTGTGCAAAAGACAGGCTACTCACTAGAGAGCAAATATTTGCAAGTCACATATTTGACAGAGGACTTGTATCCTGTACAATGTAAAGAGTTCTCTTTGTATCTGTATCTTGTATCTGTACATGTAAAGAGTTCTCTAAATTCAACAGTAGGAAAAACACTTCAGTGAGAAAACGGGCAAAAGATTTGAGCAGATGCTCACCAAAGAAGATTTACGACGGCCCCTTGAGCACCTGAGAAGACGGTCAGCACCCTGGGTGCTCAAGAAATGCAAAGTAAAACTGTAACGACGTTTTGCTGTGCACCTGCCCCAGAGGCCGGAGGGGGAGACCCATGGACCTGGGGGGCCTGGGCTGTCCGTGCTTCCCCCACGGGATGGCCACACTGAAAACCAGTTTGGTAGCTTCTTAAGTATGTTGCCCAACAGCTGCACACCTGGCGTGTGAGTCACCGCACACACAATGTTGTCAGAGCCACGGCACTGTGGCAGGACAGGCGCCATGGTGGCCAGGGTGCGGCTGCAGAGGGCCCGCCGGGCAGTGGTGTGCAAGTCTTGGTGGCACTGGCTGGAGGACGTGGCTGGATCACCCGGGGTTGGCCGTGTACACAAGGATCCAGTGAGATCTGAGGTGAGGGTCACCTCTGGACCAGGAGTGTTAGGGTGTCTAACTTCCAAACCGGTAAAAATGGAATGAGAACGCAATGAAGCAAACACAAATTCTTACTGAACAAAAAAGGAAAAAGGAAAAAAAAAGAGGTGACAAAACTAACGTGGAAGGAAAAACATACAGCGAGTGGAAAAGCGGGCAATCATGCCCGTAAGCACACCTCTGCACATGGGGGCAGCGCCCACTGGATGCAGGTAAATCGTCTGATTGCAGGAAAATGATCTCTTTGCCATTGACAAGAGGACAAGGATCAGGTGAAGACGCACCGACAGCCTGGCACGAAGTCCGCACCCGCGGTGCAGGGGGCAGAGCTGCTTACAGACGGAATGGACGTCAGGACACATGTTCGTCAATATTAGTAAAATAAGAACGAATTAGATGTGGTGAAGAGTTACTCTGTGACAGGTGGCACTCGTCGTGAAGATGAGAACCCTAACCTGTAAACACCTGGTAAAAAAGGTCGAGATGAGGTGCAGCACGACTGTCCCTCCCCGAGGAGCCCGATGTCGTGGGGAGGCCCCAGCGGGCGCTCGGGGAGACCGGGGCTTAGGGAAGAGAGGACGCTGGGCCTCCCCGGCTCTCAGGACCCTGACACTGCGCCCAGGGACGTGCACGGCATTAGACCACAAGTGAGATGCACAAAGTCTGTCGAGACTTCAGAGAGTCAGTAATGCATGAAACATGCGATTTTTAGAAAATGCAGTTTAGAGAAATGCGATTGTTGATGTAAGCAGTAAAAATAAATAAGTGTTTTTGTATGTTTGGAAATTTCAAAAGACTCCTAAATAACTCAGAGGTCAAAGAAGCCATCAGCGGGTGTGCGAGTTACTGGATGTGTGAAGACATGATTGAATAATAACAAAACACGGCACGTCAGACTCGGGGTGGGGGGGGACCTTCAAGCCCGAGATGCTTCTGTCGCCAAGTCCGCAGGCTGCAGGCCGGGGGTTACTGCACGAAGGTGCCGCAGGGACAAGCAGCCAACCCAGAGAAGCTGGAAGGGAGGAGCCGGACACAGGCCGTGCCCCGTCGTCGCAGAGTCTCCTCGATGCCAGAAGTGGTCCCTGGGGAGACCTCGCAAGTGGACGAGCCACTAGTGAGGTTGGTCCCGGAGTGGGGAGGGGGGAGGCCAAGGGTGGAGACTCAGGGGACAAGCGGACGGGCTCCTGGAGAAGCACAGCCGGCCCAGAGCGCCTGGCGGGGAGCACCCAGCCCTCGCGGCCTCTTAAGTGTGCTCCCCGCCCCTCCGCCCCCAGACCGCAAGGAAGAGGCCCGGCCTCTACAGACGTTTCCAGAGAGCAGAGGAGGGGAGTTGCCAGCGTTGTGATGCTCAGAGCCGGCCGGTGGCCACGGAGCTCAATGGCCTGCCCATCCCAGGACGGCAGGTGGCCGGGGCCAGGGACAGCATCAGGTGTCCCCGCGGTGTCCCCGCCTGCCTTCCCGGAGCCCGAGGGGCAGGAGGACACACGCGTGTGCACGCTCGGGCTGTGTGCTGGTAAAAGTGACCGCGCTGCGGGACACTGAGTTGCCCTTTCGGCCTTTGCCCGGCGCTCTCCCCTGCCGCCCCTGCCGCCTGGCCACCTCCCCGCCACACACGCAGTGTCCCTCAGAGGACAGTCCCGATTCCTGCCCCCGGGCCCACGCCCCGTTCTCTGCCAAGTAGGACGCAAGCTCCACGGGCAGGGCTCCCTCCGCACCCCTGCCTGGTGCCTAGGATGGTGCCCGGTGCCCTGTGAATGTGCTCCTGGGAGTCCCTGCACCCCCGGAACTGGGGAGGGTGGGACTCCGCGGGTCCCCCGGAGGGGAGGGAGGCCTGAGGAGCTAAAGCCGGTCCTGCAAAGGGCAGGGCTAGTGGCCTGCAGACCGCAGGGAGGGCAGGAGACCCTCGGGGCTGAGGGCCCAGCCCAGCCCAGCTGCCCCTTACTCTCCCTCCCCCCTCCCTCCTCCTCCCTCCCCTGCATTTCCCCTCCCTCCTATCCCCCTCCTTCTCCCTCCCTCCTCTATCCTCCTCCCTCCCTCCCCTGCACTTCCCCTCCCTCCTGTCCTCCTCTCCCTCCCTCCCTCCTGTCTTCCTCCCCCTCCCTCCTCCCTCCCTCCTCTCTTCCTCTTCCTTCAGAAGTCAGTTGAG
This sequence comes from Canis lupus baileyi, assembly GCF_048164855.1. NCBI lineage: Eukaryota > Metazoa > Chordata > Mammalia > Carnivora > Canidae > Canis > Canis lupus. Next base: position 38,422,321 of record NC_132851.1, on the reverse strand, counting down.
CTTCACAGGTGCTCAGGTTCTGGGGTAGTTTTCTCATGACCGCGACTTGCCCTTTTCCATTCTCTTCTCTGTAAAATTAGGGGTTGGGGTTGGTCAGAATCTCAGATGTGCTCGCTGGGTGCCTGGCAGCGTCAGGGGCCAGGTTCAAGCTGCCCAGGCCCGAGTCATCCCGGAGCCCTGGCCAAGGGAGAGGGAGCCCTGAGCCCTGGCCGAGGGAGAGGGAGCGAGCCTCCCGAAGGCCCCGGGGAGGGGGGGGATTCGCAGGCTGGAGCCACCCGATGCTCCTGAAGGCTGCTGCCTCTGGACCACCCTGACTCAGCCCCAGGGCGCCCGGGAGGCTTTGGGGTCATCTGGGCCCCTTCTCGGTCATCTGGGCGGAGGGTGTGTTAACCAGGGAGCCTGGGGGGGGCCCACTGCTCACCCCCCCCACCCCACCCCCCGCCCACCCTCCCGGCCTGCTGAGCCTGCTGCGGGGGGAGGGGGGGCGTTGGGGGGGTGGGCAGTGTTGGGGGCAGGGAGGGGCAGCTGCCTTTCCATCTGGCGGCTGAGCGGGTCAAATAGCAGCAAGTGGATTCAGTCGAGGCCTGAGTGTGTGACACCCCTGGGCGCGGAGAACACGGGACAATCTCATTTTCGTGATCAGATTGTTATAGATTCTCTCCTCCATCTGCTGAGAGATGTAAATGCGGATTGTTCTGGGTGCCGTGGGGGACAGCCGTAGGGGCGGGGGGACCCTGTGTGCACTTCGGTCTCAGGCCGGGGCCCCAGAGCCTTGCCCTTCCCCCTGCGCGGCTCCAGGCCCCCCCAGCCCCCCAGGTCCCCCCCAGCCCCCATCTGAATGAGTGCCCAGCAGAAAGATAACCCTGGGCGGAGATTTTTTTTTAAATAAATTTATTTTTTTATTGGTGTTCAATTTGCCAACATACAGAATAGCACCCAGTGCTCATCCTGTCAAGTGGCCCCCTCAGTGCCCGTCACCCAGTCACCCCCACCCCCCACCCACCTCCCTTTCTACCACCCCTAGTTCGTTTTCCAGAGTTAAGAGTCTTTCATGTTCTGTCTCCCTTTCTGATATTTCCCACACATTTTTTCTCCTTTCCCTTTTATTCCCTTTCACTATTTTTTATATTCCCCAAATGAATGAGACTATGTAATGGGCGGAGATTTAAATCAGTCTGCTCCGTGTGGAGTAAGTGCGGGGTGACAGCAGGGGACCTCCTCCCGCCTGAGGGGAGCCAGTGGGAGGGGTGGACAGGGCCGGGGAGCCCAGCGGCGGTGGGGGTGCTTTCCCTGCACACCGTCCATCTCCGGCCCTGGAGCCCCCGCGTCACACATGGCCCTGACTAGGCCCCTGCAGCCCGTGCAGGGCGTGCAGCCCCACCTCCCTGCCCCACGGTGCCCTTGGCTCCTCGGGGCAGAGGCAGGTCAGGCAGGCCTGAGTCCAGGCTGGCATGGCCGTAGCCCAGCTTCATCATGACTGGGGGGCCCTGCTCCTCTGAGCCCGCCGGGCCGCGCCTGGGGTGTCTGGGACACGGAGGGCCATGCCTGGTCTCCGGGCTGGCAGTGGGGGCGTCCTCGGATCGGGGCACACGGGGCCTGGGGTCAGGCTGGGCCGCTCGGGGCTGCTTGGCTGGAGTGAGGTCCTGCAGGGGCGCCCCCAAGGCTGAGGAGGAGAGGTCCCTCCCAGGCAGAGGCCGCGTTCCGCCTTGATCCTGAGGGAGTGCAGAGTGGGCGTGGAGCCCCTTGAGCTGACCCCTCACCCTGGGCTCCGGGAGGCCAGCAGGGCGCCGGCAAACAGGCTGGGGGGCGCGGCTGGGGGCGGCCCAGCCACCGTGCTCCTGTCTGATGGGCCAGGGACAGGGGTGCCCTTGCGGCCCAGAGGGAACATGCGGCCAGACAGGGATAGAGGGTAAATCAGCCTGGCTCCCGTCGCTTGGGAAAGGCCTCCCAGTGGAGGGCACTGGGACTGCTTCGAGAGGCCAGGAAGATCTCAGAGCTAGAAAGGCCTGGCCCCCAGGGTGCGGGGCCCCCCGCGTGCGGTCCTCATAGAGCCCCCGGAGGGAAGACGCAGCCACTCCATTGCACAGGTGAGGAATCTGAGGCCTTAGAGGTAGAGATGTCCAAGGTACAGGAAACACTCGAGGAGCATCTGCTCACAGCCCGGGGGCACAGGCACAGGCATGCCCGGGGGGGGCGGTGAGCTTGGGTGCACAGGCATGGTGCACGTGTTGCGTGTGCGTGCGTGTGCACCTGAGCACTTGCTTGCCTACTGGGGCGGTGTTAGGAGCACACAGGTGGAATTGGTTCATTTTCTGGACGTGGCGCCAGCCAAGTGGGCACAAGGGCTTTTCCGGGGGGCGGCTGGCTCTGCCGCTAGCAGAGGAGGGCTGCAAGGGATGTAGGAGCTGGGCATGGAGCCCGAGGATGAGCGGCATGCCTAGGCCCCGACCTCCAGCCTCTGAGCTGTGCACCCACCTCCAAGGGAGGAAGGGGCGTCGGGCTGCACCTCACGATAGCCAGACAGACCCTCGTCCAGGCGGGTCTCCAGAAAGGCCCAGACCCTGTTCACAAGTGCTCTGGAGCCACGTCGGGGGGCCGGCCCCCAGGGCCCTTTCTAGCCCAGCTTCTGCCTGACAGCTTTGATTCCCAGACTGAGCTTTGGAGAGCTGTGCCAGCAGGTCCAGAGCATTCCTGAGCCCCGGCCAAAGGACAGGCAGATGGAGGGAGGGGGCTGGACGATGGTGGCCTGGAGGACGGAGAGACCCCCAGAGGCTCTCGGGGGGAGGCAGCCGGCTGCAGCCTGCCTCTGGAGGCAGCACCTGGCATCCTGCCCAGCCCAGGTGTTTAGATGCATTAGGCCTGCTGTCGAGGATGCTGCAGGCTCACAAAGCACCTGCCACGCAAGGTGGTCCCGCTCAGCCTCACCCCTGCAGGAGAACTCAGCAGCTCCCCTGAACCCACCCTCCCACTGTCCAACTTCGCATGCTTCGGCTGGGAGGGCCGCGGGAACACCTAGCTCCTCTCCAGGGAGGAGGTTCCCGATCTAAGGTCACCCCCTAAGTGGGGAATTGCCTCCTTCGGAGGGGTGACGAGGGGACGTCACCCCACAGCGGGGTGATTGGGGGTGGTGCGCGCGTGGGAAGGTCCCATTCAAGATGGAAACAATGCAGTTTTTAAGTGATGGGGAATCTGGGCTTATTTTCAGCAGCTGTATGCAAATTACATGCAAATGAACCTATTTCCCTTCCAGTACCTGTGGCCCAGAGCAACCGTGTTCTGGAGGACCAGAGGCAGCCCAGCATCTTGTCTCGTTCACAGCAAGAATCCCCTTCTGCAAAAGCTGTACTGAGTAGGGGCAGCTGCTGCCGTTTATTTAACAGATGAGGACGGCCCCTGGGGGCAGACAGTTCTAGCCCTAGCTCTGTGACTCCGTGTGTGTGACCTTGAGCACATCGCTTTGTCTCTGCTTCTTGTTTTCCTTTTCTGTAAAATACGTATCAGTAATGCCTCAGAGGGCTGCACGTGAAGCACTTAGCACAGTGACTTGTCCTGGTGACGGTGGTGGTGGTGGTGATGGTGGTGCTGATGGTGGTGTTGGTGTTGAGGATGGTGTTGGTGTTGAGGTTGGTGATGGTGGTGGTGGTGGTGATAATGAGTCTACTAAACCAGGCATGGTACAAATCACTGGGAAAATGGAGGAAAGAAGACATCTGTCTTTGAGATGCTCATATCTTATTCAGAGGCCCCCCAGCCCCCACCTCATGTAGGGCCATCATCTCAACCTGTGTCCCTACCCTCTAAGCACTGTTGGCCTCGATCCCTAAGAGCCCCACTATTCAGCCTCCGTCCACTGTCACCTCTCCTGTCAGTGGGGACAGTGGCTGGTCTTTTCCAGAGCCCCTGCCATGTCAAGAGGACCCCCCGCCCAGGCAGGAGGGAAGCACAGGGGAGGCTGAGATGTGGTCCTGGCTCTGGAAGTGCCCCCACTCTTGGCCACATGGCCTAGCATGCAGGCCCACACTGTGATCTGTCCTCCACTTGGGCTGCAGCCCTGCTGGGTCTATACCTTTCTCTGAACGTCAGAAACCCACCCCCCCGTCTTCATCTTAGGGACCTGCCTTCCAACTGGCCTCCAGCTCCCCGAGGGAGGGCACAGTCCTGCCCCTCTCTGCCATTCTGGGGGTCGGCCCAAGGCTGAGTGCAGAATGAGGGTGCAGGCCTTCTCAGAGCTTCCCATGGGGCGGTGCCGGCTGTTGGAGGGCCTGGGGCACCGAGCTACCACAGCGGGAGCTCCTGGAGGGTAGCCCGGCCCCTTATCCCCAACTCTTGGGCCCAGTGCCCTCCACAGGGGATTGCTGTCTCCCCATTTTATAGATGGAACTGGAAGTTGAGAAAGGCTGAAATCATGCACCTGGCAAGTGGTGGGCAGAATTTGAATTGGGGTCTCTGAAGGCCGGGCTCTCCTGGGTCCCTCGGAACTCCCGATGGAGCCAGCCGGGCAGGAGAGGACCGGTCTTCTATATGCTGCCGGGAGGGGCCGGAGGAGCATGGCCACGGAGAAGGAGTGCAGACGGCCCCATGGGGCAGCCCCCCGCCCAGCCGCCGTGCACAGACCGGGCTCCTGAGCTTTCTGGAGGCTCAAGGGATATCCGTCTGTTTGTGGCCTCGAGCTGGTGGGGCAGTGTGGAGCGGGGTGGGGGCTGGACGGGCAGGGGCCCATGGGGGCCTGGTTGGCCAGTGAGGCGGAGGCGAGGTGGAGGAGGGGCGGGGGCCTCTGTGCCAGGCCGGGTGCGTCCAGCTGGCCGAGCCCTGCCTTCTGCAGACAGACGCAGGTTTGGTTTCATTGAAACACCTCAGCCTGCCAGGCCTGCGGGACCCGGGCCCACGGCGCTGCGGCGCTTTGTGCCAAGAAAGGAGGGAGAGGAGACACAGAATTGTCCTTTGCTCAGCAAAGAGCCAGGAATATCTGCATGAAATCATTCCCGTCTTCTGGAAATGGCTGGGCTCTTCCCATGCAACATTGGGTCCAAAGGGGCTGGGGTGGGGCAGGACCCGGGACCCCGCCATGTCCCGCCTCCCGCCAGTCCAGTCACTGAGCAAGGTCACCCCCAGCCTCAGCTGGGCGGGTGCCCGGTGTGCGACTTCAGAGCCCCTCCTGTGACTGAGTCTGCCCCCCCCATGAGCAGTGCCCACCCAGTCCGGTCTCCCTAACCTCCCACACCCCAGGGAGGAGCTGCGTCTGGTCTGAGGCCACTGTGTGAGCGACTGGGGGGGCCCAGGGCGGGGGGAGGGGGCGTGTGCAGCTCTGCACCCCTCCTACGGGGCGGGGCGGGACCTGATGGCCAGTGAGCCTGTCCCCGGTGGCTCAGCCGAGCTTCACACCTGGGCTGGGCGGGAGGCACAGGAGGCCGCGTGCCCCTCCTGCAGGTGAAGCAGCTGAGGAGCAGGGAAGTAGGGGACCTGCCCCATGCACAGAGGAGCAGGGTGGGGACTCGGTGCCAGGTCACCCCAGGCCTGCCTCCAAACCATTGTGTACAGGAGTGACAGGGCAGGGACACGGCCCAGTGTCCCCACGAGCTCTCGGTGGGGAGGAAGCAAAGCTTGGACATGGCCTGTGGCCTGAGTCCCGGCCGAGTTAGTTACTTGCGGTGAGACGTTGATGAAACCACGTGCAGTGTCTGAGCCGTCCTTCCGCGTCTGGACGTGGCTCTGTCCCAGGCCTGGGGGACGTTAGGTGACACCACTGCCTGTGGGGAGCTCAGCACACGCAGGTGCCCCTTCTTGCAGCGAACACTGCTGCTGCCCGCAGGTCAGGGCGCGCAGGGGCCCCTGGGAGCACAGGCCCAGAGAGGCCGGGCGGCGGCCGCGCGCTGCAGCGCATCGTGAATGTGCCCCCAGGACGGCGAAGCAGTGTGTCTGTTTACCTCCCGACAGCAGGAAGGGAGGACAACAAAATTAAACTAAATAAACCGCCCAGACATCCCACGAGCCGTCGGCGTGCGTGCCCTGCAGGTGGAACGCGGAGCCAGGCGCCGAGGAGGCGCCGAGGGACATGAGCTGCTCCCCTAAGGAGCCAGGGGCACGTGTCCGGGCAGGTGCGCTCCGGGGCCTGCCTGGCACTCGCAGGGGGCAGGGGGGTGGCATCGCCCCTGCACGGACGGCCGTGGGCTGTGCCCCAGCTGGACGCACCGTGGCCGCCGGGGCTGCATGGGGCCCACCCGTGGGGTGTGCGGGGGCGTGTGCGGGCGAGCCCGTGCCCCTCCTCGTCCCTCAACATCCGGGAGGACCAGCTCTCCTGTGGCGATCGCAGCTCTTCGGGGTCTGGCATCCCCGCTTCGGCCGCAGCTGGTGGAGGCACGGCTGGCAGAGAAACCCCGGAGCAGGTATCACGGGTGAGGTGCCCGTGAACAGGGGGTCGGACCCACCAGAGGCGGGGGTGGGACGCCTGCAGCTGATGACAGGTGTCTGGGCGCCCCCAGCCCCTCCGTGTGTGGTGCGCGGGCCACAGCGTTCGCGTCCTGTGCGTGGGCTCCGGTCCATCAGGTGGGGCCGCCAGCCCTCGGTGGCCAGGCGCCGACCCGGGCCTGGGGGGACGGGCCCCTCAGAGGAGGGCAGTGAGGGAGGCTGGGGCTCCGCCCTTCCCCACGGGAGCCCTGCCCGAGGTGGCCGTCCAGTCTGGCTCTGCCCGCCTTGCCTGAGTCCCCGGGCTGCCCGGACCGTGTCCCCCGCCCAGGTCCGCAGCTGCTTCTGGAGCAACAACGGGCTCATTAACGATGCCGTCAGCACACAGATGAAAGGCTCTCCAGGAAAGCCGCGCTCCCGGGACTGTGAGGCCCTCGGCTCCCCGAACCCCCCCACCCCGGGCTCCTCCTGCCTCCCCCTCTGCCTGCACCCCTGCTGCCCCACGGGGCCCACGGCCGGGTTCACTCTGCACCAGCGGGCTGCTGGGGGCGCTGCTCCCGTGCTGGGACCCTGGGACCCCGCCTGGCCGGCAGCCCCTCTTAGAGGGGCCAGGGCGGAGGTTGAGCCTCACGAAAGCTGTGCGAGCGTCTGCGTGGACCAGGCGAGTGACCCTCCTGCTCCCGCACCTCCACCAGGAGCCCATCCTGCCGCCCGTGGCGGGGAGCAGAGGCCAGTGGGCGTCTGGGACAGCAGCCAACACCCCCATCCCCACATCGCTCCTCCGTCTCGGCCGTGCCCCCCCACACCCCTGGCTCTCATCCTGTCCTCCCCTCCTGGCCTCTGCCAAGCCCTGCCCACCGTGGAGGTCTGGGAAAGCATCACCCGCGCCTCTGTCCCCCAGACTTGGTGCTGCAGGAGGAGCTGTCTGCCCACGGGGGGCTCCGTCGCGCCCCGTCCCCCAGCTGACCTCGGCGACCCCAGGTCTGGACACCCTGCTCTGTCCGCTTGCCCCAGCTCCCCGACGGGCCCAGCCCACTGCCACCAACCCTAGGTGTCCAGGATTTCCTTTGCTGGGCTCCAGACAGCACGTCTCGGCTGCCTCCCCCTCCCCCCCGGGAAGGTGTCAGCACAGCTGCGTCCTTGCGTGCCCTTCCCAGTGTCGGCCTCAGTTTCCACCTCAGGCCCCTGGAGCAGCCGCCTCCGCTGCCGTCCCTCCTTCCCGCCCCTTGGAGCCCAGGCTCCGTGGACGTATCTGGTCGAGGATGGGCGCCCGTGCGGGGCGGGCAGGAGGAGCCGCGGTGTGAGCGCCGTCCGGCCGCAGCGGCTCCCGGCACCCACGGGCACAGGTGCGCGGCTCGTGGAGGCTCGGCGGGCGGACGGATGGGCGCGTGTTGCGGCCACTCGGGCAGCGGACCTGGCGACGTGCCCGCTCACCCTGTGCCCACAGCCCCCAGGCAGGTAGCGGGTGCTCCCGGGAAGGCAGCAGGGCTTGGGAAGAAGAGTCGGGTCGCCCGGCAGGAGGAGGGATTCAGACGCAAGCGGCCTCTGCCTCGTGTAGACGGCATCTCCCTGAATCCTCAGCGGGCCCCGGGGGTGGCCCGGGCTGCATGTGAACACGGCCAAGGTGCAGCGAGGCTACAGGCCTGTCCCCCAAGTCTCACCTGCCTGCAGCCCTGAGAGCGGGGGGCGCTCGTGCCAGGGCGTCGGGCTTGTAGGCAGTGTCACCGGACGACGAGAACCATGGATTTAGGGCGTTGGGATCTCAGAGCAGCAGAAGCTTAGACGCACGTCCAGGGACGGGGAGGCTCGCTGTGGCGACGGCGGCGACATACGGGGGAAGCCCGGACAGGTCTCAGTGTCGTCATTTTACGGTCTTTCTTCAGCATGTGACTGGTGCTGACACCCCGTCGCTCACGTGGCAGGTTCATGAGGGTGTCACACAAGAGCTTGCGCTGAGCGCCTCCTCGCCTGACACCCTGCTTTGCGGCCGCGCGGCCGAGGAGCTTGCCCCGTCCTGCCCTCCGCTCTCGCCTCCACACGCGCTTCCCCAAAGTTTGCATTCGTGATTCTGCTTTTCCATACTTTATAATAAACTTTTGTATTATTTTAAACAGACGGTGTTGGTACAGTGTGTTGATGGCCACGTGATGGATTGTCTCCTTTTGCTTATTTTTAGCTGCATAAACACGAAGCCGTACCACGTGTGTTCTTCCAAGACGTGCCTTTGACACTGAACTCTGTTTCCAAGACTCGTCCACGAGCTTGTGCGTAGCTGTGTGTCCTGTTTCTGTGCATAGAACTACCTGGTGTGGCTGTGATCGAATTTATTGTCCTCTTCTCCTCCCGAGGGGACGTAGCGCGTCCCCAGCTCTTTGGTCAGAGGCACAGCTGCCCCGAGACTGTGTCTGCCTCGCGGGGAGCAGGGCTTCTCTGGGTCAGTGCAGGGGGCCGGGATCACAGGCTCCCCGGGTGAGCGCTGTGTGGATGGCTCAGCTCTCTGGGTCAGTGCTGTGTGGACGGCTCAGCTCCCCGGGTGGGCGCCGTGTGGACGGCCCGCTCCCTGGGTCAGGCTGTGTGGATGGCCCACTCCCCAGGTTGATGCTGTGTGAACGGCCCGCTCCCCGGGTCAGGCTGTGTGGACGGCCCGCTCCCCGGGTCAGGCTGTGTGGACAGCCCTCTCCCCAGGTCAGTGCTGTGTGGACGGCCCACTCCCTAGGCGGGTGGCTGGTTTCCCAGGTGGCTGCCGGTCGTCCGTTCTCGCGGTGACGCAAGAGCGCTGCCTATCTGCTATTTGACATTGTCAGATTCTTTGATTTTTGCCAATGTGGTGGGTGTGAAATAGTATCTAATTGTGGTCCTCATTTGCATTTCCCTGATCACTAACGAGGCTGGAATATTTCATATGTTTATGTTTGTGTTTCCTTTGCTGTGAAAAGTCTGTTCATGCCTTTTGCCCATTTAAAAAATTGGATTGTTTGTTTTTTCCCTTCTTAATGGTTTCTGGAATGTACACACACATATGGGGCGTGTGCGCTCTGTGTAGACGCGAGTGCTTCGTGGGTCTGCCCCCGGTGCCACCCGGGCTGGCAGCGGTGGCGGCTTCCCCTTGCCCACCCCTGCACGGCCTCGCGCGCCCTCCTGGACTCCCCGCGTCCCGAGTCCCAGCCATATTCCCCTTCTTTTGCCTCTGAGGACCCTGCAGCTTTGCGGTTCTCTTTCCCCCTCGGGATGCACGCTCGCCCCGCCCCGCACCTCTGTCTGCGTCGGTACCCGCACCTCGCGGCCTCCGCCTGGGCACCGACGCTCCGCTCGGGGCTGCTGTCTGCCGGCCTCGCCTCGCCCCGGCTGTTTCTCCCGGCTCTTCACTCTCACGCGTGTTTTAGGATCACCGCGCCGGGTTCCGTGGGTAACCCTGTGGGCGGCGTCCTGGGCTCCAGATAACTTGGGGAGCGCTGGCATCGTCAGGACGCCGGGCCTCGGGTCCCAAACATCCCCTGATGCTGTTAAATACATTTACACGCCGGTTCCCTCCACACGTAGCTCTCATGTCTATGCAGAGGTTTCTCCCTAAATGTGTGTTTCTGCCTGTTTCCGTGCGTGGCACACGTGCCCCCTGCGTGCCCCCCGCGGCTGGCCCCCACAGGCCTGCGTGAGCCGTACACCAAGTGCTTGGTCTCGGCGTTCCTGGGACACCGCTCAGACTCTGGGATTCCTTTGCAGATTGTCCTGAGCTGCGGGGGATACACTCGCGTGTCCGTCCTGCGTGGTGTCAGGACGCCGCCTCCCTCCTGGGCCCGGTGGGCGGGGAGCTGTGACGGGGCACTCCTGGCACCCCCTCGCTCGGGGACCGCAGCGCATTTGTTCTCCATCCTCTTGTCCGGCTGAGGACATTTGCTCAGAGGGGTTTTGGGTGGCCGTTTGGGTTAAATCCTGGACGGACGTTCAGTGTCCTCACATACGCCTTTGGTCCGTAGGGACGGTCCTTCAGCATCCTGCTTGTTCGGGGTGACGGACACGCATGGATTTCTGGCACTGACCTACTCCTGCGTCTCGGGGCAGAGGCCACGTGGCCGGAGCAAATACCAGTGACACTAACTCAGTGTTGCATTACAATGTAGTGTGGCCATGCTTTTGGGTTGTTTTTTTTTTTTTTTAGATTTTATTTATTTGTTCATGAGAGACACGGAGAGAGAGAGAGGCAGAGACATGGGCAGAGGGAGAAGCAGGCTCCATGCAGGGAGCCCGATGTGGGACTCGATCCTGGGACTCCAGGATCACGACCTGGGCTGAAGGCGGCACTAAACTGCTGAGCCACCCGGGCGCCCCAGTGGTCACGTCTCGTTCAGGGTCTGTTCCCCGCCGTTCCTGATCTTGTCCGGTTTGGGGCTGGGTTTTTCAGCCCACGGGACAGGTCTTCTCGGCCACGTGTTGCAGGCTCACAGCCCCTGGAAGCCCACGCAGGTCCCCTCTGGGACTTGAGTTCGGGTTTGGTGAATGAGGTCTTTCCAGGGTCCCTGGGTCCGGCTGTGAGGTCTTTCCAGGGTCCCTGGGTCCGGCTGCGGCGGCGCAGGAGTGCCCCGCCACCGACCGGCCTCTGCTCTGCCTCACCCTACACCCACTCACCCCCACTGCTTGCCCACCCACTCCCCGCCCCATGTGTCTTGGCCGCCGTGTCCGTGGCCACGTGTTCGGTGCCCGCTGGTTCCGCGTTGTGGGTGGTACTTTCCCCTTCCCTCCTCTCCCCTGCTTCTGGCTTCCATGGCCCCGGCGCCCCAGCCCTGCCGCTCCTGTAACCCCATCTGCAGCCCATGCCTTGGGATGCCACGTGTCTCCATCGTTGCTCAGCTTAACACGCGCTCTCTGGGTGACGTTTCCTTCGACCCAGGAGTTACTAGGAAGTGAGTAGTCGTAAAATGTCTACACGCAGGGGATTTCAAATGTGCTTTTTTTTTTTTAAATGATCTTCCAAGGGTTGCATTGTGTTCAGAGAATTGCTTTCATGCGGTGCTGCTTCTTTGAGCGTGCTGAAGACTCACCTTTCTGCGTAGAGAACCCCCCCACCCTCCGGCGTGCCCGGGGTCCCCTGGGTCCTCGCGGCCTTGAGCCGCCCGACCCCGCTCAGGCCGAGAGACAAGCCCTCCCCGGGGGTCTGTGAGTGTGTGTTTTCTGTGTTCTGTGCCTGTGAGTTTTAGGCTTCGTGCGAGTAGCGCTGCTGCCTCATCTTGGTAAAGCGGGGCTTCGGGCCTCAGCGGCCCCTGGCCGTCCGCGTGGCGTCGGGGGGCCGTGCCCGGGCCAGCTTTCTCGGGACTCGTGTTTCCACGACGTGGTTTTCCGTCCTCTCCCCGTCAGTATTTCTGTGCCCCCGGTGCTCCCGAGACGTCTGTCTCAGTAGCTGGATTTAAAAAACCTGCTGCGACCGCCCTGCCTTTGTGCCAGCGGGTTCGATCCATTCTTGATGTATTAGCGCAAGTTCCCCCGTCTTCTCTTCTGTGGGTTTTTTTTTTTTTTTTTTTTGCTTGTTGGTTTTTTTAAACATCTTACTTATTTGTTAGAGAGAGTGTGTGCATGTGAGGAAGAGCCCAAGCGGGGGAGCAGCGGGCAGAGGCCGAGGAGAAGCAGGCTCCCCGCCCCCCCCAGCAGGGAGATTCCATCCTAGGACCCCAGGGTCATGACCTGAGCTGCCAGGCAACCACTCCCCCCCCCCCCCCCCCCGTCATCTTCTGATTGCTATGTCTTCATTTTTGTTTTTGCAAAAACCTTTTAGTAAGCTGTAGGGTACAGAAACGTCGCAGGGAGGAGCAGGCACCGGGTGCCTTCGGCCACGCTCCCCGGTGCTCGCTGCTGCTTTCCGGCCCCAGGATGGGTCAGCGGGCATGGGGTGCCCGGCGCAGCAAGCCCACCCTCATACCCTCATGGAGCGTCCCCGTCCGAGCACAGGCCCTCCCAGGGCAGAGCTCCCCGTCCTCCCGGGACCCCCGACGCGGCCCTCGTGGCCTGCAGAGCTCGGGCTGACCTGCTTGGCTGGGTCGTCCGCCCCACGGCCTCACCCGCCGGCTCCGTCTTCAGAAATTACGTCCTTCGCTTCTGAAAGTTCATTTCTTTTTTAGATGCGTGTGTCGTTCTCTCGGCCTCTGCACCACGTCGCTGTTGAGCCATCGGGCGTCCGTCGCGCTCACGTTCTCGGTGTCCCACCTCACGGAGGTGCGTTGCTTGTTGCTGATGACGTTTGCGCATCCGAGCCTTGGCCTCCCTCGGCATTGGGAGACTCGGCATTGGCAGCACTTAATTCTGCTCCCAGGGGCCGGGGCCGGGGCGTGGGTGAGCGGCCCTAGGGTCTGGCTTCCCTGCCCCTGCCGAGGGTGGGCCGAGGGTGGGCCGAGGGTGGCACCGTCCAGGAGGCGGTGGTCCTGGGGTCCCTGCCCAGCCCGCTCCCTGGACTCCCTGACCACCTCTCAGGCCTTGCCTCTGAGGCCTGTGCCCCCCGGAGTGCTCCTCGCGGGGTCCTGCAGAGGACACTGGGCGGGACCCGTCCGCAGTGGATGGGGGCGCGCTGGCGTGACCTCGGGACTCTGGGAGAGGGAGCACAGCTGTGGAAGCCTGCAGGCCACCTCTTGGGAGGGGGCACCAGGGTGACACTGTGTTTAGGAAGGTTAGATGTCACCCCCCACAGACACTGGAGTTCACGTTGGGTCTTGGTGTGTTCACCCCAAATGCTGTAATTCTGACTGTGACCCGCGGGCTTCGGGACGGGACAGCATTGTTTGGGGTCAGGAGCTCTCCTCCCCTGCAGCCCCGGGAGGTGGGCGCTCGGCCCGTTCTAGGAGGGGACACTGAGGCACAGGGAGGCAGAGGGCCCGGGATAGCTCGTAAGTGGTGAGGTCGGCGCGTGAGTCAGGGGCGTCTGCCCCAGCGCCGTGTCTCACCAGCAGACCCGTCCCTGCCCCGGGGAGTGGCATCCCGGGGGTCACCCTGGAGGAGGCGCTGGGGGCAGCAGGCTCGGTGCCTACCCCGTGCAGTGTCCCCAGGCATCTCCCTGCACTTACGTCCCTGGGCTCTCCCGTGGGCAGGGGTCCCCAGGGCGAGGGCCAGGCTGTGGGGTCTCCAGAAACTCAGCATGTGGTGCAGGGGCTGGGCTGGGACCGGCCAGCGTGCTCCTGCCTCGGGGCCTTTGCCCTGGCTGTTCCCTCTGCCCAGAGGCGCTGGACTCCGGGGTCCCCGCAGGGAGCCCCAGCCCAAGGCCTTTTCATCCCCGCCTCCCACCACCCGGCCTCCGCCCCTGCACACGTGGTCTTCCGTCCACCGCGGTTTCACCTGCACGCCTCCGTCCGGGGAAGCGTGTCCTGTGTTGCCTGTCCGTGCCCGACCCCTGCGTCCTGCCAGGACTTCCTCGTGCCCGCAGGCGCCCCCGTCCTAGAGGCTGGGGGCTGGTGCAGCCAGCCTGGATTCAGCTCACGAGAGCGCAGAGCTGGGGGGACAGTGCCACCCCTGGAGTGGCACGGGCAGGTCAGCGCCCCTGGAGGTGGGGTGGGCCCTCCACACAGGGTGGCGCCTGCCCCGTCTGCAGGGAGGCCGGGTCAGGAGGGGCGGGGAGCTTGCCTGGTTCACCCACCCAGCGAGTTGGGACCACCTCCGGGGCCATGGCACACTCACAAATGCCCATGAGGACGGAGAAGAGCTGGGGAGGGGCCTGGCCACCCTGGGCCACCCTGTCCTGCGGGAGGGGGGTCCACTCGGGTAGGCAATGTGGTGCCCCGACTCCTACGGCTGGCCTGCCCAGCCTCAGCCTGGCCTTGACCCCGGAGCTCTGGCCGACCCACTGTCTCCCCTTCCCACCTGCCCTGTCTGTCCCTGACCCACGCTTGACCTGCCCTGGCCCCCACCCCCGACTCGCCCTCGACCCACCCTGGGCACTCCCTGCCTTCCCCACTCCCCCCCGCCCCACCCCGCTGTCCTGGCAGGGGCCAGGGACGGGGGTCCTGGGGTGGCCACAGGTGCTGTGGGAGGGCAGGGCCGCTGGAAAACGGGGCTCTGGGGAGTGCAGGTGGCGTGCGGGGCCGGGCGGCAGGTGGGACCCTGTCTCCGAGCTCAGCGTGTTTGCCTGGACATCCCCAGCTGGACGGGGACTCAGCAGAGCTCAGCTCCCAAGGGGGAAGGAGGCGGGAGGCAGAGGGAGTGGAGCTGGGGAGGCCTGGGGGGCACAGCACTTCCCACAAAGGGGCAGGGGTGACGGGGCCCAGGAGGGACGAGAGGGCGTCCTCCCCAGAGGAGAGGCGGGCGGGCACTGAGGGGGTAGTGGGTGGGATCCCCGCGGGTTGGGCTCCCTGGGGACGTGCAGACCCAGGCCCAGGGCGCAGGGCAGGGGGCACGGGGAGGTGGGCAGCCAATCATCACCCAGACCCACCCGCACCCCAACTCTGACGCTTGCCGGAGTGTGACCCCGTGGGCACTGCCGGGTCCCCGCGTGTGGGTCGCCGTGCCCTCGCTGCCCAGAGACAGAGGCCCCCTCGGGGTCGCACGGGGGCTCCTGGGTGCCAGAGCAGCGGTCTCGGGCCACGGGCCCCTGGATTTCAGGGATGAGTTTATGGGCCAGGAGGAGAGCGTGAATGTACAGCGTGGAGTCAGCAGGGACCAGAGGCGGCACCTCCCGTCGGCCACGGTGCTTGCCCACGGGACGCCGGGCTCGGGGGACCCAGGGGCAGACGGCTGGTGTGCATGAAGGGGGGACGGGGACGCACGCCCTCAGGACAGTCAGCGAGACCCTTGCTGGAGACCGCGTGAGACCCGCGGGAGGTGAGGGTGGGCTGTGCCGGTGTCTGGGGACGAGCGCCCCAGGCTGTGTGAACAGTGTGTGCAAAGGTCCCGAGGCCCTGAGGCCTCCCTCCTGCTGACCGCTGCTCAGAGCACACCAGCCCTGCCCCTCATTCCAGGGACGCCGGGGACCCTCCGCCTCAGGGCCTTTGCACGTGCTGCCCTCCCGCCTGGACAGTTCTCACAGGCCCGCGGCTCCCTCCCTCTCTGCCTTCAGGTCTGGGCCAGACCATCAGCTGTGTGATGCTGCGGACGACCGACCCGGACCCCGGCTCCTTTTTTTTCCGAGTCTGTGTCACCACCCTGTACCCTGCGCACTTTCCCTGGGAGCCTGCTTCTCACCCGGCTCAGCTTACTGGGGTGCCCCCTCCAGGGAGGGGGTCTTCCTCCCCTGCTGACTGTCCGGCCCTAGGACGGTGCCCGGTGCACGTAGGTGACGCATGCGTACTAGTCACTGGCCTGGGAGCTGCGGGAGGAGCTGCGGGAGGAGCTCCGGGCATGAGGGGTGTCAGCGTGGCTCTGCCCGCGGGGGCGGCTCTGGGGCTCTCTGGGCGGGACAGGCCATCTGTCCGGGGCCATGGGGGCACCCGTGTGGAGGCTGGGGGCTGGGGAGCAGGGTGTCTGCGGGGCCCTCGCTGGTTCCCACGGGGTCCCAGAGCCCCCAGCAGCGGGGAGTCGGGGCCCGGGGCACAGGGACGGGGCGGGGGTGCAGTAAACCTGAGACTCAGCGCAGACGCCAGGGCGTGCGGTCAGGCCCGGGGCCTGGGGGCTGGTCCTCTGCACGGGCTCCTGGGGCCCGAATCTAGACACCCCGCCCACTCTCCCCGGGGGCCCCGCAGCCAGTGCAGCTGCAGGAGGGGGGTAGGGGCTCCCCGGGGCTCCCCTGCACAGCCTGTTGTCTCCATTAGAGGCTTCTTGTGCCCAAAACACAAAAGCAAAGATCCCACACGATGTAAGGTCCCCGTAATCCCACCTCCGAGAAACACGGTGCTGCTGGTGTCACAACGTGCTGTGTCTCCAGGGAACCCATCCTCCTGCGAGTGTGCGCGTGTGCGCGTGTCCCTGGCCCGGTCACCCCCCACCCTGGGCCCTCACGCTTCCTTCCAGGGGCCTCCTCCTGGAGGCCCGCCTGGCAGCATCCCCCCACCCCCCGTCCCAACGCTGCAGGGGCTGCCCCGTGGCTGGGCCCAGTCAGGGGTCTTGGGCTGCCTGCATGGCCTGGGGCTGGGCTGTGTGTGCCCATCCCCCAGGTAACCCCAAGTGGCGTTGCTGGACCGGGGGAGCCTGTCCGGGGCCTTCCACCTCGTGCTGGTCCCCCCGGCGGACCCTTCCGGACGTGCTGGAGCTGCCGCCGGGGCCAGACCGAGCCCGTGGCCATCAGGGGTGCCCCCGGGGTGAAAGCGTGGGCTGAGTTTGCTCACTGGCAGGACCTTCCGTTCGAGGGACTGACCCTGGTCGGGTACCTGCCTCGGGTCTGGCGCCCTGGCCGCCCTCTGTCCCCACCAGTGACCCTGCCTGGTGTGCCTGGCCGGGACCAGCCACAGGCTCGGAGGGGACAAGCCGCCCGGTCACTGGGGGCAGGGGGTGGGGATCCTTCCTCCCCCCACCCCCAGGCGCAGGACGGCTGCCCTGGGGTTGGGACCTGAGCAGGTGGAGAAGGGGGTGGGGTGGGTGAGGCAGCAGGAGCAGCAGATGCTAAGGCCCTGAGGCCAGGGCTCGGGGCGTATTTAGGGAAGAGGAGGCAGGCTGGCGAGGCCCTGCAGGAGGCCAGGAGTGTGCAAGCGGGGCTTTCCCCAGGGGGCCAGAAGGTGGAGGGGTGAGGAGAGCAAGAGTGAGGCCTGCCCCCCCCCCCCATGCAGGTCAGCACCTCGGCCATGATTGGCCGTTCCAGGCGCCCTTCCAGGTCCTTCCTCCTCCCCTACCTTGTGAGAGCGGGTTCGCAGGTGAGGAAACTGAGGAGCGAGCCAGGCTGCCCCCACTCCAGCCCCCCAGGTCCCGGGCCCCGGGGGAGCGAGCTCCTTACCTGACCTCAGAACCCCAGAGCCAGCTCCCACTTGTGCCTCGGACGCTGACCTCCACCTGCCTCCTCACGCCCCCACCCCTGCACTTGTCTGTCCCCTGGGGATGGGCCCCAGGGTGAGGAGGTGCTCGGGGGTCAGAGCCACCAGCTCTCGGTGTCTCCCCATGCCATCATGTCTTGGGTGGTTGCCCTGGAGCACTGCCCCCACCCTTGGAGCACCGTCCCAGGGAGGGTGCCCCTCGGAGCCCTGTTGTGGTTCGAGTGCCCCTCTCAGCGCCCTCCTGAACCCCATCATGGGGCGGGTGCCCCTTGGAGCCCCGTCGTGGGGCCGGTGCCCTTGTGCCCTGTCCTCAGGACACAGAATTCATAAATCAAGTCATGATTCTGTATTTTTCCCCAGCAAAATGTGCCCATTTCAATAATTACAGCATTTGTGATCCACTTAGAAAACATGGTATTTTTAACGTGAACACTTAAGAAACAATCCGTTCCACACCCATCTATCCAAATGGCTCCGATTTTGAATAATTCTTTTGAAATGGAGTCTAAATATATACAAATAGATGTTTCTGAAATGTCATGTATTCTGAATATATTTGCATGGGAAGCGGCTTCTGAGGAGTGGGGTGGGGGCTGGGCAGCCTGGGGGCAGAATGAGGGTGCTGGTGGGGTCGGGGGACTGAGTGCCTGGCTGAGGGAGGACACAGAGCCGCGTGGCCCAGGAGTCCCACGTGCAGGTGTCAGCCCGGCTCCCTCCCCGGGAGCCCCTGGGCATCCTCACGGGGACCACTGGGACCAGCCCCCAAGGTCCTGGGTGCCAGCAGGGGTCCCCGCACACGGGGCAAGGGGTTGCCCTTGGGCCCACTGAGTCTGAGGCCAGCACCTGATGCCCACGTGCCCGTCACCCCCTCATCTATCAAGCCCTCCCTCCTTTCTCTTTGCTCCCTCTTTGCTCCCCGATGAGCCCTGGCTGCTGGAGACGGGTTTCCAGGACCCCGACCCCTGAGCCCTCTGGACGGCTGTAGCGCGGGGCAGCAGAGCCCGGGGTGAGGCCCCGCCTCGGGTCTAGGGCACCGAGGCCTCCAGCTGCCTGGGCCCCTCTAGTGAGCACCCACTGCATGCAGACCCCATTGGGCTGGGGCTCCCGGCCACCTGCAGCAGGGGCCTGTCCTGGAGCTCAGGGCTGAGGGGACGGCGTGGAGAGAGAGGCACAGGCTGGGTCCAGGCGGGCCTCCCCCTTCAGAGAAGCCATGAGAGCAGTTGTTGCATGAGGCTCGGTGGGAGGGGGTGACTGCCCAAGACAGCTTCCGGGGGCAGGTGGCAGGTGAAGAGCCAGAACCCGGGGCAACGCCCGGCCCTGTCCCTTGGAGGGAGAACAAGGTGCAGGACCCGTGCCCGTGCCCTGCCCACGAGGGTAGTGGGGGCCCTGCCCGCGGGCTTGAGGGCCGATGGTCATGCAGCAGCTCCATGGGCAAGTCCCCTCCATCCCTCAGTGGGTGTCTGGGCAGGCGAGGTGTGCAGCGTCACTGCGGGGCCTTGGTTGTCACTAGGTCACCGCCTGGCCCTGCCTGCCGAGCCGTGACCTTTCTGGTCCCTAGGCCCTGCTCCGGGTGCTGGGCGGGCAGCTGGGAGGTGGCCAGAGCACCAGCCCGTCCTGACCTCCCGGCCCCGAGCTGCCCTAAACCCACGTGCCCCACTCTCGCCTGACTGGTGCCCCACGGCGCGGTTGGGGTGGGGGTGGGGTGGTTGGGAAGTGGCTCCAGTCCTGTGGGCAGCCACCCCGCCAGCACCCACCTTGTGCGCAGCAGCAGGTGCAGGGGGCGGGGCCCGGAGGGCTCAGGGCGGGGCCTGGAGGGCTGGGGCGGGGCTTGGAGAGCTGGGGGAACCACCATCCCTGGCTGCCCCCCACTGCCAGGCCTTCCCCCCCAGACTGTCCCCTGGGCATCCTCCTTGGTCTCTGACAATCGTGCTGGTCACCCCGACTTCCCTTCGTTTCCTGCACAGACTCTGGTTCTTTGAGTTTTGTTGCTTTGTGTTCTGTCCTTTGTGATGAAGATGCTGCCCCCTGCGTGGGGTCCCTACATCCTGCCGGGTCTAAGTCTGGGGCGGTAAAATGCTGCTTGGAAGGGTGTGTGTGCAGGTGTGAGCCCTTGACCTCTACTGGGGGTGCAGCGGCCGGGGGTGCATGGGGGCCTTGAAGAAAGCTCTCCCGGGTCCTGGGCTGCCCTGGGGGACCCTACTGCTGGCTACCCTGCCTCTACTCTGACCCCAGCTCTGGCTCCTCCCCGCCTCCCTCCACTGGGCCTGGAGTCCCAGAAAATTGTGGGGGTGGGAGCCTCAGGTCCTTAAGCACCCCCCCCACCCCCGCCCCACTCCTGAGGCTGGGAGGAGCTAGGCCCTCCCCCTCACCACACCACACCCCTCCACAGGCCTGGCGCCCCTCCCCAGCTCGGCGGGCTGCCTCCCCCACCCCAGCCTGCCGCCTCACACTCCCTGTGCTGGGGGTACACCCCGTACCCTCCTTTTAGTGGAGAGAGTGGCAGCTGGGTGCGTGCCTGCTGGACTGATGGCCCCGCATCTGTCGTTCTTCAGGGTGCACACGGAGCCCGCAGAGGCCAGAGGGTGGTGGTAGGGCCCCCGGTGGGCACGGGGTGCCCTCCGCTCGGCCCTTGCCTTTCCACTCAGCTCTGCCCAGTTGGGGAAGCGGTGGCCATGGCCTCCCAGTGTCCTGGTGGGAGGAAGGGGCGGGCCGGCAGCCACGGGAGCAGGGGCCGCGGAGGGCATCCTGGAGGCGGCGGCAGTGCTAGGGGTGGGTTTCGGGGCGTGAGTGTGAGGGCGCGCCAGGCAGAAGGAGGAGCAGGGGTGCCCGGCCCTGGGGCCTGGGACGGAGGGTAGCCCTTCCCCAGCCCACATCCGTTCTGCCCTCCTGCAGGGAGCCCACCGCCTGTCCCCACCCCACTAATTGGGCCCCAGTCAAGAGCCTCATGCCGGTTAATCCCGCCATCAGCCCGGGGTCTGTCATTTAAGAGTGATTAATCGGGGCGGCTCTGGGGGCGGCGAGGACCAGTACCCAGAGCAGAAGTGTGGGGGGAAGGTAGGCAGATGCAGCCGTTGACCCCACCAGGGGCGGCGGGGCTGGGACCCCTGTTCCCTGTGGGGTCTGCTCCCTGCCCTTTCCTTCCTGCCCCCTCCCTGGGGGGGACCAACGCTGGGGCCTGGATAGTTCGGGCCCCAGAACAGCCCCGCCCAGTTCTGCGTGCTGGGGAGACGCCCTCGGCCACCTCAAGCCCTCGTGCCCCGCACGGCAGCCGCCCTGTCCCAGTGTCACCGTGAGCGTGGAGGGCGGCTGTGTTTGCCCAGTAAGGGCAAACCCCACGGCCTCACGTGGTCAGCGTGAGGTGCCCAGCACCATCCCCCCCAGGATGCAGGCCGGCAGCCATCAGGACGGGGCCCCACTGTGTCTTGGGAGCCCCCCCCATCACCGGAGGCCTCATGACGACTGCATGGGCATGGGACCTGGGTAGGGGCCTGGGGGGCTCCAGCCCCGCTCCCCGAGAGTGACCGTGGCCCCTTGCTGCTGGGCCTCGCCCTCTGTCCCCAGACCCTGGGACCCGCGGGCGTCCAGGGCGGCCAGGGCTTTGGGCAAGCCGGTGGACAGAAGTCAGCTCCGCTCTGGCAAAGGGCGCCCCGGGCTGGGCCGGACGAGGCCGAGATTCGGTGCCACCCCTGAGCTCCGTCCAGAGGCCAGCGTGCAGGCTCCCCGGGAGCCGGACGGGGCTGGAATCAGTTAATGACCACAGGCGGGGCCGCGCCCAGTGTTTCCTGTCCCCCGTCGGGAGGTGAATCCAGATCCAAGGTCAGTGCCCGGCAGGCCGGCTCCTTGTGAGGCCCTGAGGGAGAGCCCGGTCCGAGCCTGTCCCCTTGGCTAGTGGACAGACAGCCGTCCCCACGTCCACACGGCGGCCCCCCGGCACACCTGCGCCCGCGTGTCCCGTCTTCCAAAGACACTGGTCAAGGCAGACCAGCGCCCCCCCTCCGCAGGAGCTCACTAACAGGGTCACCTCCATAAAGGCCGCGCGTCCCCAAATACAGTCCCACCCCGGGCTCCTGGGGGCTGGGACTTCAGCCTATGAATCTGGGGACGCACTTCAGCCCATGTCACATTTCCTAGGTCACTGCTGCCAACACTCCCCCTCTGACCACTAGGACCGGGCAGGGCCCGCCGTGTGGGTCATGAGGGCTTGAGGTGGCCAACAGTGTCTCCCCAGCCTGGAGAACAGGGCCTCATGGGGGGCTGTTTTGGGCCCCAACCATCCACCCCCTGGCAGCCCCACTGCCTCTCGAAACAGCCCCAGTCCGGTGCTCCCAGGCTTGTGTGGCCCCGGCCCGTCCCCTCTCGGCGGCAGTGCTACTCCCTGGGAAAGCCCACGCCTCCCCGAGGAAGGCTGTCCCTGCTTTACCAGGTCCCCGCGGAGTGTGCCCTGCCCCGCCCTCTGCCCCTCCTCCTGCTGCTGGGTGCTGATGAGGGGTGGTCTGCTGCTCCTGGACAGCACCCCTCCCCCCGCCCAGGCAGGAGCGGGGCCTTTGCACGTGGCTACCCACCTGCAGGGGAGGCAGCAGGTGCAGGGGTGGGGCTGTGCCTCCTGCCGGCTGGGTCCGCTGAGCTCCCCATCAAAGGGCTGCCTCCGCCCCCACCATATGTCCTGGGTGCGCCTCTGGGGGCCCCTGGCGCCTGCCTGTCAGCGCCCCGCCCACCGCTTCCCCTTGAAGTCCGGGGAGGGAGGCCCAGCGGTGTCTTGCTGGAAGGGCAGCTCGGTGGAGGCCGAGGGTTGGTTTGGAGGGTCCCAGGGGATCGCGTGTCACCCCCCACCCACCCCCGGTTCCTCTCCAGCTGATCCCTGCTGCTTCTTCACCCAAGCCTGGTCCCTGCGGATGCCCCTGGGCTCCCAGTTCGCTGCCGGTGTGAGGTGCAGCAGGGAAGGTAGACGTGGAAGGACGGGCCTGAGTGCAGGTCACATCTAAGGAGGCACTTGGCTGCCGTCCAGCACAAGGCCACTGTCATGGTCCAGGAGGGTGACCTGGGCCCAGGCAGGGGAGGCGTGGACGCTGCCCTGGCAGACGGTGAGTGTGAGGCCGGACTCTGTGTGGGCCGCACAGATGGGATGGCCAGGCCCTGGGGCCTCGGGGAGGTCAGCGCCATGCCCGGGCCACGCCTGAGCCCTGCTGCTGTGCTCGTAGGGTGCGTTGCCTCCCCCGGGGCGCCCGGAGCCACGCGGGGGGCTGGTGAGGAAGCATGTAGCTGGTCCTGGGCCTAAGCTTCCTTCAGGGTGTGTGCAGAGGGTCAGGCCTACTACCTGAGGGCACATCTGTGACGTCAGCTGCTCTGCAAGGGCCGGCTGCATCGCTGGGCTCCAGGTTCGAATCCGGACCCCACAGCTCACAAGCTGGCCGCCTTGGGCCGGTTACTTCACTCTCTGAGCCATCTGCCGACCAGGGCGTCGACAGGACCCACCCTGTGAGCGAAGGCTCAGGAAAGGGCAGCTGCCCTGCGGATGAGGACGCGGCTTGTGTGTGTGCACCAAGGACGCACACCAGGGTCCTTGGCCAGGCCTGGCCCGGGCGCCGCCCTGGGCGCTGAGCTGCTCCTTGGCGCAGATGCCCTTGCCCTGCTAGCAGGCCGTGGGTTCCACTGCCCTCCCACCCCCAGCTGGGAGCAACTGGAGGTGTGTTTCTCATTCACCCTGGGCCTCCCGGCCCCCCCGCCCCCTCCCGCACGCAGCTGGCGCGTGACCCATGACAACAGCTGGGGCAGGGAGACCTGAGACCCGAGCCTCAGAGCTGTAGGCACCACGTTGGAAGCCCTGGGGAGGCCACGTAACCCCTCTGGCCCGGTGTCCTGACCTAGGCCCCAGGGTAGTAATACTGCCCTTGGGGCTGGGAAGCAGAGTTATTCAGATGGTGGCTGATATATAGAAATATAGATATATTTTAGATTTTATTTATTTATTCATGAGAGAGACACAGAGAGAGGCAGAGACCCAGGCAGAGGGAGAAGCAGGCTCCCCGTGGGGAGCCCGATGTGGGACTCGATCCCGGGTCCCCGGGGTCACACCCTGAGCCAAAGGCAGACGCTCAGCCCCTGAGCCACCCAGGGGCCCCGACGGTGGCTGATCTTCAAGCTGGTGTGTGGATCCCTTCCAAAGTGGAAGGACACTGAGGCAGCGCCAGGGGTCTGAACACCCATCCACCCCCAGCAGATCCCCGATGCCACCCTACAGTGGGACGGAATCCTCACTCCAAACCTCATCGTGAGCACCCCCTCCAAAAGCCAGGTTCAGCCCCACCTACTCCAAGAAGCCTCCCGACTTCCTCTGTCCCCGCCAATCCCCTCCCTCCCTCATGGCCTCACTGCCCCAATCCCCATAACCATTTTGAGAAAGTAGATGGTTAGAGGACGGGCGGGTGGGTGTATGTGCGCGTGGATGGGGCGTTGGCTACATGGATGGACAGATGGGCGGCTGGATGGATGGGTGGGGGGCTGGACGGGTGGATGGAGGGATGGGTGGGTGGGTAGGTGGAATAACGGATGGATAAATGAATGGGGAGCCCCAACATCCGCCTGATGACCCAGATGGGCAACCCAGGGGACCCGCCCTTGACTCTCTGTTCCCCTTCCCTTGCATATTCAGTCACAGCACGTTCTGAGGATTGTCTCCTGGTCTTGGCCCTGTCTCCCCCCGATCCTCCCTCCTTGGCCCTGGACTCCCGCCCTTGCACGGATCAGGTTTCCTCCTGGCCCTGTGCCTACCCACACCCCCGCATTTGCTTCCCAAGTGGCCTCCTCACTGCACTGTCTCCCTGCTTAAAATTCCTCACTGTCTCTGTGCTGTCTCGGGCGCTGCCCAAACCCCTGTACAATCGCACCCATCCCATCTGTCTCCCCTGCTTCCCCACGCCCACCCGGCTCTGGCCACTTGGTGACTGACCAGCTTATTTTCAGTCCCATTTTGTCCTAGGTTCCCCCCTGCCCCTGCCTCCCACCTCCTGGCCTGCCCGAGGGGTCCCCACCCCACCTCCAGGGCCCAGACGAAGCCTCCTTTCTTCCAGAAGCCTCTGAACCCCCATCCACCCATGAATCCCCAGCACAGACCTATGTGTCTTCCTCTCCATGAGGTCTTGGGTGGTGGGGCCCACAACTTGTCAAACTGCTAATAACCAGAACGAGGGGCGCCTGGTGGCTCAGTCGGTTGAGCATCGGCTCTTGATTTTGGCTCTGGTCACGGTCTCGGGGTCGTGGGGTCGACTCCGTCCGCGTCTGACTCCGTGCTTGCTAGGGAGTCTGAGATTCTCCGTGTCTCTCTGCTCCTCCCCACGCTCCTGTGCTCCATCCGTCCCTCTCACTCGCTCTATCTCTCAAAAATAAGTAAATAATACTAAACAAAGAATAATAACTACAACAACATAGGAAGAGGAAGACGAGAGGACTATGGGTCTGGTGTTTGCCGGATCCCAGGCTCTGTACTTTCCAAGCTTTTGAACGTGCTCCTGAAGTCAGTGGCCTCATCCTCTACTTGCAGGAGAATCCGAGCTGCTGGTGGGGGGCGGGGGGCACCTGGGACGTCCAGGCCTCACTACCCTGGAGCTGGCCGTCCCGCTGGCCCTCCGGCGTCGCTCCCTTGTGCCTGGCTTTGGCTCTTGAGCGAGCACGTGTGCAGCTCCGGGGGAGCCCCGAGCCCCTGGCAGGCCTGCACCACGTGCCCCCGGGATGGGAGGCCGGGGTTCAGGGCACCGTGACAACCGCACTCTCTGTCTCTCAGCTCCAGAGACGCAAGATCAAGTGCCACGTCCTGTCGGCTGGAGTCACCGTCCTGCTGGTCATCATCCTCACTACTGCCACCTCCATCCGAAAGTAATGCCCCTGACGGTGAGTGCCCCGACTGCTCTGCGCCATCTGTCCCTCCACCTTCCCTCTCATCTGTCTGTCCATCCGTCCTCTTCGTGTCAGGCCTGGGCTTGGCCCCGGCAACCCAGCAGGGGACACAGCAGGTGGGGGCCCTCTTCCTGGAGCCCACAGCCGAAGGGGAGGTCCCGACTGGCGGCTCCCCGGACAGCCAGGAGCAGAGCGTGTTGGGTGGTGCAGCGGGCAGGTGCCAGGGCCCCGGGGCAGGGAACAGGGCCGCTGGTGGGGGGTGGGGGGGTGGAGCGTGGGTGCTGAGCCCCTGCTGGGCCCCGGGCCCTGGGCAGGAGCCCGAGCAGACGGGAGCCGGACCCAGAGCCTGTGAAGCACCTGCAGTGGCCGAGCGGAGCTGCCGCGTGCGGAGCCCGTGTCTGGGTTCTCCAAGCTGTGGAGCAAAGGGACCTCAAACTTAGTGGCTGAAAACAGCAATCAACCTGGATTATCTCAGCCTCTGCGGGCCAGGAATTAGGAAGGGGCTCAGCTGGTTCTTCGGCTCAGCCCTCGTGTGGGTGCAGGCAGTGGGGCCGGGGCCGCACCACCCGAGGGCCTGACGGGGCCAGGGGAGCCAGCTGGAATCCGGCTGCCCCACAGAGGCCCGCAGGGCAAGGGGTCCCCGAGAGCCGGGCGCACCACACCTGGTCGCTCCTGCAGCATCCTACCACTGCCTCCGGGCCAGCCGCGGCGTGAGGGACCCCCTTGCAGGGCGTGACCCGGGGTAGGAGGACCTAGGGGCCCCCGGGAGGTGGCTTCGGCCCCGGAGCGCTGCAGGGAGGGGTGTGTGGTGTGCGGACCGGACCAGCTCCCAGCCCTGTGCTGGGAGACCACAGGGCTGGGCAAGGGTCTCGGGGAGGGGCAAGCAGGCCCTGGGTGTTCCGTGCTCACTGTTCCCTGTGGTCCCCACCACGGCTCGTGACGGCCTCTGTGAGGGCAGCAGGTGAGCGCGGGCTGTAGGAGGCTCCATGGAGTCACCTAGTCCAGAGCCCTCGGGCTCCTCCATCCAGACTTGTCTGGGAAGTACTGCTTTCTGGACAAGAGCCACCCCAACCAGGCTGAGCCCCAAAGTGGGGGGTGCAGAGCCCTGGCAGCCCTGAGCCCTGTCCTTGGTGGCCAGCCTCTCCTTGGGTCACACTGTCCCTAAGGCTGGGCTGGGAGGTCACAGGGGGTGGGGGTGCTGAAGGGAGACACGTAGGCCGTCAGCCTGCAGCGTGTGCACCCTGCGTATCCATCACCTTGATGGTGCTCCCGGCACCCCGAGGGGGGCAGGTCCCACCCTGGCAGCGCCCCGTGCACCAACCCCACCCCGCTCGGCGTATCCATCGCTCCCCTCGCATCAGGCGGGACACACGGAAACCCCAGGTGGCCTGGCTTCACCGGGGTCCGTGCAGGTTCTGCATGGGGTCAGGGCTTGGATTCCTGGGTGGTGGGACGGCAGGCAGGGTCTGCTCTCCAGGTGAGGGTGGCAACTTGTCCCAAGTGGCAGGCCAGGTGGCGGGGCGGCAGGGGCACGGGCCTCTGAGCCCTGGGAAGGGCCGGGCCCCAGGCAGCTTCCCTGCCCGCCCTCGGGGCTGCCCCGATGGGACTGACCTTCATCCTCCGGGGCCCTTCTGGAGCCAGTGCTTCCTGCCCCCCACCCCGGTGGCCCCCAGCTGGGGCTCAGGAGCAGGGACAGAGGAGGCCTGGCAGGGCAGCACGACAGAGGGGGCCTGGGGCCACCATGAGGTCTGGAGCCATGACCCTCATCTGTGTGGGGGAGTCTGCAGGGGCCATGCAGATGCGCCCAGAAGGAGGAAGGGGGCTCTGGGGCCAGCACGTGGGTCCCCGTGGTCTGGAGGACAGGGAGGGGCTGTAAGGGCCGGACCCTCCCCTTGCTCCTCCTCCGGGGCCGGGGTCTCTATGTCCCCCAGCAGCCCCTCTCTCGTCCTCCACATTTCCCAAGTCACCCCACGGCTGTGCACCCCAGGCCCTTCCCTGCGCCAGAGGGAGCCAAGGGCGGTGGCAGGCACCACGCAGGGAACATCCCCTCTGGCGCGCCCACCAGGCCGGTGGAGAGGCCCGGCACCCCACACGCTGCCTGCCTGTCGCAGCTGTCTGGGGACGGGGTCCCCCTGGGGACCTGGAGGCCGCCCTCGGCCCAGGCCCCAGAGAGACGGGGCTAGGGGGCTGCCCTCTTTCCCTCTCTGCCAAGCTGCTCTGAGGACAAAGGCAGCTAAATATAAACAGCAGTTTGAGGAAGGAAGAGGCTTGATTCAAATGCAGGGGGGATTATTTCCGCAGAGAAAAGCAGCCTCTGAGGGAGGAGCTCCTTCCCGGACTTGGAAGAAGCCGGTGACAGAGACAGCCAGGTGCACGTGGCCATTTCTGGGTGCCGGGTGAGACCGTGCCATTTGGCAGTTCCAAGCAGGCAAAGGAGCCCCTGGGTCGCGCCCACTCTCTGGGCCACCTCCGTGCACCATCACCCACCCCCGTGGCTGTGACCACCCCCACCCCCCAGGGGCTCAGCTATTCCCCCATTACAGGGGGCTTGCAAGTCTGCCTCCCACCTGGTCAGGATGTGGTGCTCACTCGCCTGCACAAGCCCGGTGCCAGGAGTCTCCCCTGTGGGGAAGGACTGTGTGTGGCCAGCCTCAGTCCCCCAGACTCCCTGGACTCAGTTTACAGCAAGCATGAAGGCTAGTCTGGGACTGAGTCAGGGCTCAGAGTGTGACAAGGTGCAGGGCTCAGTGTGTGACCAGGATCAGGGCTCAGAGTGTGACGGGGTCAGGGCTCAGAGTGTGACCAGGGTCAGGGCTCAGGTTGTGACCAGGGTCAGGGCTCAGAGTGTGACCAGGGTCAGGGCTCAGGGTGTGACCAGGGTCAGGGCTCAGAGTGTGACCAGGGTCAGGGCTCAGGGTGTGACCAGGGTCAGGGCTCAGAGTGTGACCAAGGTCAGGGCTCAGGGTGTGACCAGGGTCAGGGCTCAGGGTGTGACCAGGGTCAGGGCTCAGAGTGTGACCAGGATCAGGGCTCAGGGTGTGCCCAGGGTCAGGGCTCAGGGTGTGACCAGGATCAGGGCTCAGGGCGTGACCAGGGTTGGGCTCAGGGTGTGACCATGATCAGGGCTCAGGGTGTGACCAGCATCAGGGCTTAGAGTGTGACCAGGGTCAGGGCTCAGGGTGTGACCAGGGTCAGGGCTCAACATGTGACCAAGAACAGGGTTCAGCGTGTAGACAGTCTGTGGTCAGGGTCAGGCTTCGGGAGCCCTGGCCGGCACGGAGGACAATACAGTGGCAGGAGCCAGCATGCCCACCCTGTGTTGCGGTCGGCTCAGCATGTTGGGCTCAGAAGCTGAAGTTACGGTAACTCGTGTCCCCAGCTCTGCCCACAGCACCGCGGTGTCCGGAGGTGGACGCAGAGCCCAGCTGAGACTCCTTAGGGTCCAGGGGGCAGAGGGCGAGGGCCTGTGGCCCTCGCTCCCGGGGTGTGGCTGGCACACCGCTGTCTAGATGGTGGCTGTGGAGCTTTGGAGAAGCAAGGGAGTCCTTGGGGCCAACCCCACCCCCCATTGTCCTTCTGGGTCGACCCAGGACCTTCTCCATGTCGGACTCCGGTCACTGTGGACTGTTCGTAGGTCCCTGTGTGGTCAGCAGGCCACCGCAGCCACGAAGCAGGGCTGGGCGGGTGAAGGGGGGGCCCGGAGCGCTGGCGGGTGCCTGTGCTGGGTCCCGGGCTCCCTGCTGGCCCACAGGCTGGGCTCCAAGGGATGGAAGATTATGGAACCGAATCCAGGCAACAATCAATGAAGTGTTTTTCATGCGCACAGAAATTGAAGGGGCTAAATAGAGGCTTCTAGCAAATCGTATTTGTAATGTTTTCCAAAAGCCGTGGAGTACGGAGCTGAAGGCATTGATTTCCATGTGGGACGTGCACGGGGGTGCAGAGGATTTTGTGTCCACGCTTGTCTGCAGTGCACACACACACGTGTGTGTTTTCACGTGTGCCTGTGTGTGTGGTCGGCGAGGACCCGTGACTGTCCGCTCCCCCTCCCAGAGGCTGGAATGTGACTAAGGGACCTGAGTGCGTCACCCTGGGAGGGGGGACAGCTGTGTCTCCATGTCCGCCTTCTGCAACCGGAGCGCGGGTCGGAGCCTCGCGGGGCCGCCTCACCGCGTCCTCTCCACAGCCCCGGCCAGATGCCACTGTGCACCCATTTTTCAGACGGGGGCACTGACGTGGCCGGATGACGGGCCGTCCTGGGCAGGGGGCAGCACGGGGGATGATCCTTCCGGAGCTGGGACTGCTAGGGAAAGCCCTGCAGAGGTTAGGTGGCCGCCCCGTCACAGCCGGGAGCGCCAGAGCCAGGTTTCCCACTCGGTCTGTGTGACCCTGTCGTCCGACGGTCCGGCGTGTCCCCGGGGCCCGCGGATGCTTCCGTGGTGCCCATTACCCGAACGGTGGCACCTTCTGTCCCCAAAGTTCGGGGAAGGAGTCAGACGACCTGTCTGTGCTGAGCTGGTCGGTCGGAGGCCTGGGAGTCGGGTCACGGGGGCCTGGTGGCTTTGGGCCGCCCCGCTAGCCTCGCCCCAGCTGCAAGCAGGCCTGCGGGGTCCTGGGGCTCCTTGGGGTTTACCCTGGGAGCGTCTCCTCTGGGGCCTCCACCCGCCTCGCAGCTCCTGGTCAGAGGGCAGGTGCCACAGACCAGTGAGCAGGCCTGAGCTCTGCCTCAGTTTCCTCATCTGTATGCCGGGGTCACACCTTCCGGGGACCCCTGTGGGCATCAGAGACGATGCCTGCTGGGCTCCTGCTGGGGGGGCGGCTGCCCTCAATGACACTGCTATGTCGCTGTCCCCATCGGCGCTGGCAGCGTTAATGGTGTGACCACGTGCCCGCTCTGGTTTATGGAGATGAGACGCAGCTGGCCTCACTCCGCCGCGCCCATGCGGCCCTCCAGCCAGCAGGGCCATGTCTCGTCCTCCCTGCTGCCCAGGCAGGGCACACGGGCACAGCTCAGAGCAGCCCAGACGTCGGGGATGTGTCCCTGTGATTCAGCAAATCCCCCAGCGCCTCCGCGTCAGCCAGCTGCTCCTGTGGTCTGATCCGGCACCGCCCCGAGCAGCTCAGAGCCTCGGGGACGGAGGCCTGTGAGGTGCCCAACGGCCAGGAGCAGAGTGGAAGCCATCAGAGGGGCGGCTCTGCCCGGAGGCCTTCCTGGAGGAGGTGGCTCGTGAAAGCCGAGTATTGAGAAGTGAGTACAGGCTCCTCTGTCAGGCAAGGAGGAGGGGAGTCCAGGCCCAGGGCCCAGCCCCGGCAAAGTGTGCACGCGCAGGGGGTGGCGCCCGGGCACGAGCTGGCTGGGGCCGACTGTGTAGGGCCCTGAGTAGGAGACGAGTGGTGGGCGAACAGGCTGAGAGGCTGGAGGTGTCCGGGGCCGCTTGTTCGGAGCAGTTGTTCCCTAGCGGGCCCGAGGGAGCCATAGCAGTCCCCAGACGCCCACCGTTGCTGGGCACTGGCACAGTGGCTGGGCGCATGGCCACACGGGGAGGGCCGGACCCAAGCAGCCCCGGGAGAAAGGTGGAAAAGGCAGCAGGTGCGTGGGTGGCACGGGAGGCGCTGATGGACAGGACGGAGAGGGGGTGGCACCGACACTGTCGCATCTTACCAGGTCCAGCCCGGGATCGGCGGCCGCAACAGCTGTCCCGTGGTGCCCGGGTGGCGCGGTGGGACGGTGGGACGGTGGGACACAGCTGGGCCCCCCGCTGTCCGCTTGGCCATCTTCCCCCGCAGGTGGGGGCTGCACCCAAGGGGGGAGCTGGGGCAGAGGATGGGCTGGTCTGGGGCTGGGGGCGGGGCTGGGGCTGGTGTGGGGGGGGCGGGCGGGGCTAGGGCTGGTGGGGGCGGGGCCGGCCTGGAACTGGGGCTGGTGGGCGTGGCTGGGACTAGAGGTGGGGCGGGGCGGTGGGCGGGGCTGGGACTAGAGGTGGGGCGGGGCGGTGGGCGTGGCTGGGACTAGAACAGGGGTTGGGCGGTGGGCGGGGCTGGGACTAGAGCTGGGGGCGGGGCTGGGACTAGAGGTGGGGCGGGGCGGTGGGCGGGGCGGGGGCTGGTGGGCGTGGCTGGGACTAGAACTGGGGTTGGGCGGTGGGCGGGGCGGGGGCTGGTGGGCGGGGCTGGCGTCGCGGCCCAGGGCGGAACCCTCTAGCGGCCTTCTAAGCTTGTGGCCGCGGGTAGGTGGTGCGTGGAGCCCCGGTTCCGTCCTCAGTGGGCTCGGGACGCTAAGACCTTGCCGTGCGGTGAGGCCTGGGTGCCTGGTCCTCCCGCTCCCCCCCATCTTGCTCTTGGCCTTCAGCTTTCCTCTCTGTAGTTGGCCCTACGTACCCATCTCAGACTGTGAGCAGTCCCCAGACTGGCCACTGAGCTGCCCGCACCTTGTACCCCCCAGAAACAGGGGTTTGAGTTCTGCTGATCCCTAAAAGCCAAGCCTGGATGACATCCCCCCGATCTGAGCCTGCAGGCCTGTGTCCCTGTGGCAGGGAGGGACGCACGAGGCCTGTGGGCCACTCTGCCCCACTCCTGGACAGAGGGTCGGTGCATCTCCCTGTCCCTGGAGCAGCCCCCTGCCACTGCCACCTCTCTCTGCCCCACCTCCCTCCATCCCCCAGCTCCTGTCGGCCTCAGATTTGGTGCCTAGGACTCCTGGCTCTGGGCCAATGCCCATCCAAGGGGGCCGTGCTGTCCCTGCAGGGGGCCGTCCCAGGGCTCTGGGCCCTCAGTGACTGGGGGGACGGGAGCCGGGGGCTTGTAGCCATATCTGATGGATGTTGGCTGAAGCTCTGAGGGCCTCATCCAGACCAAGAAGGTTAGGACCTAGCCTGACCCCCATGTCCCCCTCAGCCTTGGGGAGGATTCAGGGTCAGCCCTCCTGGCCATGCCAGCATTATTGTCCCTTACCCACTGGGGGGCAGGAGGCACGGGCTTGCACCCCCCCACCCCCGCCAGGACCCTCTGCTCTTCCCCAGGGATCACACAGCAGATGAGTGAGGGAGGAGCCCTGGAACTTCCCTGGGGAAGTGTGAGCCCCCTGCCCATGGCAGGGCACGGGGACACCCCACTTGAGGAAAGACCTTGTCTGTGAAGGTGGGACAACCCAGAGCTGGAGTCCCCACGCTGCTCTCCCCACCTAAGCCACTGAACTCGGTGGCACGTCCGTGTCGGGTGGGACAGTCCCTCCCCCAAGGCTGGGCTGTAACGACAGGACGGGCCTGACCGTGGCCTCCAACACCAAGCAGAGGATGGGGCTCTGCCTTCAAGGGCCCCTTTAGATGCGGGGTTCAGGCCTCACCACCAGGAGGATGCGAGGAATGGGGCATCCCCAGCCAATGCCAACAGAAGAGGGTTTACTGAAGAGCGGGATGCTCTGGCGGGACCCGGCCGGAACCCCTGGGGCCAAGTCTGCCAGCCCTGGTGTGCGTGGGACGCCCCTCCCCTTCTGCTGTCTCCCTGCTGCTCAAAGCAAGCAGTTTTGCTTCCGGGTGTGTCTCAGTAATTGCAATAATAAATTGAATAATTAAGCTAAATCCACAGATGAAGATT
The DNA here is from genome assembly GCF_048164855.1 of Canis lupus baileyi. Classification (NCBI taxonomy): domain Eukaryota; kingdom Metazoa; phylum Chordata; class Mammalia; order Carnivora; family Canidae; genus Canis; species Canis lupus. Next base: position 38,389,568 of record NC_132851.1, on the reverse strand, counting down.
AAATATTAATTTCTAATAAGCTGTTTGGAGAGTGTCACCGGCAAGGAGCAGCAGAGTACCTACGGCCCCAGGTGTCCCCCTGCCAGGCCCCCAGGCCCCTCCCTCCCAGGGCAGGGTTGACCCACACCAGCCTCGGTGCAGGACGATAGGGCTGGCGTGGCAGCCGTGGGAGGTGGTGTCATACCCTGGTCATACTGTCTGGAGGCCAGCAGGCCCCGAGGCTGGCATCAGGCGCGTCAACAGGAGGAGGGTGCCAGCGGGATCTGGGCCTCCATCTCCTGGCAGCTGAGGTCCCCATCATCACGGGATGGTAGCCAGCGCCATTTGGCAGAGTGGTTTGTGGATGAGAAAATGACACATCTGAAGGACATTGACAGCGACCTGAGAGGTGGGGATGGTCCCCCTCAGGACTTGGGGAGCCAGGCCAGGGCTCTGTGTGGCACCTGTGCTCCAAGAAGCCTCTCAGTCACCAGGGTGCAGCCAGGGGAGCTCACGGGGTAGTCCGGCCCCAGTCAATCAAAAGGCAGTGCTCCAGGGAGGGCACTGAGTGTGACCTGGCCACACTCTGAGCCCCGATCTTGGTCACAGCCTGAGCCCTGACCCTGGTTACGTGATCATATGGTAAAGGTGATCCTGAACCTGACCCTCCTTTTAAGAAATGAGACAGCACAGGCCATGAAAATTATGTTTGGTTGCAGCAAAGCGTTGCTGGTGGTGGAGAAGGCAGGCAAGGTCAGGGTCACGTTTCAGGAGGTGGTGAATGCAGGTGAAGAGTCTCGTCTCAGTCCAGTGTCAGTGGGGCCCTGGGAGTGTTGGGAGCCGGGCATGAGCGTGGGGCGTGTGGACCTGCTGGTCCCGTGACAGTGGCCCCCGTGGAGAGACTGGCACCGAGGGGAGGGGCCTGCTGGAAGGGGAGGCGCCGCGTGCCCAGGCACAGAGAGGGCTGGGTCCCCGGGATGGCCTGTGCTGGAAGCAGGCTCTGCGTTCGCGGTCACGGCTGGCCACCCTGGACCCCTGCCTCAGGCTCGATTCCACGAGGCCATTTGGCCTTCACCTGGGCCCAGCAGGCTGGCCGCCGTCACGCGGCCCCGGGGCTCAGTGACCGCTCCCTGACCCTGGGCGCGAGGTCGTGTGGTCGGGGCCAAGCAGCAGTGGGTACTGAGAGGCTCCAGGCAGAGCCTGCCCCAGGGACACCCCTGCCGTAGACCCCGGATTGGCCAAAATCAGGAGAAAGCCCAGTTAACTGTGAACAAATGATCTAGTGTGAGTACGTCCTGCGCGGTGCTTGGGACAGTCCGGCGCTGCTCCCGCCAGGTTGAGGCGGTGGCTGCGATGCCTGGCGACACTGGGCTGCCCCACCTGCCCCCAGGGCTCTCCTGGCAGTTGGTGTCCCAGGTACGTCACGAGGGGCGCGCTGCTCAGAGGCCCCTCCAGCTGGGGTGGGCTTGACGGGAGCCCAAGGCTTGAGCTGAGGGGCCAGGGCTCAGGGCTGAGGCGTGGCGGGGTGGGGGCAGGGTTCTGAGCTGAACTCCTCCCCCGCCTTCCTCCGTCCTGGAGGGTCCCGGCAAGTCAGAGCGTGGGTTCACCTGGGTCCCAGCGCCCCCTGCAGGGTGGCGCCCCCCCCCCCCCCCGCCTCCCCCCGCCCCGCAGTCCTCTTTTTAGGAAAAATGAGAAAATTCAGGTGGAGGCCGGGCCCTCAGAGGATGCCAGCTGAGTGCTGTGTGTCGTACCCACTGGGGGCAGGGGTGGCCCCAGCCTGCCCTGGCGTCACCTGGGCCGGGAGCGAAGCTGGGCCTACAGGTTGGAGCCCAGAGCGCTGTGGGGCCCGGGGCCCAGGCGCCAGCAGGCAGAGCAAGGGTGTGGCCGCCGTGCGGGCCACCAGCCTGTGCGTGATCTGCCCCTGCGCGCCACCGGGCCAGAGAGCCTGGGGCCAGCTCCAGAGCTGGGACCACGCAGCCGGGCCCACACAGCCGGGCCACAGCCGAGGTGGGAGCTGGGCCCGGGCTTTCAGCCCTGCTGGGTCCACGGGCCCTGTGGGAGAAGCCACACTTCCCTTTGCTAGAAGGGCCTCCCCTCCCAAACCTTCCCGGAGGCCCGAGGCCGGGAGGGGAGGGGCGGGGCGGGGAGGGCCTGACCTGGTAGACATGGGGTCCCTGGGGCTCCCCCCACCCCTGGTGTGCACAGCAGTTCCCTGGCAGTGAAAGGGTGGACCGGGGAGGGCGGGAGGGCAGGCCCACGGGCCCAGGAGGCCCAGGCTGGGGTCTGGGCAGCTGCTGGCCTCTCACGGCTTGTGTTCGCATCTGTGAACTGGAGACCGGTCACCCTGGCGAACCAGAAGCTGGCAGGTGCCCACGGGGGAGGGGGAGAGAGCAGGGGGGAGCCCGAGCGCCCCCCGCCCCCGCCGCCCCCGTAGCAGCCAGGCCACCTCCCTAGGGCCCGCCTGGGCCTCCCCCTGCCCAGCTGGCAGCTGATGGGACTGTTGTTCTGCAGGTTGATGCTCGGACCCAGGAGAGTGTCCCACCCGCTGCCTCCCACCAGTGCGCTGGCCCCGCCACAGCGACATCCGTGTCCTGTCCCAATAAACTGCCCCCCTCAGTTCGTCACGGTGCCGTTCTCCATCCATCGGGTTGGGGGCACCTTTCCAGCTCTGGGGCCCTGGAGATGGAGCCTGAGCCCTAACGGGGAGAGGCTGGGGCAGGGGTGTGTGAGTGTGTGAGGGTGAGTGTGTGGGTGTGAGGGTGCACGCGTGTCTGAGCGTGTGTGCCGGGTGGTTTGGGCACACGGGTGGGGTGGTCCAGGGCTGCCCCTCCCTCCAGCGCTGCCCCTCCCGAGGGGCTGCCCATTGCAGCCTTGCCCCCCCAACAGGCCCCGGGCCTTCCTCCCTGAGGACCCGGCACCAGTCGTCCCAGGACCTGTGCCCCCTCTAGAAGCAGTGCCTGGGGCGCGGGGTCGGGGGGATGCAGCTCTGATGTCCCCACTGCCCCGAGAGATGGAAGCTTCTCTGTCTCCTGGCTCCCAGCCGAGAGATGGGGCGTGGAGATGGGGTCAGGGCGTGGGGGAGGCACCCCTAATAGGAGGGGCCTGGCCCCTGTGGAAAGGAGGCGACAAGCAGCAGCTCCTCTCACAGTGGGGAGTGGGTGCAGGGCGGGCAGGGACAGGCAGACGGAGGGCCCCAGGACCCAGCGCTGGGTCGGCCACACCCTCCCCCTGCAGAGCTCAGGGCCCCGTGGGGTGAGGAGCAGCTGCCTACAGGATGCCCAGGGTGGGGGGAGCTCGCCTGGGAGGTCCTTGCCCTTCTGGAAAGGCTGCAGGATGCTGCGGGTGCTCAGGGGTCCCCTCCTCCACCCCTCCCCCGCCCCTCCCCCGCCCCCCTGCTCTGTCCCCCTCCCCTTTGTTCTGCCCCCTGCCCCCCCACTCCTTCCCCAGCCCCAGTCCTCAACCCACGAGGGTCTAAAGCCTCCAGGATCCAGACCCCTTTGTTCTGAAGCCTGCTTCAGGGTCTCTGATTCTGGGAAGCTCTGCATTTCTCAGCTCCTTCTCCTCCCGGGGCCTGAGAAACGCAACAGCCACTGAGGTGTGGGCGGCAGCGGGGACAGATGGGAGGGGACAGACCCCCCCCCCCGCCAGAATGGCGGCCGGCCACCTCCTCAGCTCTGCGCAGTGGCCGCGGGCCCCAGGGGTGTCGGGAGGAGGTGTCAGGAGCAAATTGAATTTTACACCTCCAGCTGCAGGTGTGAGGCGCTTGGTCATGGGGGCGGCGGTGCGGCCACGGCGCCAGGGTCTGTGCCCACAGGCCGGCGGTTGCAGGCTGCGCCCAGGATGCCCCCGGCAGGGAAAGCCCTGGGTTTGGAGCTGGAGGGGCCAGGGCATCACTGGTCCAGACCCTCCCACCCTGCTAGGAGTGGTGAACAGTACCAGCTGGGAGGCTGCACATTGAGGTCCCTGGGTGGGGGGTTGGCCCCAGTTTCCAGGTGAGGACAGGCTTGCTCGCTGGGTCTCCCTCTTGGCTGCGTGGCCTTGGAGAATGTGGGCGGAGGGCTGGCCACACTCCTGTGGGATGCACAGGGCTCAGGTCGCCCCTGCAGCTTGGTCAGCACTTCCGGGGGGCCCTGGGGGCAGCAGGTGTGCTGGGGTGAGGAGTTCAGGTGGGCGGCCCAGGAAGAGGGTGCTGACGCGGCTGCCACCAGCTGGCCGGGCTGGAGCCTCCCGCTCAGGAGCGAGGTGTCGGGGTGACCTTCGGCCCCCACTGTCTGGAGCGACGGGGACCATGTGGGCAGAGCCAGGCACAGCCAGGCCCCCCCAGGGGCAGGTCCGCCAGCAGGTGCTCAGCCAGCACGGCTCCGCGGGGACCCGTGAGCACAGCAGCGCCCCGGCCCCCGAGGGGGCCGCGTGGGAGGGGTTCCGCGGCTCAGGCTGTGCACCACCAACAGGTCTGACTCCACCGGCCTTTCCGCTGACGTGGGACCCGGGCCGACAGGCAGACAGCCGCGGATGAAGCCGGAACACCCTCCCTGTCCCGCAGGGGTGTGTCCGCGGCCCAGCGTCTGCTGGGGGGGGGCGCTGAGTAGGAAACTGGTCCCCCACGGGGCCGTGGGGGGCTGGGGAGCACGGGGAGGGGCTCGGGAAGGAAGCCACTCCGCCGGTTCCTCCTACCTCGCTGCCCAAGGTAGTAGGAAGCATCCCCCGCCTGCCCGAGTCGAACAGGGACCAAACCTGCAGGTTGGCGGGTCTGGAGGGACGGGGCTGGATCACCCGAAGTGGGTGCTGGCCGTTGGGGACACCCTCCCGGGGCTCCTCACGGCGTGGCAGCCAGCCTGGGCAGGTGTCCCCAGGAGGAGGGCCGAAACCGCCTCCTTCTCCACGACCCCGTGTCAGGAATCATGCGGCATCCCCTTCATGGGGCTCCCGGGCTGTCTGGTCCAACGGGAGGGCAAGGAGATGGCCCTCTGCTGGGGGGGTCAAGGTGACACGTTCCCTCTGTGTCAGCCCCAGCCGTCTGGAAGCTCCCCCTCAGTGCTGTGACTCCAGCCTAAGTCCCGAGGGCCTCGGGGTGCAGGGGTCCTGCCTGAAGGGGGCTGCGGCGTCTCCACCAGCGGCCACACTAACACTAGCCGCTCCGGGCTCGTCTGGGCCCCATACGCCTCTGCCTTGCCCCTGGCGGTCAGGGCCGGTCACCTGGCCACGGATCACATGCCCCTGCCCCGACGGCCCTGGACAGGTGGCCGTCTCAGTCCCCACTGCAGCAGAGCCAGGGCCGCAACCACCAGCGGGAACAGTCCCCCCGTGGGCACGAACATGGGCAGTGCCCCTGGAGAAGTTGTGCTGTGGCGGAGAGTGCAAGGGTGAGGGCGCCACCTCCATGTGCCCTGACGCGGGAGAAGGAGCTCCAGCGCACAACCATCCTGCGCCATGGCACTCGCCCTGACGCCCGGGGTGCCTGCCGGGCCTCCGTGTGCTCAAGGCTGGTGGCTTAGGTGATGGGGAGACTGGGGGATCCCGGGAGCATCAGGCATTACTTTGCTTTTTAGGCTTTGGAAAGGGTTTCTTGGTTGGAACCTAAAGAAGTTTCCAGAGTCTTGGGCACAGAAGTTGAAGCGGTCACTTGTCCTCACTAGCTCAGAAGACCTCCATCAGTCTCTTTCAACTGTTGGGGCATCTGTCCAGCACCCATCTATCCATCCATCTGCCTGTCTACTCGCTCACCCAACCATCCCCCGTCCGTCCATCCATCCATCCATCCATCCATCCATCCATCCATCTATCCATCCATCCATCCCACTCCCCCACCCACCTATCCATACCCCACCTGTCCATGAGTCCCTCCCTCATCCATCCATTCCATTCCCCCACTCACCTATCCATCCATCCATCCATCCATCCATCCATCCATCCATCCATCCATCCACTCCCCCACTCACCCATCCATCCATCCATCCCACTCCCCCATCCACCTGTCTGTACCCCATGCAGCCATGTACCCCTCCACCATCCTTCCATCCCATCCCCCCATTGACCCATCCCCCATCCCACTCCTCCACCCACCTACCCATCCATCCATCCATCCATCCATCCACCCGACTCCCCCACTCACCCATCCATCCACCCCATTTCCCCACCCACCTATCCATCCATCCCACTCACCCACCCACCTATCCATACCCCATCTGTCCATGAGTCCCTCCCTCCCTCATCCATCCATCCCATTCCCCCACTCACCTATCCATCCATCCATCCATCCATCCATCCATCCATCCATCCATCCATCCACGACTCCCCCACTCATCCATCCATCCATCCATCCATCCATCCATCCATCCCACTCCCCCATCCACCTGTCTATACCCCATCCGGCCATGTACCCCTCCACCATTCATCCATCCCATCCCCCCACTCACCCACCCATCCACCCCATTCCCCCACCCACCTATCCATCCATCCCACTACCCCATCCACCTGTCCGTACCCCATCCATCCATGTGCCCCTGCACCATCCATCCGTCCACCCACCCACACGCCATCTGTTCATCCATCCATCCACTCATCCGTCCATTTGTCCTCTCGACAGCTGCATGTCCTCCCACCTGGGCCGCTCTCAAAACAGTCGACCAGGACCCCCGCCTACTCCTGGGGTGGTGGCAGATTCATACTTGGAAACAGGGAAGCCACAGCTCGTTGTGGGAGGCGCAGTGGCTGTGCCCGGGAGCAGAGGTGCCACGGAGCAGATAGCCACGCGTCTTGGCTGGGGGCTGGGCTGGCGCCCGGAGGGGGTGACCCGCGAGCCGCAGGCAGGCGGGAACACGTGGCCCCATCCTGGCAGCGCGAGGGGCCCAGAGCCAACTTTGGGCCTGGAGTTCTCAGCTCTCCCTTTAACCAAATCCCTGCTCGCGTCCCCTGCGGGTTTCCAATTTAAATACCCAAATTGTTTACTCGCTGAAATCAATTGACAAGGGACCAGCTTGTATTTGCGATTCAATTGACTATGATACACTGTATTACAATTACAGCTCGAATGGATTTCTTTTTAATTTATTTTTCTCTTAACGTTCTCCTCCGTCAGTAATTCCGAGACTAATTGTCCTCGAGATCGTCCTCATCAACTGAAGAAGGGTAATGAATTGCTGTAGTTCACGGAGGCCGCAGCGCAGGAGCTGCCGCCTCGGGCTCTCCCTCCCTTCGTCCTCTCTTCCTTCAGGCCGCTGGGCCCTGTGATCCCCAGGAAGCCTGTCCCCCCCAGGAGCCTACCGTCACCCCCCACTGACCCTGACCCCACGGGTGTGGGGTAGGCCGCTGGGGTGCAGGTGGGAGCGCGGCCCTGCCCGGTGGGCTCCGGAGCCTGGCTCCCGGCTATCCCTGAACAGAGCTCTTCTCTCTGGGCCTCAGTTTCTGCATCTGCAAGGTGGGCCCGAGGTCGTGGGGGCCTGCAGCGGTGGTATTCTGTGAGCAGGGCCGCACGGGGTGCTGGACTGGCCTTCTGTGCCCCTCCATGCGGTCATGCCCGGGGAGCCCTTCCTGCCCTGGTGCACAGCCGCCTGCCAGAGGCTCCTGTGCTCATCACCCTATGCGGTCACCTCCCACAGGACTGTCCGCCCTGGGGTCCCGGCCTGGTCACACCACCTCGGGGCACAGGTGGGCATCAGTGCTGGCCCTGCTTTCCAGATGAGACACAGACGGTCAGAGGCACCGGGCAGGGTGCAGGCTTGCCCAGTGCTGGCAGCCGGGAAGCCCTGGAGCTGAGGTTGGAACCCAGAGCGGGGTGGCTGTGCAGACGCCTCTCCAGCGGAGCCCCAGTGCCCCATCCCAGCGCGTCCTGTGGGAGGGGTGGGGACCCGGGCACCCAGACAGCCTGGTGGTGACCCTGCAGGCCGGGCTGCCAGGGAACCACAGGCTATGACCCCACGGCTGCTCCCAGAAACGTGCAACAAAAACTGTTCTCTGTGTGTGTGCATGTGTGTCTCTGTGTGTCTCTGTGTGCATGTGTGTGTGTGCACGTGTACATGTGTGCATGTGTGTGCATATGTGTCTGTGTGCACATGTGTCCATGTGTGTCTCTGTTCCCATGTGTCTGTGTGCATGTGTGTCTCTGTGTCCATGTGTGTCTCTGTGTGCACGTGTGTGCACATGTGTGATGAGGGCCATTCTCGAAGCCTTCAGGAGCGGCCTCCTGGTTCCATCCCGGCCCACGCCGAGGGACCTGGGCCAGTTCATGTCCCTATTGGGGCCTCAGTTTCTCGTTTGTGATGTGGGGTGTGGAGGAGGGACATCCGTGTGGCCCTTTATGGATGACCAGATATGGTCTGACCCTGACACAAGTGTGAGACAAGCGGCCGGTCCCCCTCCGTTCCCCCTCCATCCCCCCCGCAGTGACAGAGAGGAAACAAGCCCCAGGGGCAGCGGCCGAGCCCGCGGGGGGGGGGGGGGGGGGGGGGCGGGGTCTGGTCTCCGTACCGGTGCTGCCCCGACCCTGGCCCGTCCCGGGAGAGGAGCAGCTCCCTGGGGCTCCGAGCACATTTCTTTGGCAGCCCCAGGAATAGATGTGTCCATAAATTAGGTACCTGTGGAAGCACAGCCCGTAACTCCATCCTGCATTGCCTCTGCCTGAAAAATTCTTGCACGATGGGGATTTTTTTGCTATTTTGGGATATAGATCTTTGCAGCAGCCAAGATGCCATTATCGTTGTGTGTGCCAGGTCTGTGAAAAGGAGAATCAATAACGGGGGTGTGAGGAAGGGGAGGGGCCCGAGAGGGAGCTCCATGCGGAACCCGGCACTGGGAGGTCAGCCCGACAAGCTTCCAGAAGGATCTGGGGGAGGGGAGGGCGTCCACCTGCCTCCTCTGGCCTCACCTACGCCAGCGCCCCTGGGCTGGGCAGTGAGCTGAGCCCCTGGGCTGCAGCCGAGTGTGGGGCAGGCCCTGGGCCCGTCACTTCAGCTGCTCACGGGCACCCACGCGAGCCCGAGGACGCAGTGCCCACCCCCGTGCCCATTGCACCGGAGCCTAACGGTTCGTCTCCGCTCCTCGTCTCCGTGGGGAGGGAGCCTGGCCCTGGGCTCGCAGCCAGCTTGGCCCTTTCCTAGCTCTTCACCGGGGAAGTTGGTGTCTCAACCTCAGGTCCTCATCTGTCCCTGGAGTTCTGGGCAGACGGTAGGAGGTGGTTTAGGAGCCGTCGGCCCTTAGCTGCCCGCACCACCCGCGTGCCCTCGTGCCTGGGGGCTTGGCCTCGAGGGCCCGTCCTAGCGAGGTCAGAGCAGCAGGGCAGGGATGCCAGGGGACCTGAGCCGCCCCGCGGCCCACCTGCCCTGCAGGTCCCCCTTGAGATCACACCTCGGGCCTGGCTGCTGCTGGCCCACGCTGGGAGGGGCTCCCGCCAGCTGCAGTGCAACGAGATGCCAGGGAGCCCGAATTCAATTACGTGCCAGGTGTTATGTATGTGGTGCCCCACGAACGCATCGATCCCTCAGGGTGACAGACCGGTGATGAATCGGGCAATAGACCAGCTTGTAAATGAAATATATGAGATGGTGCAGGCAGCCTGGCTGGGTGCGGGTGGGAGGGGAGTGGGGCTCACGCCGCAGCCCGGGGGGGACTCCTTGCAGGCTGGGTGGCTGGGACATCAGCCGTTCACCCACCGTGGTCACTGCTGCTGGGCTGGCACCTGGGCCCCGGGGAGTGGGGAAAGCGCACCCACCCCCTGACGAGGGCTCCCTGTCCCGGGCCTGGCCGAAGGCTGACCGGGGGGCCCTGCGAGGACCCTCACTCACACCCAGGAATCCGATGGCATCGTCATCCCACCCTGCGGGGGGAGCCCCGCTCAGAGGTTAAGCGACTGCCCTGTGTCACCCAGAGAAGGCCCAGACGACGGTTTCAAAACCAGACAGACTGACTCGCCCCAGTGCTTGGTCTGAATGACGTTGGCTTGAACACACCTCAGACTAGGACAGGGACCCTGCACGGAGGGTCAGCGGGGACACATCCAGGAGCGGAGCTTGGCTTTGCTTCAGGGCCTCACGCAGGAGCGGCAAAGGCTGGAGGTGCCCCGGGTCGGGTTGGTGGCTGGGCCTGGGAGGTGAGGTGGGCACTGCTCCCAACACTTGGGTGGCTACAGGGGCTCAGGAGCTGTCTCTCCGCCACCCCCCCGCCCCCGCTGCTTCCCAGGCAAACTCGCTGAGGGCAGGGACCCTGCCGGAGACGTACAGAGCCAGCCAGTGCCCAGCACACGGGGCACTCAGGGAGGGGCCGAGAGCACGAGTCGTGGTGTCAGGGAGGTTCTCCAACCCCGGGATCAGGACACGTGTAGGTGGGAAACAGTGGTCAGGGCTCAGCAGGTGATGGGGGTCGGGGTTCAGCAGGTGATGGGGGTTGGAGCTCAGCAGGTGACCGGGGTCAGGGTTCAGCAGGTGACAGGGGTTGGGGCTCAGAGCACATCGCTGAGACTGAGATGTCCAGGTCAGGTGAGAGGAAGTTGCCAGTGTCCTTAGGCCTTTTGCTCTCTTAGCCAAATATTTGACCCAGAAGCCTGAGAAATGCACAAAAAGTCCGGAACCCCCCCAGGCCCTCTGAGTCAAGGGCCCGGCACCCACCTGCCCTGCTGGGTGCCTCCGCCTCACGAGAGGCCCAGGCCCACGGGTGATGAGCGCTCTCGGGTGGGGCCGCCGTATCCCCGGCTGCGCCTCTCCACGGAGCTCCCCCAGCTTCTCAGTAATCGTTACGGGGTTCAATTACTGTATCTTCAATTGATATGAGCGATCTCGATGGTTCTTAATGTTCCGTATTAAATCTCCCGTGTAAAATATCTTTAATGTTCACATAAAACACCCAGCCATTGCTGGGGACACAGCCACGAGGCCTTGACAGGAACCCGGGGCCGTGCCGTGCGTGGGGGGAGGTGTCCCCGCCCCTGGGCCCCGTGTCAGCCGGGGCGGGAGTCCTCCCCAGATCCTGGGCGACAGCACTTGACAGTGAGAAGTCAGGTGGTAAGGAGATGTGGGGTTGAGTGTCGCTTCTGCTAATCAGTCTCATGTCCCCGTAAGTGTCCCCGGCAGCGCAGGTTTGCAGCAGCTCGTGGCCGTGGCCCCGGGTCCCGGCTCAAAAGCCCAGCTGGGGGTTCAGGGGCCAGCGTCCCCAGGTCGGCGGTGCCCCACTCTCCTGGCTTCTGGAGGCACCTGCGTCCCTTGGCTCGTGGCCACATCTCACGCTGACCTCCTGCCGCCTCCCTGAAAGGACACCTGTGATTCCGTTGGGGCACACCCAGGGGACCCAGGGTCCTCGCCCCATCAGGGCAGCTGCCATCACGACAGCAGGTGGTGAGGACGAGCAGGGGGCCACGCAGGCGCAGCACTCCGTCACCCAGACGGCCCTGCAGGTGGGGAGTGCACCCTCGGGTCACTGCCTTCCCCTCGAGTCGGGGAGTCGGGCGCCCGGGGTTCCCGTCATGCTTCCCCCCACTGTGGGGTACGGGGCCCACGGCCACTGGTTAAGAGCAACCTCCCTCCTGAAATCCTGGGGCCCTTCGTGACCTCAGGGCGGCATCCAGGAGCTCACCCGGGCCTCCAGGCTGTGGCCTTGACCCGGCTCCCCACGTGCTGCCCTGTCACCAGGGCATCCCCACAGCCCCTGCTGTCCCCCTGTGGCCGCGCACACACGGCGCTTCTTTGGCACACACGCCCCTCACGCCCGCTTCCTATAGGCAAACGCAGCTCTGCCATCTCCTCCTCCGGGGTGCCCCCCCATTGCCTCCATCCTCTGAAGCTCCCCCCACCTGAGGACTCCCTGTGAGCTGCTGCCCTTGCCCATGGCCGGTCCCCCTGCCCGGAGCAGCTGTCCCACCTTTCCCAGGGGGGCTGCTCCCCGCGGGCGTGGGTGCTGCACAGCAGGGCGTCGAGCCCGTGCGACCACGTTATCTCACGTGTGACCGATGCTCCCTGTCACTCTCCTGTCTTCTTGCCATGCTCGCAGGGTTTATGGCATCGGGAGGGAGAGGGAGAGAGCTGTGCACACCCACGGAGCCGTTGTTCTGACCACATTACAAAAAACAGGGTGGCTGAGTCCTGGGTAAGATAAGGCTCCAGGGAGCAGCCAGGGGACGGGGCGGACACGTGGAAGGGGGCGTCTGGGCTCCTCCAGAACCGCTCTGGGGGCCCCTCGTGCTCTGGGAAATGGGGGTTCAAGTCCAGGCCTCTGGCTCAGCAGCTGCCCGTGGGCAAACGGCCCCGTCCCCAGCGGCCTGGCCTCTCCGTCCTCCCTCCCCGAGGACAGGCCTGCCGCCTGCGTCACTGGAGCTGCGGCGGGGGCGGGGGGGGGGGCTGCAGCCACTCACGGGGCAGGAGCTGGGGGGTGAGGGCCAGGGGGGTAGGGGCCGCAGCCCCGCCATGTGGAGGTCACGACACGTGTCCGGGCCACGCGGCTGCTGGGAGAGGACCTGCACCCGCCCTCCCCACACCCACCCCCCTGGGCCGGGGCGCTGTGCTTCCTGCAGGCCGCGGGGGGGCCTCTGGCCTCACGGGGAGGGGAGCATGGCTCGTTCCCTGCCTCAGCCGGCGCATCCACCACGGCTCTGGTCGGGTCCCGGGGGCAGAGGCAGAGGCAAACCAATGGGGCGTCATGGGCCTTGGAACGTTCCGGGCTAAGCGTCCATAAACCAGGAATAATCGATCTTCTCCAGGCTGCAAGTCACCCAGCAAAACACGACCACATTTATGGCTTCTCTGCCTGATAACCCGCTGTCCTGAGGTCAGCCGGGGGGACTGGGGGAACCTTGGCGTTTCCGGACCCGTGGAGTCAGCGGGGGCGGGGGCGCCCCGAGGCCCGGGGAGGCCGAGGCAGGTCTGCCCCGCTGGTGTCTGTGGGGTGGCGCTGGCCTGTCGGGGCCTTGGGCTCGCAGAGGGCGTGCACCCCTGTCACCGACAGTGTGGCGGGACCCCACTGGGTCACTGCATCCCCAAAAAAGCCAGAACAAGAGAATGGTTGACAGAGGGCGATTTTCCCGCTTCCCCGACCCGCAGGCAGCTCCTGCGGCGGTGGCTGTGGGCTGTGGTTCCGTGGAGACCAGCGAGGGCATCTTTAGGGTGTGCAGACAGTGAGCTGGCCCCCGCTGGAGCCCCGACCCCGCAGGGCTGTCCCCGGTGCCCCCACTTCCACTTGCGGATCCATTCTTGGGGGGACGCATGCGGCTTGGACTTCTCCACCCACAGCCTCCAGCACTGAGCCCTGTTTCTCGGTCTGGGGGGGTGCCCTGCCAGCTGGGTCGGGTCTCGCCTGGACAGCACTTGCCGCCGGGAGGGGCGGGGGCTCCAATAGCGGTTGTTCCCGTCCCTAGCGGCCCGCTGCCCTGTGCACCCACACCTGTGACGCGCCCGACCCCACAGCGCCCCGGGCCACCCCCACCCCGGCAGCCTGGTCAGGACGGTTTGCCGGCTGTGCGGGGACGCTGGCCGGGCAGCCCTGGGACAGGCCAGGGGGCCAGGACTGGACACAGAGGCCCCAGCTCAGTACCCAGATGACCCACGGCCTCTCGTAGGCGGCAGGGCCACCCCCCACGGCCCCACGGCCCACCCCTGTGTTCAGCCGCCAGCCGCCCCCGCGGAGGCCCCACCCTTCCCCTCACCTGCCCCGTCCCCGAGCTGTCACACCCGTGCCCACCTGCTGCCACCCCCACCCTGGTCCCGGGTTCCCTGGGGGCCCCTGGCCTGTCCCTGCTCCCGCCCTGGCCTGTGCCACCCACGCTGGGCCTGGCACCCTGAGGAGCCTCTAACGGCGGCCACCCGGTGCCTGCAAGGGGCTGGGACTGGTCATCCAGGGGACCCGGGCACCACAGGCTGCTGGCTTCGGCCACAGACACCGATGTCATACACCCTGGAGGCTGGCGTCTGGCATCAAGGTCCGTGCCCTTGTCTCTTCTTATGAGGACGCCAGGCAGAGGGGATGAGGCCCCACAGCCCGCACCCCTGTGAGGCCCGCCTCCAGGTGTGGCCACCTTCTGAGCTCCTGGTGGTGACGAGGTCGACGTCTGCATGTGAGGGGACCCAGCTCAGCCCCACGGGCCGCTTCTGTGCTTGAACCACCCCTGCCGCATCCTCCTGGGGGATTGGCCCGCAGCTCCCCTGGGGTACCCCTGAGGACGGGCAGCTCACCACCTGGCACGTTCCTGGGGAGCAGTTTGGGGTTATGCCTGGGGCAGGTAGCAGAGCCGTGACCCGGGCACAGCCCTGTTGCCTCCGTGCACCCGGGTCTCCCTGTTGGTGTCACAGGCTCTGCCGGGAGTCCTGTATTCTCAGCCCCGAGCCGCACGTGCGCCTACCAGCGCGCATCCCTGCCACCCCTGCGACCCCAGGTGCCACGTGGTAGCCTCACGCATGGACACAGGCTGTCGTTCTTGTTCCTCCTGCAGACCCCCAGCTGGAGCTGAGGGGCCCGACCCCTTGCTTCGGGCAGGAGCCGTGGGTCCATCATTAAGTTACTCAACAAACCTCCACGGCCTCTCCCTGAGGCAGGCCCTTTCTGGGGTAGGGATCTCCCAGGGAATCAGACATGACCCCCAGGAAGGCTCTAAGAGGGGGGCGGCCTTCAGAGCACGATTGGGGCCGGGGTGGGGCAAGGACCCCCCAAGGCCAGGGGCCTCCAAAGGGATAAGCCGAGCACAGGCTCACATCGGGCTCCCTCTGCTCCTTCAGAACCCAGCTGTCCCCAGCCTGTGGCCGGGCGGCAAGGTCGGCAGGACCCGGGGCATGTGGGGGGCTGATCCCCCTCCCCCCAGGCCAGTCGGTGCCTGCAGAACGGAGGCGGCCCCCCCGGGACTACGGGCCATCTGTCCACCCCACACTCGCTCCTGAGAGGCGTCCTTGCGCTCCCCTCCCCTCGCCGGCCGGGGGGCCCGGGGCTCTGGCTTCCCTCCGGGCTGACTTCTCGGCCCTGACCCCTGACACGGGGGGCGGCCCAAAGGGACAGGTTGGCAGTGCAGCAAAGCCCTGGAAATGTAGTTAAACAAATCCTTGCAGAAAGCAGACGCCTCCCACGCCGCTCCCTCCCTCTGGCCTTCTCTAAATAGACCAAAACATGGTAATTTTATGAACAAATCAAGCCATGCATTATACATTTTTATGTTCTTAAGCTAACAAAGTGACTTTGAATCTATAAAAAGCACCAAAAATAAGTATTCCATTTATTTTTGCCTCCTGAATGGCCTCATGCATCGCCTTCCTCCTCGCAGCCCCGGTGGGCTCAGTCCTGCCCTCGCCCGACGGGACCCGGGCCGGCCCTGCCAGGTGACCCCGTGGCCCCTGGGGGCAGTCCTGGCGGGAGAGTCCCCAGCCTCGTCCCGAGGCCACGGAGACCGGGCCACCCTCCGGCCTCGGTCCCTGCCTCCCTATGTGGGTCTTCCCAGTCCCCCCACCCCGACATGCACATGTCCGCGTCCCTGCCCAGCGGGCTCCTCACTTGCCCCCGCACCAGCTGGTGAACTCCTGCACGGCCGTCAGGATCCAGCTCGAGGGCCCGTCCCCCGTGAACGCTGTGGCCGGCGCGCTGACACCTTCCGTCGTCCCTTCCCAAAGCCAAAAGGGCTCCTGGGCTGTCGGAGTGGGAGCCCTCAGGGCTGGGACAAGGTGCAGGGGGGGGGGGGGACGGGCGGGGTGGGAGTCAGCACAGGCACCGCAGAGGGAGACTCCCCGGGCATGAGGGGCCGCCCTGGGTCACGGTGGACGAAGGGCCCACGCGGGGCTGGGAGCCCGGCCCGGGCAGCTCGGTGACCTAGCGAGGCCCTGCGTCCTGCTGATGGGTTTTGCCCCCAGGAGCAGGTGCCATGGCCTAGAGCCCCACGCCGCCCCCACGCTGACCTGCAGCCCTGCCCTGGTCCTCCGGTCCTCTGGGCTGCCCTGGAGGAGGGGGCCCCCCAAAGGCCAGCTGCCCCCCTTCCTCCCCGCCAACTGTGTGGCCGTGGGCCTCGGGTGCACACGGGAGCTGTGGCTGCGCGGCGGTGGTGGGACTCACCTGTGAGTGTGGGCCCCGCTCCAGGTGGCCACCGGCCCCGCCACAGGACATGCAGCTCTTGGCTCCCTCTGTTTCCTGCGTGAAGACGGAGCTGGTGGGATCACCAGGTGCCACCAAGCCGGCGGCCGTGAGTCCCTCATGCCTGTGTCCCCGAGGGCTTTGACCTCCAGTGGGGAGGCATCCTGGCCAACGGGGGGCATGGGGACGACTGGCAGCGTCTGCAGGGGAGGCCAGGTGGGGCTGCGGCCTGCGTGCGGGGTTACCGGTGGGTCAGGAGGCTGCCGGCGATGCTGACGCCACGTGGGCCCCCAGCACCCTCCCCACCCAGGCCAGGTGCAGGGGTGGGGGGTGCAGGGGGCCCTCTGCTCAGACCGCGCCCCTTAGCCTGTGTGTGTGCATGTGTATGTTTGCACACACGTGTGAGGCTGCGTGGCTGGGTACCCATGTGCATGTGTGTGAGTGGGGGGGTGCACCGTGTGAATACAGTTCCCGCACGTGTGAACGCGTGGTTCTCTTCCTCGCACCCCCACCCCTGGCTGCCGTCTGAGGGCCCACGTGAGAACACAGCTTCCTCTGTGGCCTCCGCGGGCCACCATGTCCCTCTGGGCGGCGGGAGGGCCCAGAGCCTGACCCCGCACCTCGGCCTCCCTGGAGGTGAGGCCTGGCCGCCTCTCCTGGAGCAGGGCTGGGGCTGCCTCGGGGTCGCGCTCCTGCTTCCCGGCCCCCGGGGGCCCTGTGTGGGGTTCGGGATGGGGACAGCCAGCAGGGCCCGCGCCACCCCACCCTGCTCTGTGGCCTCACTCAGGTGGGGCCGAGTTCTGCGGGGGCACCAGGAGCCCCAGCCAGGCCCCGCTTCTGCTGACCCTGCTCTGATGTCCCTGGTGCTCACAGCGGCGCGGCCAGCAGGACCTGGCGTCCAGCCCGCTGCACCCTGGGGCCCCGGGCTCCTTCTGGGAAGGAACCTTTGGCTCCTACGGGGCTGCACACACCCTGACCGTCCTTCCAGTCTGGCTGGGGCTCTTGCCCCCGATCCCCCGTCCCCGATGGCCTCTCCCCGTCCCCGGCCTGGCTGGCCCTCCGCCTTCCTCCTCCCTCCCACGGGGCCCCACAGACCCTCTGGCTGTTGACCCCGAGCAGCCCCTCAGAGGAAGCGGCCGGTCCTGGAGGAGGGCTGCGGATCCTCAAGGGGGCTTCCCTCACGCCTGTGTCCCCGAGGGCTTAGAGCACAGACATGCGGGCCCAAGGCCGCTCCACTCCCAGGAAGGCCAGGGGCCTTGCTCTGTTTGGGACCTGGGGGAGCCTCGTTCACCGGGGGGCGGTTTGCACGTGGAGGGGGGGCCATGGGGCCGTGCATGCTCCTCTCTGCCCCTGTCCTCTGGGCGCCTGGCCTCTCCTCGGGCAGCTGGGGTTTGTCCAGACTCCTCCTGCCAGGCGGGGGCACCAGAGACGCTCCAGGCCCCCGGGCAGCCTCGGGTCCCCAGCAGGGAGGTCCAGGCCCAAACCGGACCAAGCATTAGGCCCTTTGCCGTCCTCGTCTTTCTCGGGCACGTGCCCCCGGCGAGCCCCATGGGGTGATGGGCTGGCGCACGGCTGGGCATCCTGGGTCCTTTACCCGAACACCGGCCAGCACGCCACCTGCCGCCTCCTCTAACTGCGCATCGGCCTGGACCCGTGGTTGAATGAGTGACCGCGTGTTGTACTGAATCGGAGGTGCTGTGAAGGAAGGGGTGGGAGGGCAGGAGACCGCCCCCAGCTCTCCCTGCCCAACGTCGGCCCGGCCTTGCCTCTGCTCAGCCGGCTGCGCTCCAGGCCGCACGTCCTCCCTGGAGACGCCCTTGCAGCAGCCGAGGCGCCCCGGGATGGCCTGTTCCTGGTCCTCTGCCCCAAATCGGTAGGATTCTCCCCACAACTGATCTTACCCGCTAGCTTCCCCCCATGCACATGCAGGGGTGAGGTAACCAAGCAGCCCCTGCCCCCAACAGGCAGGGACCCCCGGCCACCCCGGGGAGCTGCACCCCGAGCCAGCAGGCAGGACAGGAGCCCGCGGAGGCCGGGCCAGGCAGCTGCCAGGAGCGCGGCGGGGGGGGCGAGGCGCCGAAGGACCTACCCGGGTCCAGCACAGTGTGGGCATCAGTGGGTGGGCCCCACCTCCCTCAGTGGCCCTGTGGGCTCGCACCCTAGAGTGATGATGGGGACCCCAGGGCCTGTGATTAATCCTGTGGTCGATGCCCGTCCCCACTGCTCACGTGGGGACTCTGCTGTCCCTGGAGAAGCGGGACCACTGGAGCTCCCCTGCCCGGCCAGCCTGTGCCCCCAGAGGATCGCTGGACATCCCGGGGTTCAGGGGAGCACAGCTCTATCACCCGTGAAGGGCTGTGGGTGCCCCTCGCCCCACCAGCTTGCTCTTAAGTGTCCTGTGTGCTGGCCCAGGCTGGTCCTGCTGCCCCAGGGACCAGGCCCCCTCGTCTGTGTGGCTCTGGGGCCTGCAGGAGCCACCATGGACCCGGGAGCCACCATGGACCTGTGGAATCGGAATCCGTGCAGTCTTGGGGTCCCCTGGATCAAGGGCACACAGCTTTTGGGAAGCTCCTCACCTTCCAGGGGCATATAGCACTGTGGGCAACTTTGAGTGGACAGTCAAAACTTGGGGTGCAGGGATGCCCAGAAGCTCCCCGCCCTGTACCCCAGGAGGAACTGTCCCATTCCTCTCTCTGGAGAATGTCCCAGTGATGGGCTCACCGGGGCCTGAGGGAAGGTGAACCCCACATCTTGCAGGGTCCAGGCCTCCAGGCAGTGGGGAGCCCAGCAGGGATTTGTGCTCTGCAGGCCTGGCTGCGGGGAGGCTCCCCTCTTGCCCCGCCCCTCCCAGGCCTTCGTGATACTTCTCCACACCTCGGGCTCCTTTCCTCTGCCAGGATGGTGGGTGCGGGCACCCTTGCCCATCTGCACAGCGAGGATGCACCCTTGTCCGGGGTGAGCACAGCAGATCGTCACCACTTTGCATCCCTGTATCTGGAGACGCAGGGGGGCTCCCCCATGTTCATTCTCCCCACCTGCCCTGGGGTGGTGATTCAAGTGACCCCTCTGAGAGTTAGTTATGTATCTGCCATGCGCAGGCTCCGTGAGGGCGACCAGGGGGTGAGGACACAGACCTGCCACACAGAGCCCACACCATGAGGCCACGCAAGGAGGCAGGTGGTGACAGGCTGGGGTCCCAGGAAGGGGCCTCGGGAATTTGATGGAGGAGACAGACGGATGACCCTGCTTGGGTGGCTGGGCTCATACTTCCACCTGCCTCCTGAGGTCAGCCCTGCGGAGGGGGCAGTCACAGAAGAGGCCCTCGCTGGGGAGAGGATGGGGTGGGCTCCAGAAGGCCTGAGGGAGCTTTCAGCGGGGCCAGGGCACAGGGAGCGGGCAGGAGGGCAAGGGACAGGGGACAGATGTCCTTTAGCCTGCTCATGACTCCTGGCTCCTAGGTTTAGGAGAGGGTGGGGAAGGGCACTAAGGTAGAGATAGAGCAGCTTTGAGGCAAGAAACCCTTGCTCTGCCATTACGAGCAATGGGCTTGAGCCCTGGTCCCCGCCCCCCCCCCCCCCCGCTCCCAGTAGCCCCCTTTCCTTATCTGTAAGGAACAACGCCTTGGGGTGTTAGTTGCTCAGGACAGTGGGGAGGTGGCAGTGAGTGAGCCCCCTAGACTCTGGGGACAGAGCCTCCCCGCTCCTTCCTCTCCAGAGGGGAAAGCGGGTGGGGAGGCAGGCAAGCCTTCTGCTTGGAGCAGCAATGGCATTTCTCATCTGTTCATTCATTTGATCATTTATTCACTCATTAATTAATTTATTCAAATATCTTTACTGAACATCTTCTGGCTGCAGTGCTCTAGGTCCTGGGGATGCTCCCTCACTGGGAGGAGAAAGCCGCTGGCTACAATCAAGCTATCAGGGAGGTGCTGGGGGTACACCAATGCGGTTGGGGATGGCTGGTGGGAGCGGCCATGCCACCTGCAGTCTGATGTGGGCACACATGAGCTGAGTCCTGAATCCAGGTCTGTGGGGGTCTGGTGGGCCAGGCAGCAAGTTGGTGTGGCTCTGTCGGAACCCACAGGGGTGATGATGGTGATGGTGATGATGATGGTGATGGGGGTAATGATGGTGATAATGGTGGTGATGATGGTGATGGTGATGATGGTGATGATGATGATGATCGTGATGGTGGTAATGATGGTGATGATGGTGATGGGGATAATGGTGGTATTGGTGGTGATGTGTGTGGTGATGGTAGTGATGATGGTGGTGATGGTGATGACGGTGGTATTGGTGGTGGGGATGATGGTGATGATGGTGATGGTGGGGATGATGGTGATGATGGTGATGATGGTGATGATGGTGATGGTGGGGATGATGGTGATGATGATGGTGATGGTGGTGATGATGGTGATGGTGGTGATGATGGTGATGGTGGTGATGGTGGGATGATGATGGTGATGATGGTGATGGTGGGGATGATGGTGATGGTGGGGATGATGGTGATGATGGTGATGATGGTGATTATGGTGATGGTAGTGATGGTGGTGATGGTGATGAGGATGATGGTGATGATGATGGTGATGATGATCATGATGGTGCTAATGATGGTGATGATGGTGGTATTGGTGGTGGTGATGTGTGTGGTGATGGTAGTGATGATGGTGGTGATGGTGATGACGGTGGTATTGGTGGTGGGGATGATAGTGATGATGGTGACGGTGTGGATGATGGTGATGATGGTGATGATGGTGATGGTGGGGATGATGGTGATGATGATGGTGATAGTGGTGATGATGGTGATGGTGGGGATGATGATGGTGATGATGGTGATGGTGGGGATGATGGTGATGATGGTGATGGTGCTGATGATGGTGATGATTGTGATGGTGATGGGGATGATGGTGCTGATGATCGTGATGGTGATGGTGATGGTGGTGATGCAGGGGATGGTAAAAGCTAACAGTTATTGTCCTTAAATAAGCGATGGCTCAAACACCACTATTTATTAACTCATCCAATTCTCACAGTGAGATGGATGCTATTGTCTACCCATATTTCAGATAAAGAGATTGAGGTGTGGCAAGGCACAGTCACTTGCTCAGGATCTCACGGCTGTTAGTGTTGGAGGCAGAGCGTGAACCTGAACCAGTGAACCTGACTTTGGGGTGCCTACTTTTGACCAAAACTTCTGCTGAAACACAGCCGACTCACTTGCCTACAGGCTTGCTCTCCCTGCCCACGCTGCCCTCATTGTTCCTGGGAATGGCTGGATTAATCTCTGTCAAGTTTGCACTTTCCCCCAAAGTTTGAATTAACCTCAACATTAATTTGCTGATCAAGCGCCTGCAGTAGGTCATACAACGTGAGCACCTGTGATATTCTAATGCATTTCCGAGGAAATTATTGTAATGCACTAAATGGGAGATTTAAAGGTTACTTGTTCCCCTGCAATCTATGAACTGTTTTATGAAAAAGTCATAACTGAAATAATTGAAGTGTCAGAAAGGAAAAAAAAAAAAAGCATGAGAAACCCAATCAACAATTCCCTTATCACTTACCCATCATCCTGATTTTATTTGGTATTTTGGCAACTCACCAATTCTAGGATATTGCTCTGGGCATAGGCAAAGGGGAGGAGGGAGGAATCACAGAATGGCAAATGTCGCAGCTGGGAGCCTCAGTTATCTGTGCTAAGTGTCTGATTTTATCCAGGTAGTGGGTTCCACTGCCTTAGAGGTAGTCAAGCATCCCACGGGGAGCCTTCCAAACTAGGTGCTGTTGAGGGGATTAGTGCATTCTATGGTCGGTGGCCCAGGGGAGACCCAAGGTTCCTTCCGACCTGAGCTCCCAGGACTCTCAGCACTTAGGTCTGGTCCAGAGAAGCAAAGCAACTTCCCCAAGGCCACACAGCAGAGTCACAGCTGGAGTCTGGACATTGGAATGTCTAGTCCTGGCTCTTCCTGAGCTGGTCTCAGGGGAGGGGAGCTGGGAAGAGGGTTCGGCCTCGGGGTCAGATTTGGTGGGTTGGGGACAGACTGGAGACCCATCCTGATTCCTAGTTGGTTTGTGTGTGTGTCTGTTTAAGAGCTTTGAAGAGTTCTCTCTGCAATTCACGGGATGAATAATACATCGAAGGAACATTAAGTGGTGTCAAAGCCAGAAATGAGATTTGGCCAGGAGCCCAGACTCTATCAACAGCCTGGCTTGGCCTGGGGGGCCCAGGGAGCCTGCCGGGGAACCAGGCCTGAGCAGGGCCCATCTGGCAGGGGGGCCCGCCCTCCGAGCCAGCGTTACGGGGCCGTGTGACAGGCGGCCCCCGGCCGCTGCAGTGGTAGCTGGCTCTGCAGGGCCCTCTGGACTCTCAACTCTTCCCCACCGTGCCCGGGCCTCCTAGGCTAGCGGGCGGCAAGCACCACCCCGTGCGGCTCTGTCCGGGGGCCCTCCTACCCCGGGTACCCGGTCGGGTCCCTGAGCACCGGGTCACACACAGTCTGCATCGGGGCAAGTCGGGACCCAGGCCGGACACTCTGCACTTCCAGCTCCCAGGTGGCCCTGGCCCTGCTGGTCCTCAGAGCTGGGTGAGGAGTCCACGTGTTCTCCTGACTCCGCCGTGTGGGTGGGAGGGCGCGGGCAGGTGGTACAGCCACGAGTGCAAAAGCTTGGTCCAAACAAGACGCCAGGCCCCAAGGGAAGTCGCTTAGGCCGAGCCACATGTCACCGAGCCGAGGCTAACTGCACAGTCTCCCAGCAGGGGGGTCAGGCCAGGCGGTCCGTCATCTGCGCGGTGGACTCTCGATGGCCCCCGAGGGAACCAATCCGCCTTTTTACCTCCTCTGCCTTCCCATTCCCCCTTAGTTGTGTCTAGAAAGTTCTCCTCGTTCAGCTCCCCAGAGCCCCCCTACTAACTGCTGATTGGATGCTCCCCCACCGAATAGATCTTTGATCAAATAAACTTTTAAAATGTTTGCTAGGCCTCAGTGTAGCTTTTCAGAGTTGTCAGAGGCTGGGATTCACCCGCGGAGGTTCTGAGTCTGAGGCTGGGCTTGTCCCGGAAGGAACGGGGTCTGGAGCCGAGAGGTCTGGGTTTAGATTTTGCTTCTGCCTCTTGGTATGTGTCTCAGGCAAGCGACTTAACCTCCCAGGACTGTCCTCTTCTTGCCTGCGAGGCGCGGGTCATACCGGAGGATGGTTTCACGGCGAACTAGGTTAGACTCCCAGGTGGAGCCCCGTGAGGGATGATACGTAAACCAGTAAGAGAAGGTCCCTGAGGACGGCACAGGGAGGCCGGGGCAGCCCAGCTCATTCTTCGGGCTGCATTAGGAAGGGGGCTTGGGCCTCCAACCGGGAGGGTCTGGCCAGGATCCCGAGGTGGGGGGTGAGGAGCTGGTGCCAGGCTGGGGGCCTGGGCAGGGTCTGGTGCTGGGACACCCCCTCCCCCACATTATGTGCTCTCAGGACACCAGTGGAGGTCTTTCTGTAGGAGAGAGGCGGTTCCAGGTCCTTGTGCTGACTTGGGGGGCTGGGGCCTTGTGCTGACTTGGGGGGTTTGGGGCCTTGTGCTGACTTGGGGGACTAGGGCCTTGTGCTGACTTGGGGGGCTGGGGCCTTGTGCTGACCTGGGGGGCTGGGGATTTGTGCTGACCTGGGGGGCTGGGGCCTTGTGCTGACCTGGGGGGCTTGGGGCCTTGTGCTGACTTGGGGGGCTTGGGGCCTTGTGCTGACCTGGGGGGCTGGGGCCTTGTGCTGACCTGGGGGACTTGGGGCCTTGTGCTGACCTGGGGGGCTTGGGGCCTTGTGCTGACCTGGGGGGCTGGGGCCTTGTGCTGACCTGGGGGGCTTGGGGCCTTGTGCTGACTTGGGGGGCTTGGGGCCTTGTGCTGACTTGGGGGGTTGGGGCCTTGTGCTGACCTGGGGGACTGGGGCCTTGTGCTGATCTGGGGGGCTGGGGCCTTGTGCTGATCTGGGGGGCTGGGGCCTTGTGCTGACCTGGGGGGCTTGGGGCCTTGTGCTGACTTGGGGAGCTGGGGCCTTGTGCTGACTTGGGGGACTGGGGCCTTGTGCTGACCTGGGGGACTGGGGCCTTGTGCTGATCTGGGGGGCTGGGGCCTTGTGCTGACTTGGGGGACTGGGGCCTTGTGCTGACCTGGGGGGCTTGGGGTCTTGTGCTGACCTGGGGGGCTTGGGGCGAAATCCTCAGGCTCGCTGTCTTCCAGGGTGTTCAGGAGGCTCACATCTGCCCCCAGGGTCTTCACAGAAATGCAGATGGCCTCACATTGTTCCTAAAATGCACTTTTCTTTTACCTGGAATGCTTGTAGCTTGTCTATAAAGGGAAAGACAGGGATTTCCCCAACCCCACCTTCTCCATAAATAAATGGAAACACAATGAAAACTCTGCCTGTGGCTGAGCCTCCGAAGCCTCCAAGCTGGGCCCCCCGGGAAATAACCAGAAAGATGAGGGGACCCTGAGATTTTCTGAATCCAAAGTCAGTCTCTGTGGGGAGGGAGGAGCAGCAGAAGGCTGTGGGGGCCGTCTGTTCGTTCATCACAGGAAGGCCTCAGGTCCACAGCTGGCTCCTCCGAGGGGCTGCCCCCCTCCATGGTCCGTCACCCCCAGACCGCGGCCTCCACAAGGCAGGACTGGGCCCTGTTCGCTGCTGCGTCCCCGGGCCTGGAAGACAGCAGCATGGAGTGTGGCTGGGGGACCTCCCCGTGGAGGGAGGGAACGCGGGTGCGAGTTCTGGCTGCGGGGACGGGAGCCTGCAGTCAGACCCCTCCGCCTCCACCAGCCCCAGGCTGCGCCCCTGCACCTGCTCCTCCCTCAGGTCAAGGTCAGCACCCACGGAGCAGCGGCCCCATGCCAGCCGCCCCCAGGGCCCCTTCCCGGTGCTGTCTGCCCCAGCCCCCCCCCCCCTTCGCCGACCCATGACAATCCCTTAAGCCAGGGCACCGCCAGGTGCGGCTGGCCCAGGCTGTGGGGCAGGTAAGGGGGACGGGAAGGCCCCTGTCCTCACCAACCCCTTGTTGGACTCAGGACCTGGCCCCAGCCTGGGAACAGCTGCTAAGCTGTGGGCATGAGGGTAGGTGAGCCAGACAGTCCCAACCAAGTTCAGTGGCTCAGGTCTATGAGGAAGCCAGGATGGGACCACTAGGGTGGGGTGGCCTGGGCGGAGCCCCTAGGGTGGGGCCACCGGGATGGCGCCTCCAGGATGGAGTCCTCCAGGGGAGACCGCTCTGCCCACAGTCCTGCTTCCTCCCCTGCCGGGCCAGCTGGCCCCTCAAGGCCTGCATCTGAGCTGTCCTGGTTCTGCGGAAACCTGCTGTGCGACTGCGGTGCTGTCCCTTCCCCTTTTCCAGGTGAGATGGAGGTTCAGGGAGGTGAGGAAATGGCTGGGGCATCATCCTTGTGGGAGCGGAACAGGCATGACCCCCGGGCAGTGGCAGGCGGGCAGTGAGGGTCTCTGCAGACGCTGCTGAGAACGGGGCCGGGGCGCAGGGAGAGCAAGGAGGCCAGCGACCAGGGCTGCGGGCACCCACCCCAGCCCACTCCAGAATCTGAATTTGAATCTGGCCACGGCCTGGGAGCTGAGCTGAGTCAACACCTCAGGGTGTCAGCTCTTCCAGTTCTAGAACGAGGCAGAGTGTGGGTGACCGGTTGCCGTGTGACGACTTACCCCACAGCACAGGGGCTTATGGTCCCCGGGTGTCCGAGGGCCAGGAATCCAGGCGCGGCCTGGCTGGGCCCTCAGCTGTCTGCTGTCGGCAGGCAGGGCTGTGGTCTCATCCGAGAGGGACCTGGGGGGGTGGTTGGCATCCAGCCCCCGTGGGGGGTCGTTGGGGGCTCACTCCCTTGTCCCACAGCCCGACGGGGAGAGAGCACACACAGGAACCAGTCTCAGAAGTGAGGTCTCATGGCTTCCACCCACCCCATTCCCTCGAATCGAGTCATGAGTCATGCAGTCGGGCCACAGCGAGGGGAGGGAGCGACACGGGGGCACAGGTCCCAGGAGGTGGGGTGCCGGGGGCTCCTGTAGGGGACCCACCACGGCAGGGGAACCTGCCTGCAGGGCAGCCCGGTGACTCCGAAACTGGGCACCGGTTTCTGACCTTGCCGGGCGCCCGGCAGGAGGGCAGGAGCGAGAGGAGCCCTGCCCGCAGCGCAACTGGGCTCTCGACGGTGATGCCTCCCATGGCCCGGGCGGGGTCTCCCTGGCATTAGGGGACACGGCACGAAGGAGAGGTGGCCCCTGGCCTAGGGGATCCCACAATTAAACACGGTGCTTGGACGGGGAGGCGAGGCAGAGGAGGCGAGCGTGACGCGGCGGCGTGGCGGGCGTGGGCCCGAGCACCCAGGGGGCCGCGCTGCTGTCGGAGCCCGGCCGCCGCGTCCAGGCTCAGTCGGGCGATTAACCCCACGCTCAGAGCTACCGAGCCGTGAATTGCGCGCAGCCAGAGTGTGCGCCGCCTTTAAATAAGCCTTATATAACGAGGACGCGAGCAGCTGACTCTCCGCACACAGACCTCTTTTAAAATAGATTGCTTGTCTTTATATAGCCGGGTGCTGCTTTCTTCTGGCTCTGCGTCTTACAGAGGCGCCGATGTAGGTCAGATATCGCCTGGCGAGGACTAATTAATCTATAATTGTATTGAAAGAAGGAAACACAACAAGTAAGCACTCGGCGTGCTCAGCGGGCCCGGGAACCAGCATCCCGGGAAGGACCCGCCCGGCCTCCGAGCGCCCCGGGCCCGGCTCTGACGGCGGCTGGCGGCCTGCCCAGGCTCGGGGTCCGGCTCCGGCCTTCGGCCCGCGTCCTGAGCTGCTGCCCCAGCCCTGCAGGGTGGTCGCCCCGGGGTCCGCTGTGACCAGAGGCCTGGCCCCTCAGCAGCACTGGCTCCCTGCTCCTGCGGCCCCGCGTGCCGCCCTCTGCTCCGCCCCACTTCCAGCCAGGCCTCCCTCCAGGACTGTCCTGCCAGGGACTCAGGAGCCTGCCCGGACTCCCCCTGCACTGGGTCTGTTTGCAGAGCCTGTGGGTTGGGTTGTGTCTTCACAGGAGACCCAGAGGCAGCCCCTCCTCCCCTGCCCCGTCCACGCTGTGCACACGGCCATCAGCACCTGCGTAGCCTCCTGGCACCCCTGCTCCCCACTCAGTCCGTTGCCATCAGAGCCCCGCGGGGTCTGGTCAGCACCTCCATCAGCTCACGTCCATCCAAAGCTCTCCAGCGGCCCCCCAGGTCCCGGCAGAGCCGTGGGAAGCCCTACGAGCCAGCCTGGGCCCCTCTCCTGGCCCCCTGCTGTCCTGCCACACGCTGGGCTCTGGCGCTTTCACAGGTAGGGGACACCGGGCTGTGGAATGAGGAGCACAGCCCCTTTCTTGCTGAGTGCTGCCAGCTGAAGGCCCCTCCCTGCTTCTCCCCAGAGTCACTCTCCTGGGAAGCAGTTGGGACAGTAATGGGTGGTGGCTTGGGGAGTTCGAGGACGCTCCCCGGGGGATGCGGGTCAGCGAGGACCTAGAGCCTCCATTACTGCTCAGAGCACAGGTGGGTCCGGCTGGACCTGGGGGCGCAGGACGATGGCAGGGCAGTCACGTGCCGGGACCCAAGTCAGTGGCTCGGGGGACGGGGGGTCCCTGGGATCCACCTGAGGCCCCAGGTCCCGGGAACTCTAACCAAATGCAGTGCCAGCGTCTGAAAGGGGTCCCTGCTCGCTCATGGGACGGTCCCTGCGATCTTCCTGCAGTGCCCAGGCTCCGGGCCGTGGCTGGCCTCAGGCCCTGACACCTGTGCAGGCGCTCAGGGGAACCTACCCCTGCTCCCCGAAACCCAGGCCAAGAGCCCCAGGACCACGCAGCTGCCCAAGCCCCGGCGCTCCCACGGGAGGTGGGCTGCGTCCTCCTCTTCCCGGGACCATGACCCTGGGAGAAGCCCCGCTTCTGCAGACTCACAGCAGCTGCGACGCTCAGAAAAGATGCCATGTCACCGTCACGGGACTGAGGACCCCTCCCTGGGCATCTGTCTGGTGCCCAAAGCATCACGTTAGACACGGCTGTTTGTGGGAGGGGGTTCCCGAAGCCCTGCGGGGGGCGGGGGCCGCACGGCGGGGTGAGCCGGTGGCCGGTGAGGTCTTGGGGTCCCGCCTCACCTCACACCCGGGGCAGAGAGCCCAGCATCCCAGGGAAGCGGCGGGGGAGCTGGTGTCTGTGCTCTGGGGCGGCCGCTGGGTCGGGTGGGCTGATGCCATTCTGCTTGTTTGAATGGGACACGGTGCTCCTGTTGCGACAGCAGGCCCTGCAAGAGTGGGCTTCAGTTCAGGACCCAGAGTGTTCCTCAGCTGCGTGCTTGGACGCAGCCCCTGTGAGCTGCTCCCCTGGCCGAGTGGGGCTGACTCGTCCACCTCCCGGGCTGGGGGGCTGAGGGAGCCCCCGCCTGGCGCCCCCGGGGCCGCCCCGGCCTGCCCGTCGTGTCCCTGTCCCGTCCCTGTCCCCGGGAGCCCCTCTCCTGCCCCTGGTGGGCCGGCCCCTCTCGCCACCTCCCCCTGCTCCTGCCAAACCAGGAGCCTGCATGCAGCACGGGTCGGCTCCTCCCTGGTGCTTTGTTCTGTTCACTGTCGAGCAAATGTCAAGGAAGAATTTAAATGAGGGGCAAGTCTCAAAGGTTGTGTTTCTGGCGGTGTTTCAGGACACTTGTAATGAGGGGCACAGCCAAGGCCTGTCCCGGGCTCTAGAGGCAAAGGCAGACGAGATGGAGCCTGTGCCTCGTGTCGCGGGGACCAAGGGTTGGTGGACGGGCTGCGCCTGCGGTGTCTGCTGGGTCCCCCCTGGTGGCCGGCGACCAGCCAGGCTGCCCCTCTGAGCTCCGGAACCGGGAGTGAGGTCCGACTGAGGCAGCTGGCCCCACCTGGCTCGGCCCCAACGGTCGCCCCGGCCTGTCCCTGCCCTCGCTGACCCCTCCGAGTGGGTCCCGTCACTCCACTCTGGGCTGTGCTGTCCAGCCTCGGGGCACTGTACTCCCCTTCTCCATCCTGCAGGACACCCCCGCACTCACTGTTTGGGGTTGGTGGGGTGGTCAGTGCCCCGATCCTGCCCAGGACCCCGGCACTGAGACCAGCCAGAGAAAACCCCGGGTCCTGAGTCCCTAGGTGCAGAGGCTGGGAGCAGGACATAGACAGTCAGCGTCGATACTCACCAGCTCAGCTTGGCGTGTGTGACCTTGTGAGTCCTTACATCCCATGGGGCGGCCCTGACAGTCATCCCCACCTGACATGCCTAGGGGCCTGGTCTAAGGCCACAGGAGAGGGCAGGCAGGATAGGTGATCACAGCACGGCAGCGGGGAGCCCTTCCAGTCCGTCTGCGGCCTGAGGGCTGGCTGGGGAGGTTCCCGTATGCAGCTGGAGCTCCATTAATGCTCCTGGACTGAAGCCTCTTCCCAGGCTTCTCCACAGATACCAGGGCCCACGGTTCTGGAAGCCGCGGGGCGGGGGGAGCTGGTCGTCCCAGCCTGAGGCTCTCGCCCAGTGACGTGCGGGGCAGGGCATTCGTGGCATCCCTCCAGCCAGCGAGGAGAAGGCTGTGACCCCGATTTACAGATGACACCAGAGCCTGGGCCACTTCGGGGAGGGCAGTGCCGTCCTTGCTGGGCAAGGGCGCCGGTGAGCGATGGGGAGGGGGCTGGGCGCAGCCTGGAGTGGGTGGCCGCCCTCCAGCTGCTGGGTGACCTTGGGGGGCCCTCAGCCTCTCAGAGTCTGTTTGTAAAGAGGGGATGAGGCTCCGTGGTCAATGGAGAGCAAACTGGGGACCCCCGTGTGTGGTCACCAGGCCCAGAGCCACTCCCTGACTGCACTCCTACCTCTGCCTGCCTGTCCCCTGTCCCCATGGCACTGCCCCAACTTGGGGACCGGGTCACTACCCGGATGCATTTTGGAGCTGGCCGCGTCAGGGATCTTGCTCTGTTCCAAGCGTCTACCCTTCCAGTCACTGCACAAAACGTTAAGACAAATGCATGAGCAGCCCCACGGGGACCACTGCCCGCGGCGTGCGGGTGGTGTTGAACCTCTTCACGTGCCCCTGCGGGGGGCAGAGGGGGTGCAGCACCCAGCCTCCAGCCTGGCCCAGCCGGCCTCCCACGCCTGGTGACCTCTGCATCCGCGGGGGCTGCTTCCCACTGTCTCTGCTGGTCCCCAGGGGCCTCTGCCCACGGGGGTGTCCGGGACTGAACTGCATCCCCCCACATTCATGTTGGGGTCCTAACAGGGTCCTCACAGATGAGTAATCAGTTATGAGGTCACATCGGAGCAGGGGTCCCCAATCCCAGAGGGACAGGGGGCTTTATTAGAGGGGACACTTGGGGGGGCCTGAGGGGCTCCGTCTGTGAAGTGTCTGCCCTCGGCTCAGGTCATGATCTCAGGGTCCTGGGATCGCGCCCCGTGTCGGGCTCCCTGTTCCTCGGGGAGCCTGCTTCTCCCTCTGGCCCTCACCTCACTTCTCTTCTGCTCTCTCTCACTCTCTCTCGAATAAATAAATAAAATCTTTTAAAGAAATAAAAGGCACTGTGTAGCCGTGCTTCCAGGGAGGACGCTGTAGGAGCCCCGAGATGGGGAGGCTTCTGCAAGGCCACAGGTGCGGCGGGAGCCGGGGAGGGTCCCCCCCACAGTGACGCTAGAGGCCCCAGAAGGACCCAGCCCCGCCGACTCCTGATCAGGGACCCCGGCCTCCAGCCTCCGTCTCCTGCCCGAGCCGCCGGGCCTGGGTGGCATCGGTTCAGGCTCCCAGGAGCGCCACACTGAGCGGGCCCCGGGCCCCGGGGGGAAGGACTGTAGGAGGGGAAGCCTCGGGGGAGGCTGGCACCCAGAACCCGCGCTCCCGCCAGGGAGGTCCTTACTCCCTGGGGCCCGTCCTGGGCAGCAGAGGTAAACTGAGGCAGCATCCTTGGTGGTGGGGGGTTAGGAGCAGCCCCCAGGACAGTCCGGCTCCCCGTCCCCGTGGCATGCAGTGACCCCAGTGCCCGGACGCCCCTGTCTCGGGGTTGTGCGTACCCCTGCCCCGGGGCCTGCGGACACCCCCTCTGGGGGTCTGCACTTCCATACTCCTGGGCGCGTTGAGCCTTTGGTCTCGTGGTCACTGATTCCATTCTGTGCCAGAACGACGGACGGAGACGACGTCCGCGGGGCTGTCCCGGGGCCAGATTTCCTGTCCTGCGCCTCCGCCAGCAGCGCTCAGCCCGAAACACGAATTTCCTTGTTCCGGGGACTGGTTCGCACACAGCAGAGGAAGAGCGAGCGTCCTTGCCTCCCGGGCCTCATTATTCCCCATAGAAATTCCGATCAGGGATCCGGGCAGTGTCCCCACCGCCTGCTCATCCATCGGTGCGCTCATGTACTGATTATTAATTCTTTTATAAATAACTTGATCTTCATCACGGCCGCAGATCATTTCGGATAACGGGTACATTATTTAGATGTCGGCGGCTCTGAGCTAATTGCAGCGGCTGCCGCGGCCCCAAGGGCCTGCACCCTCCTGCCTAGTTCAAGGTGGCAGCGGCCGCTTGAGGCCCTGCCCCTCCTGCCGTCCCCCAGATCCCTGCCCCGTCCGTCACCCACTGGGTGGCCTGCTGGCACCGTGCAGCAGGTGGGCACTGGGTGGGGCGGGGGCGAGGACAGCTCCGACACTCTTCGGACGCGGGCGTCCTCTTGCTCTGGGGACAGCCGTCTGTGTGCTCGGGGGAGCGCGGCCTGCAGGTTGGCTGTGGTTTCCGCCAAGGCCTGCGGGGGAGGGGACTCGCACTGTCACCAGCCTGGGTGTCCGCGGAAATTGAAATTAATTCATTTTAAAATTGAATAAAAAGGGGGGTGGGGGACAAGCGAGGTGCACACCGGGGTTCCACCCTGGCCGTTGCAGGCCTGCTCCCCGCCAGCTTCTCCTTTGTCATCCTCTACTGTGAGCCACGGCCACGGCCCCCGTGTCAGTCCTCTGGGCGCTGTGACAAAGCACCAGGGGGTGGGGGAGCCTCACACCTCAGAAACTACTACCGTCTCAGGGCTCTGGAGCCTTGGCCCCGAGGGCAGGCTGCGGCAGGGCTGGTCCCTCTGAGCCTCCCTCCTGGGCGTGTGGACGCGTCTCCACCCCGTGTCCTCACGTGGGCGTCCCCCTGGGCCTGTGTGTGTCCTGGTCCCCTTTCATGGGGACAGCGGCCCGCTCGGATCGGGGTCCCTGGAGTCCCCGTGTGCCTTCATCACCTCCGCAAGGCCCATGTCCAGACACGGCCACCCCCGCCCCCCGACCTGTTGGCCTGAGCCCCGGGGGTTTGGAGACATGGGGGGGACACAGGTGATGCACAGCAGAGCCACCACGGGGGCCACACGGAGAGGCCTCGGGTGGCGAGCAGCTGTAAGCTTCGGAGGGAAGACCTGCCAGCGTCTGTGCTCCTTCCAGTCCCAGGAGCCTGGAGCCTCTGGGGACCCGACCAGGTGGCTGCTGCTTGGCCTCTGCCTCCGGATTTCTCATGCATCGCCAGCCCTTTGACCAGCTGGTTTTGGGGACCATGTGGACGGAAGATTAGCAGCCCCTCCCCACCCGGTCAGTCCCCCTGGGGGGCGGGGCATGGTCGTCGGGGGGAGCAGGGACCCCGAGGGGTAACGCAGTGGGGCTCCTGCCTCTAGGGCTTCACGGTTGTGGGTAGATGCTCCCGGGGGAGGGGGCCCAGGACCCCGCAGTCTGTGTCCTCCTGGGATCGGGGACACGAAACAGGAGAGGGGCTTCCAGGAGGTCACGACCTTTACGGCTGGGACAGCCCTCGTGGGGGAGGGATGAGGGGTCCTGGGGTCGGCCTGGGTCTGTGGGCGCCGCTGGCTGCCCCTCTCCCTGCAGGGCACCCCCCTCCCCGGAGGCATTTAAATGAATCTGCATACATTTCTGGGGATGCGTGATTGTTTTAGGAGAGACACTTTGAATCATAAATACATTCGCCCTCCCAGCCTCTTATTGAAGAATTCCATAAATATCCCACCTGACATCTCCCAGCTGGCTTTGTCCTAACCGCCCCCCTTCTTTCTTTTAATTTCTCACTCTGCGCTGCCAGGGAGGCAGGGGCTTCTCCCTTCCGGGTGGGTGCTGGCGGCCTGCCCGCCCCTCCCGGGCCCCCGAGACACCAGAGGGACGAGACCGGACGGAGGCGCCTCGGCCCCCCACCTCCGCCCCCGGGACAGCCCCCCTGCCAAGTCCCGCGGAGGTGGGGGGGGCTGGTGCCCAGAGCAGGGCCGAGAGGGAGAACTCAGCTCATTCCGGAGGCCCTTGGCCTGTGCCACCCCCGAGGAGCCCCAGGCTCTGTTCACCCCCTCCCTGCGCTCCAGGGAGGGGAAGGGGCTGCGTGGGGCCGCAGCCGCCGGGCCAGGGTGGGGGGTTTGGGGAAGAGGTGCTGTGCTGCTGCCCGGCCCAGTGCCGCCCTGGCTCCCCATGGGCTGCAGGCGAGGTCCTTACTCCCTGCTCAGCACCCAGGGACTTCAGCACGGGCTCCTGTCTTCCCCGGGGGCCCCCGGCACACTTGCCCCAGACCCTGCCCCTGCCCCTGCCCGTGGCCCTGCCCTGTCCGAAGCCCTCGCACCCTCCCCTCCAGCCTAGGGTGGTGGTGCAACTATCCTCATTGCACAGGAGGAAACTGAGGCTCAGAGAGGCCCGGGTCACAGGCCCTGTGACGGCAGAACCGAGGTATATCTCGAGTCTGGGGTCCAGGCTGTTATTCACGCTCTCACGTGCATCTGTCTGACTCCGGGCTGGCCCAGCACGGGCCCTGCACATAGTAGGTGCTCAGGTAATAGGCATTCAGGCCTGCACTCGCCACGTGCGGTGGCCAGCGGGCTGGTGGCCAGCAGGCATCTCCCGGGGCAGGCAGGGCCGTGGGTCTGACCCCTCCTGTCCCACGTCCTCTCTGGAAACCCACCCGTGGGCTGTATCTTCACTGTTCGTCCATCCCGCAAGCACCTGCCCGGCCTTTGCTCTGGGCAAGCGCAGAGTGGGGGGGAGGGTGCTGGACCCAACAGGGAGTTGAGGCCCAGACTGTGCCCCAGCAGGGGAGGCAGACCCAGGCCCGGACGAGGGCGAGGACAGAGGCTTGAGCTGCAGGCAGAGGAGCCCCGGGGGTGGGGGGTGGCCCTCGCTGCCCACGCGTGCCTCAAGGGCTCGCCTGGATGCGATGCACCACGGCTTGCTGGAGGCACAGCCTTATCATTCGGCCGCCCTCTGCTCACGTCACTGGAAGGCGGGATGTGAGCCCCTGGACGCTGAGAACCAGGACGGAACATCGGCTGGCCACAAGGTTGGGAGCTTGCAGGGGCGCAGGCAGGATTGGGGGGTCCTGGGGGCCGCAGCCCACTGTGCTGGGGACCTTGCAGACAGGCTGGGCAGGTGGGCCACTGTCCTGGGGCCGTGGGGCTGGTGTCTCTTCCCACCTGCCTCTGGGAAGCCTTGGATGACACAGGACACAGGTGAGGTCACCCTCCTCCCCGGGTCAGCTGGAAATTGTCCTTATCTGGGGATCCTGGACGCTCACTGGATTTTCCTTGTAATTTCTGTGAGTGGATCTGTGTGCCACAGGCCTGACGGGCCGTCAAGCCATTCTCTCTCTCTCTCTCTCTCTCTTTCTTTTTTTTTTAAAGATTTTATTTATTTATTCATGAGAGACACAGAGAGGCAGAGACACAGGCAGAGGGAGAAGCAGGCTCCCTGCAGGGAGCCCGATGCAGGACTCGATCCCGGAACTCCAGGATCAGGCCCCAGGCTGAAGGCGGCGCTAAACCGCCGAGCCACCCGGGCCGCCCCTCTCTCTCTCTCTTTAAAACAAAATACGGGGGGATCTCCAGGCTCGTGCACCGGGAGCAGGTGTCAGCACCTCCCTCCTGCCCAAGCCGAGCAACAATACCCTGCGAGTAGCTGGGCCACACGGTGTGAACCCGCCCGTGGACACTGGGCCGCTCCCGGCGTTGGGCTCCCGTGAACCCTTTGCTGTGAACACTAGTGTACGTGTGTCTGGTCGTGTCCTTGCTGTGCTTTCTCTTGGGTACGTGCTCGGAAGCGCGATTGCCGGATCAGGAGGTGGTGGGGATGGCGACGACGCTGCGGTGGTGGCGACTGGTGGACCGGAGGACATGGCT
Source organism: Canis lupus baileyi (assembly GCF_048164855.1). NCBI lineage: Eukaryota > Metazoa > Chordata > Mammalia > Carnivora > Canidae > Canis > Canis lupus. Next base: position 38,354,427 of record NC_132851.1, on the reverse strand, counting down.
GGCAGTGCGGAAGGTGACCAGGTGACGGCAGTGTGGTTGGCTGACCCCAACCTGCTGAGCGGGCTGGATGCCATCGCTGGGCCCCGGGGTCACAGAGGCTTTGTGTAGGGTGTGGATGGGGCAGCCCAGCAGCTGTCACCAAGCCGGGGGGACAGGGAGGTGCGAGGGAGGGGCTCAGGGGGCCGGGGCTTTGAAGAGCGGGTCCCTCTGGCTTCGGAGGGACTTGCGAGTGAGCTCCCTTCTGCAGCACAAACCGAAGCTGACTTTCCTCCACCGGCTTGACATTAAAGAACAACCGGGCGGTAGGATCTGCACACATCCTGAGGCAGGCACCTGGGCACGGGAGAAGGGAGCTGGGGGGCTAGGGGGGGCTCTGTCCCCGGCAGGGGTGAGGGTGGGGGGTGCCCTGCGTCCCTGGGTGCTCCGCACAGAGCACGGTGGGGCCAGGGCCAGGGTCCCCGCTGGGCAAGTGAGTCCCTGGGGCGGTGGAGCCAGGGCTGGGCCTCCTGTGTCTGCCTCTTTCTCCCAGGGCCCCGATAGGGTGACCGAGGACCCTGTGGCTGAGCACAGAGGCCGGGGGGCACCGGTCCCTCTCCCCAGAGTGCATGGTCCGAGCAGGAGACAGACAGGGGCCCCCCAGGTGTCCTTGCACAGGCCAGACCCAGCGTGGGGGCTCCCAGCGAGCAGCCTGGGGCAGGCGCTGAGGCCTGCTGCCACCCACCCGTCCGCCGGGCCCTGTGCGTGGAGCAACACATCCCCCTGCAGCCTTCCCCGCGGGCCTGCTCTCCCAACCCCACCCCTTCCTCCCTGAGGCCTCCCCTTGATGCCCCCAGCTAGCTGCCTCCCAGCCCTGGACACGGCCCCAGGTTCCCGCCCAGAATCCTAGCGTCTCGGTCTGCTCCTGGCTCCACGCCACCTCCTGGCACTTGGCCTGGCACGCGGGGGGCCTGGGGGACCCAGGGGCACCCAGAGTCTGCTGCAAGGAGTCTCCCAGGACCCCCAGGTCTGGGATGCCACGTAAGGGCTCCCGGGGAGTGGTGAAGGAGGGGCTGCCCCCCTGGCTGGCCGCTGGCCTTGGGGGACAAGGTGGGAGCAAGAGGCACAGGCCCAGAGGGGCTGGTGTGGAGAGAGAGAGAGAGAGAAAGAGAGAGAGGGGAAGAGAGGGAGAGGGAGAGGGAGTGCCACTGGGTGGGGTGGGCCCTCACATCCAGGCTGGCAGGGTGCTGGGGTGAGGGGAGGCCCCCGTTGCCCGACGATGGCGCACCCGCAGCCCGGCCACAGCACCCTCCAATTTCCAAGCCCGTGTGTCTGTCCCCACGGCGCACCCAGGCCGGGGCTGCTGGAGGCCGGGCCAGGAGTCTGCCCTGGTCACGTCTCCGTGTCCCGCTCTGAGGCCGAGTCTGGGGAGGGGCCGCAGACTGATGGAGCCCCCGGGGGGGTGGCCCACCCCGTCCCCACGTCAGGAGCCCTTTGTCCCCGGTACCCCGTGAGCCAGATGCCGTCTGAGGCTCCATCAGCAGGAGCGGCCCGAGATCACGATTTTCCCGGAGTCGAAGGCGTGCGTCCTTTGGTCGGGCGGCTACAAACAAACAGCGCGGCCACTTAATACAGCAGGAGGGAGCGAAGGCCGCCGTCGATGGCAGGGCTCCGGGCAGCACTCAGCAAAGAAAGTCAATTTTCCCCTTCACTTCAGTTCAACAATCCTTTATTGAGCGTCTACTACTCCGGGCCAGGCCTGTGCTGGGTGGGCCCGCCCCGTCCTGCCCCCCCACCCACCGAGGACACGTGGGGCTAGCGCCCCGCAGACGTCATCTCCCAAATCCCCCCCCACCCGTGCGCTGGGGCGCAGGGACTCGACAGGATTGGTCCAGGACCAGCGGGCGAGGAAGATGCACACACTAACGGATTTCGCCCCGAGCGTGGGGTTCAGCTGGGGAGTCGCTGCTGGTGGCGGGGGGTCTGGTCTGGGTGGGCTCAGTAGGGGCTGGGAGCCGGGACGCCTGCGTTCCGGGTCCCATGCGGCAGGGGACCGTCACCTCTCCAGGGCCTCATTTTTCCCGATGGTAACGACAAGAGCTGATGTTTTGGGCACCGAGGAGCCAGGCTGTGTGTGGGGGCGTCTGGCCCCCCGGCTCACTTGGCCGGGAAGGCTGGGCTGAAAGTCCTTGGTGGTACCAGGCCAGGCTGCCTCGGGGGACCCTGTATCCATGAGCCCCTGCTCGTAGCTGGGGGGGCAGGTGGTGGCAGGGCCTGCGCACCCACCCTGGCTCTCAGCCTTGCCCTGTAGTCTGGGATCTCCCTGAGGCTGCCTCTGCTGAGAAGGCTCTGGCACAAAGATGATGTCGCCAACCCCAGGGTCTTCTGTTTGCCCCTCTGGGAACACAGGGAGGGCGGGTTCCAGAAGGAAAGCAGTTCATCCCTAGGGACACACGTGAGGGCCAAGTCCTGGCCGGGGCACCGGGAGGGGGTGGAACTCCTTCGGGTCACCTCCCTCCCTAGCTGGGGAAAGGGTCTCTGTGGTGACACAGTTGGGGTGGGGATTCAGAAGTGACCCTATAGGCACAGCCCTGCCTCCTGGGCACACTCTCCTCTGCCACCCGAGAGACCCTGGAGCTGCACAAAGGGGACTTCAGGGTGAGGGCCATACGGGTCAGCACAGGGCCAGTTGGTGGTAGTCCTGGGAGAAGGCACGTTCTTCTCCTCTGCACAAGGTATCCGCCTACCCACTCATCATTCACTTTTGGTCCGTCTCTCCATCCATCCATCCATCCATCCATCCATCCATCCATCCATCCATGTATCCATCCATCCATCTCCATCCATCCATCCATCCATCCATCCATCCATCCATTAATCCATCCATCTACCCATTCATCTACCCTCCATTCTTCTGTCATCCATCACCCCATCCATCCAACCATCCAACCATCCATCCATCCATCCATCCATCCATCCATCCATTTCCATCCAACCATCAATTTATCCTCCATTCATCTATCATCCATCCACCCCCAACCATCCATCCATCCATCCATCGCCAACCATTCAACCATATCCATCCATCCATCCATCCATCCATCCATCCATCCATCCATCCATCTGTCTCCACCCATCCATCCATCATCCATCCATCCATCCATCCATCCACACATCCATTTACCCACTTGCCCATCCTTCTATCCATAACAGTGGCAGTGACCAGTGACCTGGCTCTGAGTCCACATCCATGAACGAGGAATGACCTGGGCTGTTGTGGGAAAAACACTGTTGTGAGATCAGTGGGTGGACAACCAATGACACATGAGGGTTTTGGATGACACAAGAGGGCTCAGGAACAGGTTAATGAATGAGATATCGATGCCTGGGTGCAGGCCGGCTGCTGTCCACACGTCTTCCCACCCAGCCTTCCTGCAGACCCATGTGGCAAGTGTCATTTCTCCTTCTGTAGAGGTAAAGGCCTTGAGGCTCAGTGGAGACAGGATGCAGCAGTGGGGATGGGAGCAACGGGAGCCCAGGTGTCCCAGGCTCAGCCCGGTGTCTGAGTCAGGGGGAGGGGGGCTCTAATCCCCATGTCAGGTGAGGCCTCCCCGTGTCCCAGCCTTGCCCTGACTGTAACATCCTCTGGACACCCTGCTCTTGGAGCCACAAGAGACATGCTTGAGCTCTCAATGTGCGTATTAGCCGCTGGGCGGCCCTGGGCGTGTAGCTTGCCCTCTCTGGTTCTCTACCGCTTCCCTCTGGATGGACACAACGAGGGTCACCTCTGCTCCCGGCGAGCCACAGAGCCCGGCTAGCAGCAGAGGAGCAACATAAGCGCCCTGATGTTCCCTGACAACTCTTGTTACATCTTAAAAATCCATGCTGTGTTCATAATATAGTCATGTTTGTTCCAATCTAAGCATAATGTTCTGAGTCACTTACCAGTGAAATTACTTCATTTTCCAGCTTCATATCTTCAAACGCTCCCAGGGCCCCAGGAAGAGGAGCTGAGGCTCCCACAGCCCTGAACAACTGGGGGCAGCTCGGCCCAGGCTCACGGGGCTGGGGGCAGGCGGGACAGTGGTTAGAGTGAGTGTAGCTGCCGACAGACCGTGGGCTTGGCCTCAGAGGCTGACCTGGGATTGCTGGTCCCCCCTGGGTCTGCGAAGTGGAAGAAGCACTGGGAGCCAGTCCCACGGGCTGCTGTGGGGGCTGGAGAGGTAATGGCTGGGAGGGTCGGGTCCACAGCAGGTGCCAAGTCAGGGCCACCTACGTCCTGCTCTCTGCTGTGGGCTCCCTGGCGGAGAGTGGGCAGCCTGCTGCTCTGTGCCTCGGTTTCCTCATTTGCCACACAGCTATGAGCTTGAGCCATGTGACACTGTCATCTTGTGTGGGTGTCCCAGGCGCACTCCTGCCGAGGAGGCTGAGGCCCCAGCAGGTGCCCCAGCAGGTCACGGCCACTGCTCTGCTCAACCTGGTGGCAGCTGGCAGGACGTTGCCTGGGCTGCTGAGCCACCTGCCCAGCACACAGTCATCGCCACCTGCTCACAGACCAGCCTGGGGCCAGCCCGCGGATTGTGCACCTGCTTCTGCACACGGCCCCCCTTCCGCCGGCTGCAGAGGGGCCCCCAGATCGGCACGCTGGGCAGCCTGTGGGCGAGGGGAGCACAGGGGAGGCAGAGGCCACCCCCCCATTTGGCCACACTCAGGGCGACAACAGTCACAGAACAAGCGAATCAAGGAAACAGCATCGTTCCTGGCATGGCAGCCAGGACACACGGGGCAGAGGACGTGGGGGTTCACCTGCTTCAGGGGGTGCCCGGGATGCCAGCAGGGTGGCTCAGGTTGGTTTCAGGTGTCAGCATGTTTGAAACCCCAGGGCGCAGCTGCCTCGTGTAGCGTCCCAACCCTGAAGGCCGAGGGCCTTCCATTATTCGCAGATCGTACCCTCCCCGCAGGAAGCCTCCTCCACCGACATCAGCTGCCTGAGACTCTGGGCTCAGGCTGGTCCAAGGGGAGAGCGGATGTCTTATTTATGCCTTGAGCATCTTGTCATGACTTCCGTGCCCCCAGGACCCTGGGAGGCCAGGCCGCGGCCCCCCCACCCCTCTGTGTGGGCACCTTCCCGGACTGTGGTCTGAGAGGGGGTCTGAGTCCCGTCTGGTGGTCTGAAGCAGATCCAGCCAACTCAGAACGTCCCTTCCTCACCAGGCTCAGTTGCCTTCAGCGCGCCCCCATACGTGCCCCGTGGTGGCCCCGATGTGGCCGTCATGGCCACTTGGAGGCCAGCATCCCACCCTACCCAGGCACTGCGGCTTCCATGATGCCCAGAGCCTGCCCCGTCACCGCCACCCCTTCTCCCAGGCAGCAGCGTCACCTCCGTGCCCTTCGCCCACACAGACACGGCCATGCTCCATGGGGGCACGAAATACAACAGCCTCCTGTGGGTGGTCTGGGGGAGTCCGGAAAGGGTGCAGCAGGAGCTGGAGAGTAGGGTGGCTGCTGGGGCAGAGCCTGCAGAGGCTTTTCAGAAGCCATGGAAAGAGATGTCCTTGGCCTGGGTGAGAAGGACCGGCCGGGGGGAGGGCTGCAAGGTCAGACACAGGGGACCAGTTAACTGAATTTCAGATGAACAGCAAATAGCGGTTTCCCAAGTATCACAGTGGTCAGATCTGTACAAATAAAATAAATTCATTGAAATTTAAATATAACAGGGCATTGTCTGTTTGTCCCTGGCGGGAGGCCGGATGGGCTACAAATTCTATCACTGAGTCATTGGCCAGAAGTGATGGAGGCTTGGACCTGAGACTGGGGTGGCCGTGGGGACAGGCTTTGAGACAGGCAGGGGGTCTCATCAGGACCGGGCCCGGGGTGAGCCGCCCTGCCCCAGGCTGGCCAGCGGGCAGCCCCATAGGCAGTGTGGCCTCTCCAGGCACCGGGATGCAGTGGGGGGAGGCCACCCCGAGAGCCTGGCCCACGTGGGGTCCACGTGCAGCTCCACAGCCGGTGGTCGCGAGCACCTGGGCGGGAGCCTAGACAAGCGGATGCTGCAAGTGCCCCAGCGACTCCGTCCTGGGCTCAGTGGGTGGGAGGGGCCCCGGAGGTGGTGGGGGGACCCAGCCCACCAGGTCCTGCGGCCAGAGGGGCACGGCCGGGTCTGCTCCCAGCCCTGACTTCCTGCACATGGAGGGTGCTGTGTGCTTCCGGGAAGGAGGCTGGAGCTTGCTGGCTCATTGCTGCTAAGGAGAGACCACGGCTGGAGGGCGGCTGGGCAGGGGGCAGATGCTAGTGCGGCGCAGCAGAGGGTCTGGGCCCAGGGACCCCCGGCCCTCGGCCTGTCCCTCGTGTGGCCGGCACTCAGACACCTGACGTGGCAGCACCACAAGACACCCCGGCGCCAACCCCTCTGCCGTTGTTCCCAGATTAATGCAAGTTCACTTATAAACCTCAGGGGGCGACCGGTGAAAGCTGCTGGGACGCAGGGCCGCGGGCCTGCCAGCCGGGTGACCACAGCAAACAACGCACACATGCAGGTGGCTGGGATCGTGTCACCGGGACTTGTCAGTTGGTGGAATACAGCTCGTGCGGACCAACGCATCCCATGCACGTCGCCATCCACCCGGCCCGTGGCTGTCCGTTTCCGCGGACTCACGGGCAGCCGTGGCCCCACGCATCGCCCTCGTGCCCCGCGCTGGTCACCTGGCGACACCCGGGCTTCCGCTGGTCGTGCCGGCCTGTGTGCGGTGGCCTGGGGGCTTCTGCTTCAGCAACGGGGCCCCCCGGGCCCTCCAGTCCCCTGCCTGCCGTCCTACAGGGACTCGCCGGGAGCGTCCCCCGTGGGGTCAGGGGGGCGGGCGCAGGACCCCATCCAGACTCCTGGGCGGCGGAGCCGATCCCCTCCCCGGGTCCCCAGCAGCCAGCGTCCCTTCGGACGAGACTCTCCAGGACCTGGCTCCCTCTCCTGTGGCGTTGGTTCCTCCCAGACTTCTGGGGTAAGGTGGTCCCTGCCCACGGAGGGGACGCAACCTCCCGCAGCAGATGCAGGAAGGGTCACCAGGACACGAGAGCCGGGTCGGTGGTGATGCTGCCCCGGATGCAGGCGCGGGCCGTGCTGGGAGCCTGGGCGTTAGGCCCGCTGCGGCGCGCCGGCGGGACAGCGTGATGGGACCGCTGCTTCCATCCTTCAGTCTGCCCCGGACAGAGACTGAGGCTTGTTCCCACCCCGACCTGGGGCTTCTGGAGGGGCCGCTCTTTGCGGGGACAACCCGGGTGCATCCCATCCCCCAACAGGAGCATTGGTTCAGCAAACGCAGGTTAGCGGGCGGAGGGGGTGTGGGGGCTGTGGCGCTCCCACTGGGAGTGGTCCCCAAGTTTGGAGGACAGGAAGCGGCCCACGCCCGGAATCACAGTCTCCCCCCGTGTGGTGGCTGGTCAGGGCGGGGGGGGTGTCAGGGACCAGGCAGTGGGAGCTGGGGACCCCGCCGCAGCCCACCTGCCCTGGACGGGAGCTTCCAAAGTCCTGGGGTGATCAGGGCGGGTCACCACCACCCTCCAGGTGCCTCGAGGGTCAACCTGCCCCCAAGGGAGGCAGGTCCCCACGCGAGCCGCGTGGCTGTCAGGGCTTTGGAGGACGCTGTGTCCCCACCCCCATGGGCACCGGGGCGCCGTCCTGCCCTCACTCGGCTTCTCTGGGGTGGAGTCTTTGGAGCGCGGGGGGTCTTTGAAGCCCCTGAGTGTGTCGCGGTGCGGAAGGGCCCGCGGGTGTCCCTGGGACCCTTGGCAGGAAGGGCACCTCCATCCCCACCTCCGACGAAGCCCCTGACCCCCAGACGGGCACCCCATGCCCGCGGTAAGCCTGCAAGCTGGCATGCAGGTCCCTTCTGGCAAAAATCCCCGCGCCCCACCCTGCCCCGGGAAGGATTCATCAAGGATTTAACCAAATATAAGAGCAGCACTTTTTTTTTTTTTACAGTAGAAAAAAAGCCCAGTTATCTTCGGGGGGTGGACTGTGGGCGACCCCCGCCCTCCTTCTTCCTATTTGGTATTTGATTTTTGTTGATGTTGCAAATAAGCGTGTGTTACCTTTTGTGGGGAGATGCTTGAGACAAAAGGACATTGCTCATTTATTATTGGTCCTTAATGTATTAATTCATCAGACATTTAGTGACCTTTCCCTCCTTCTTGCAAACCATGGAATAGAAAACAGCACCGAACACCCCTGGCGTGTTCACACAAGCCCCGGGGAGCAGGGGTGAGCTCCTGGGGTGCGTGGTGACCGTGGGCGGCCCACAGGGACCATCTGCTTTAGCTCCAGCAAGGCCCTCGGCCGCTGAGCCTCCGGAGCCCGGGCGGCTGTCAGCTAGGGGACAGCACGGGGACGTTGGAGACGGTGTGTGTGGTTCCTGCATCAGCCCCCGCCCCCGCCCGCTGCTCCCCGGCCCCGCAGCGCCTGGCTGGCCCCGTGGACTCACCAAAGTCCAGAACAGGCCCCCGGAGATGCAGAAGGAGCCTGCGTGGGAGGGCCTGGGAGGCTGCGGGCAGGGTGACCTTGGGCCGTGTGCTCGCCATCACACCCTGTTCACCTGTTGGCAGCTCGCTGTGGGCTGGGCGCTGGGCAGACAGCGGGCAAGGGGTGGCCCTGCCCTCGAGGGTCTCGGCACCTGCCTGGTTGACGGGAGGCTCGGGCACCTGTCTGGTGGCCACAGGCCCACGCAACCCTCCCCGTTCTCCGCCCAGGGGTCCCCTAAATCGCTGAATCCCTGGACCTGCACACCCACCGGAGCCAGCCGTCCACCTGCCCCACCTGGCGGGTGCCGTGTACGGGCTGCAGCCACCCCCACCCCCGTATTTGTGAAGCGCACAGGTTTGGGGAAACTCTCCCGACCACCCAGAGCCCTGAAGCCCCCGCCCACCCGGCCTCCGGGCACCCGCCTTCCCTCAGCGTCTCCGTGCCTGTGGCTGCTTCGTGGCCAGCCTAGCCCGGCCCACCGCATCCAGCTGTCCCTCCCCTGCAGCCGAGGAACCCACAGTCAGGCCTCCTGGGTTGCGCACATCTGCGTGCACCGATTTCAACCGTAATAAAATACAGAAATAAGGAAGGAGAATGAAGAGAAGGTTGGCCCTCTTGCTCGATCCCCGTGGCAACAGCGAGTTTGAAACAGCGGCATTTGCTGGTGGACGAGAGGGTCCACACGGTGTGGTGGCGTCACGCTGCTGCCCGCAGGACCTCGTGGAACCCAGCTCCCGCACTGCCGCGCAGGGAAGACGGGGCTTATGAATCAAGTAGTGGGTGGGTGGGTGCAGCAGTGAGCCCCAGGGCGTGGGAGCCTGGGGGAGCTGCTCATCTCGGGCACCTTCGGCCCTACAGTGGCCCTGTGTGCCTCCCTGCAGCCCCTGAAGTCCTGTCTGTAGGACTGAGGGGCCTGAAAGGCAGAGGGACAGCAGTGGAGTGACAGGGCTGGTGTGCTGGCCTAGGTGCGGAGGGTAGATGAAGAGGAGACTGAGGTCAGGAGGTCAACATAACCCCTGGTGCAGTGACTCTGGGGGGTCTGGGAGGGGCTGGACTAGATGGCACCGCCTCACTGACCTGGCCATCATCCATCCATTCACCCACCTACCCACCATCTATCCACCAATCACCATCCATCCACTATCCGTCCATCCATTCACCATCTATCCATCCATCCATCCATCCATCCATCCATCCATCCATCCATCCATCTATCCATCCATCCACCCTCCATCTAGCCACCCATCCACCATCCATCCATTTATCCATCCATCCACCATCTATCTATCCATCCATCCATCCATCCATCCACCATCCATCCAATATCTATCCATGCATCCATCTAGCATCCATCCACCCACCATCTAGCCACCTGTCCACCATCTATCCTTTCATCCACTATCCATACACCGTCTATCCACTATCCATCCACCCATCCACCATTTATCCACCATCCATCCACCCATCCACCATCCATTCACTCATCTCTCCACTGCCCCCATCCGGTCATCCATCAATTATTTTTTGAGTGTCTACTGTGTGCTGGACACCTTTCTGACCTAGGAGGGGATGGGGAGATGGAGAGGGAGGACAATTTACCAAGGAAAATAAGGCATGGTGTCTACTATTTTTGAAAACAATCATACTTTTGTAAAGAGACCACTTCCTTGAGTAAAAAGCCCACGGTCCTGAAAGGAGGTGGGTGTCCAGTGTGAAGAACTCTCTTACAGTCAACCCATATCAGGGAAACTATCTTCTGGACCTCCCTCAGGACCCACCTCGTTCCTTTTCCGGCCACTCACTCTCTCGCCCCAGCTGCAGCCCCTCCATCTGGAACTGTATTTGACTTCCTTCCTCAAGCTCAAACTTATGACTGTGTTTCCTCTTCCCGGAGTGATTGCCATTTATATTCATTTTCTTTGACATTATAATCACTGTCATCAATCATAAGAATAAATCAGCAATTGCCTTTGCCCTGCCTGGAGATCCCATGGCCCTGGGGGGCACTTCTGCCTGAGAGTGCACCTCCTGCAAGCTAGTGGCAGCTCGGCTCGGCGGAGCCCACGCCCGCCGACCCCAACGCGCAGCTCGGTGGAGCTCGGTGCTGCCGGGTGGGCCTCCCTCCAGTGAGTACCATCGAGGCACAGCTTCAGGCTCAGGGCTCCTGTGGCCGCGGCAACCCAACCACCCGTGAAATCATCCCAAGTCCTCCTTGTTTGCGGCTCGGACACTGAGCTGGGGAAGGCCACCCTGTCGCCCAGGGCCCTGCTGTGCAGAAGAAAAGGTGGATGGAGGGCCACACCTGACCAGGGGCCGTGACCACAGACAGTACTTTCCGCTGCGGGGAGGTGGCTGCTCTGGGTGGCCCACGTGTCTGGCGGGGACGCTGCTGTGACCAGGGTACAGGGGCGTGGGGGGCCCAGGCTTGGTCTCTGTCCCCGAGCGCTCTGCTCCTCTCTGACCCTGGTTTGAGCTGGAGGAGACGGGCCTGGAGGAGCTGGGGCCAGCACCCCTCTCCTGCTGCCAGCACCATTTCAGTGCCCCGAGGATCAATTAAACCCAAAGGCCCCTCACCTCTGAGGAGTTAAAGTGCTTTTAAGAGGCGATTATGCAGAATTGTGTCATTACTGCTTCCTGAGTGCTCTGTCCTTTCCTTGCCCTGACCTGATGAGATTATTTCTCTTCTCCCATCAGAGAGAGGGGCCGAGCCTCCCCAGGATGCAGGCGCCGCAGCCCTGGCCTCCTGCTCCGGGACCCACGCACCCCAGACGCCGAGGCGCGGGGTTTCTCCCTGGGGGAGCCTGTCCCCTCCCCAGTCGTCGGGGCGGTGGGAGCCCCCAGCCCCCGAGCCGTCAGGCTCACTCACTGACTTGTCGAGCGGTTGTTCACTTAGCAAACACTGTGCAGCACGTTCTCCTGGCCCACCCCTGGCCCGTCTGGGCTCCGGGGGTGCGCGGAGGGGCCGACCGGGCAGCCGACCCCCTACCCCGGGGCTCTCGAGACGCGGGGTCCACGAGCCCACCCTGGCACCTTTCTGCTTCCGGGGGTTGGGGGTGTGCCCCGCAGGGCCTCTCACAGGGTGGGAGGGGTCTCCACGCTGCTGGCCACCAGCGCCTGACCTCACAGTGACCCTGCCTGCCGTGCCGTGAGCGCACCCCGAACCGGAGGTCCTGACGGCGGCAAGCGGCCAGGAGCAGCTGCTCCTCGAGGGGCTGGGGGGCCCTGCTCAGCCTGGCACGGCTTTCCTCGCCGGCTTCTCCCCTCCCTGCTCCCACGCCCTCCCGTCCTCCAGTCCTGCTCTCCCCACCCGCGCTCTGCCTACGTAGCCTGTTCCGAGTGGAGCTCAGAGAGCCCACCCGGCCCTGGGCCTCTGCCCCCCGCCCGGTCTGGGGGGGCTGTCACAGCCCTGGAGCTGGCCCCGGGGCTGCTCTCTCTCTCTCTCTTTCTCTCTCTCCCTCTCTCTCTCGACCCACACCCGCCCCTCTGGCCAACGCCACGGCTGCACCTGCTCCTCCCGCTGGCCCCCACCTGGCCCTAGCCACCGTCTCCCCTACTGGGTTTTCACGACGGCCTCCCGCCGGAAGCTGCGTCCACCTTGCACCGGGCTCTGCTCCAGGGGCCCGGGCCTGCGGAAGCCGCCAGACCCTCCCCCCTGCCCAGGACCCACCCGCGGCCCTGCGCTCAGGGCACCGTGCGACCGCGGCCGGTCTGAGGCCTCCTGGGAGCCCAGGTGGCCCTTGTGTCCTGCTGTAGCCCAGCCGTCCTCCTGGCCACCGCGGGAACAGGCCGGGCACGACCCGCCCGGGTGAAGGTGCCTCTCCTGTCTGCCCCCCACCCACTGGCCTGCCCGCTGCCTCTCACCCTAGTTTCTGATGGAGCCTTCCCAACAAGCCCCATATTCACTCCACCTTCGGGCAGGCCTGCTGGCGGCCTGAGGTGTGTCCCGTGGCCAGGCAGGATGGCGGTGGGGCCACAGGAGGCTCCCCTCCCTCGGGCGGCCCTGGGCGGTGGGCGCCTGACCTCTCGTTACCGGGCTGGGGTAGTTTGCACGGACACTAATAAGTCCCAGGAGCCTCCCGTGGAACGTCTGGGGGCTCAGATGCTGTGGAATCTTCTGGAACACAGCAGAGGCTGACGGACCCAGGGGCCCCCTCCAGACACACAGCTCCGTGGGCGAAGCCTGAGAGCCCAGAGGAACATGCCGGAAGGGAAGACACCTGACGCCGCCCTCGCGCCGCCAAGGGCTTTCCTAGGCACTTGGACACAGGGGTTGGGGAGGTGGGGGACACAGGCACGCCCGCTGGGGTCTCATCAGGAAGGAATCTCTTGCTCGTCAGGTCTATTCCAGAATGGGATGGGCTGCCTTGGGGTGGGCGCTGTTCTCAGAGGTGCATGGCTGCTGGGGCAGGGATTCCCGCAGCAGGTAGGCGGGGGGAGAGGCACAAGATCCCCGGCCCTGGCATGGCTACATCCCGAGAGATCATCCCCGAGCTCTGAGGCTCCGGAGGCGGGGGCCTCCCAGCACTGGCGGGTCTGAAGGCAGGGGAGAGGCCAGGAGGCCATGGGACCGAGGGTGGGGAGATGCTGAGGTGCCCGGCTTGCCTCCCATCCTGGTTCCTCCGAGCGATGGGAAGTTCTTATGCCAATGGGGGGTCAGGGTCTCATGCCTGGGGGCGGGGGCTGTCTACGGAACTGCCTCGCTCAGTAGAACGGACATTTTGGGGCTCAAGGCCTCTCTCTTGGGGGTACCCTGTCCACCAGGAGAGGCAGGACCCCCCAGCACGCGATGAGGGCACACAGCTTCTGCCTTTGGGGCTCCCTGGGAAAAACCGGACTCCCCCCACAGCAGCTGGGGTTTGGGGGGCCACGTCTGAGGGGGGCTGCAGATTGGGATGACCGGGAAAGTGTGGACTTCAGAAACGGGACGAATAATTCTCGGTATCCGTGTGTCTGCCCAGCGTCATCCCACCTGGTCATACAGTGAAGACCTGCTCATGGTTTATCTGATGTTCAAGCCGACCTGGGCGTCGGGTACTTCACCTGGCACCCCTGCCCCGGGGGAAGCTGGGCCGACGAGGCGGCGTGACCCCCGCCCGGGCTCTCATCCACACCGGGGGCTGGCGATCCCAGCTGGTCTCCAAGTCCGGAATCAGACGAGCAAGTGCAGCTCTGAGCACCATCTCCGTTGCCTGGGTCCCCTCGGGCCCCCTTGTGGTCCAGCTGCCGGCCCACTGGGGCCTTTCTGGGGGTCAGGGTTGGCGGAGTTCTCGTTCACGGGCGTCCCGCTGGCCCAGCCAGGAGCACCGGGCTTGCCACTCCGATGCCAGGATCACTGCTCCTTCCTCTCCCTGCCCGGGCCGGCGCCCCCGGCTCCCGGGCCCCTCTGTGTGCAGACTGTGCTGGCCGTTCCACGCGGGTGGCCGCGTGCCTTCCCCACATCCCACAGCAGGAACCAGCAGAGCCCCCAGAGCTCCACTCGTGCGCCCGCGCTCTGGCCCCTGGACCGCACGCCTCCCCGTGAGCTGACCGGACCTCGGCTCAGGACCCACCTGCAGTGCCGTGTCCCTGGGGCCTGCTCCGACTACCGGCACCCTCCTGAGTCCCAAGGCACCTGGGGCCGTGTTTATGTGCTGACTCCGTCTTTAGGACGTGAGGGGGGTGCATCTCCCCACGGGGGCTGCGAGTCCTGGGAGCAGGGAGTGCGGAGACTGCACGCCCGGGCCCTGCCACCGTCCTCTGGGCATCCTGGGCCTTGTGCGGCAGGCCCGGGGGCAGGGTCGGGTACGCGTCCACCGATGAGCGTCCGTGGGCTGCAGAGCCGTGCTTGTCAGTGGCGCGGGATCAGAGGAGGGGTGGGTGAGGCGAGCACCCCAACGGACTCCGCAGCTCAGCCAGCGCCACTGGGGGTCCCTGGTGACCCCTGTGGAGGGTGGAGGCCCAGGTCCCGGAGATGAAGGGGCTTTCCTGGGGTCGCGGTTGGTCCCCGGGTGGGGTCCCGGGGCTCGGACCCATTTGCGTGGGTCCCCGGGGCCTGGGCCTTTCCGGCTGCCTGCACAGCGCGTCTGCGTGGGGGCACAGCTTCCTCTGTCTTCTCGAAGGAGTTTGTGGGGCTAGTCTCCGCTGTCCCCTGACTGTCTGCCTGTGACAGTAAACACTGTTTGGATCCAAAGCAAATTGGCTCTAATTAACCAGATTACAGCTTGAAGGAGCCAGTGGAAAGGACGGTTCTTCCCGAGAGGGTGGGGACGGGGCCTGATTAGTGTGGCAGCCAGGCAGACACCCTGCCTGCTTCCCCTCGCACGTCCTCCTGCGGGGAGCGTCCCAAACCGAAGACCCATCTTCATAAGCTGCTCGGCCTGAGTTGGGGCCCAGGCTGTCGGAGGGATACTGCTCAGTGCTCAGGGGGGACAGGACGGGGCCCGCGCTGCAGCCACATTGTGACAATAGAGGCCATCAATGTCACCTTGACTGCTGTCCCAAGTACCAGCAACCCTGGGGACTACTCCATTGCTTCTGTCACCACTGTCACAATCACCTCCACCACCACCATGGGCACCACCACCTCTGGGTGGGATATTCTCCATCTGGCCCTCCAAATCTGCTCTCCTCTGATCTGCATCTTGGGAGCTGACCTTTATGGAATGTGACAGTGAGCTACTTCCCTCCCATTCTGGTGGGTTCTTCTAGTGGGATGGGGAGGAGGAGGGGAGAAGGAAAGGGAGAAAGAGGGACCCTCCAAGAGAAGTCAGAACTGAAAGGAGCCTCTAGTGTGAGGGGTGGAAAGGAGGGAGAAGGCTCAGATTCCAGGTGGAAGCTTGGGGTGGCTGTAGGTTCAGACGCTCCGAACACCCTTCCCTCAGCCTCGGCACAGCTAACATCCTTCCAAACAGACACAATAGCCCCACCAAGAAGCTGACACGGTGGCACTTCATTTAGGATTTTGTCCTTATGGCAACATTAGAGCAGACTGTGGGGACAGGGGACGAGTGGAGGTGGGTGCGGGGCTCCTCCCCTCTCTGCCCTGCATCCACCCCTATCCTATGGCCTCCTGGAGGAGAGGTCCAGCTCTTGAGGTGGGTGGTTCTCCTGCCGGTCCTGGAGGTCAGAAGGGAGATGCCCTCCCTGGAGGCTGTGTCTCTGTCCCCAAGGCCTCGCCGTTGCCTTTCTCCCAGTATTTGGGCCGTCCAAGTTGGTTGACAGGGTTAGTTCAGGAGACTGAGTCCACTCCACCTTCTTCCTCCAGGTACCCAGCTCAGGACAGCAAGAAGCGCCAGTACTGGAGCAGCAGGATGTTAACACCTGCCTTGGGCTCACTGTGGGCGCCCTGGGGCCCACTGGATGCCATCCGGGCTGAGGACAGCGGGAGGAGGGGGTGCACGTGCTCATGCCACCCCCCTGGGCTGTGCATGGGGAGGCCAGAGCATTAGGCGCCTCTGGGGCTGGCACGCTCCTACCCGCACGCACCCCCACCCACGCAGGCAGGACCCCGGCTACATTTGAGTCCTAGACAGATGGGGAATACTCTTCTGGCTTGCGTTTGTCCCGTGTGAGGCTGGAGGAATCCGGCAACCCTTCTATCTCCCCTGACCTGGGATGGTAGGAGGGTGGCTCTGGCTGAGGCCTGTGGCCCCGTGGACTCCCGGGGGGGGTGCTCAGGTGAGCACATGGAGGGTTCTCCGCAGGTGTGCATGGAGGCCCAGGCAGCTGCGGTGGGCAGCACCCAGCCGGGGCGTTCCGTCTCCCGGGCTCCCGGCCCCAGTCTGACCACTGTCCCTGCTCCCAGCCAGGAGCTTCGTAGACACTGAGGAGGGACAGACCCTGGCCTGGCTGCACCTTCCCTGTCCCAGGCGGAGGGTGCATCTGCTCCCTTTGCTCCCCACCTCTCAGCCAGGGGGATCCCCTCACACAGGAGGGATGGAAGCTGCAGGGAGGCTGACGGGGAGCCCCGGCTCAGAGGCCGCAGGGCTGGGGTGTGAGCCCTGCAGGGCCGGCCGCCAGCCGCGTGTCCGCTGCCCCAGGCCCACCTCCCGTCAGTCTGGAGAAGGGTCCCCAGGAGTGGGGTGCTCGCTGGAAGCCTGGGGGTGCTCCCAGCACCTCATGGCACCAGCCTCCTCGTGCAGAGTGAAACGTGGTCAGTAGCGAAACCATCTCCCTGTTGGCTTGGGGAGAATTCAGGAACGCTTCCACGGAGTCAGCGCTTTGACCTTGGAGGCTTCTAGTCTCCAGTCCCTGGCAGAGGGCGGGGGGGGGGGGGGGGGGAGGGAGGCCTTGTTGGGGTGGGGACGGAGGGCTGGAGGGCCAGGCTGCGATGGGGCCTACACAACCACTAGCTCACCGAACCCCCGGTTACTGCCCGTGGCGGCCGCCACCATGCTCATCCCCATCCCCGTCCCCAGGGAACCCAGGCCAGGGGGAGGTGGGCAGGGGGGAGCGAGGGGTTTCCAGGAAGGTCGCCCAGTGTGGGGTAGAGCTGGGCTCTCCGACACCGGTCCGCGTGCCCCACAACTGCCTTGGGCCCTCACCGTCCCCCAGCCGTCCCCACAGCCACCACCCTGCCCCTGTCTTTTCCACGTGCTGCTGCCATCTGTGACCTCACAGACCCAACTGCTTCCTTTTCCAGGTGACGAGGGTCACATCTTCCCCGTCGGGGCTCCTCCCTGGTTCCCCGCCGTCCCCCCACTCTGGAGGCGGCTTGGGGAGCAGGCAGGCAGGGTTCAGCTGCTGGCGTGATCCCGCTCTTGCATGCCACACGTGACCTTGGCAAGTCCCCTAACCGCCCTGAGCCTCAGTTATTTTGCCTGTGACATGGGGGCGCAGGCTGCGTGGGTCTTAGGAGAGAGAACGTTCACGAGAACAGCCGGCTGCCCTGGGCATTCAAGAAGTAGCAGTGGCTCGTGCCCCTCGCTCCGCCGGGTCCAGACGCCGAAGCGCGGGGAGGGGACGGGCTGCGGGCAAGGAGGCGCCTGGCAGCCCTGGGCCCCTGGGTGCGCGCTTGCTCGGCCCGGGTTGGGCGCTGCCTGCCCGTCTCCAGGCCTCACCCCGAGGGCCCCGCGGAGTCTGTGGGTTTTGTCCCTGTATCACTTCCTTGAGGAGCCCGCTTCCTAGGAGTCCGAGCAGCCGGCGATAGCGGTGCCTTGGCTTGTTTTATTCGGGCCCACGTCACGCATAAACATTCTAAATCTCCTTGGCTGTGCATGAGCGCGTCCCGGAGAAGCAAAGAATAAACACGCCCCGGGGCTACGCTGCCCGCCTCTCGCTGCACCAGAGGATGGACGGTCACGTTCGCAGTCGGCAGCTGTCCCTCCGCCCGCCTGGGCCAGCGGCCCCGGGTCCTTGCCACCCGCCGCTGGCCCCAGCCCTGGCGCCGCTCTCGTACCTTCTCTTCCTCTCTCCACGTCCTGTCACCCACGGTGCAGGGAGCAAACAGCCAGAGCTGTTCGCAGGGAGTTCCCTTGTTCAGGGTGTGAGGTGCATGCGGATCTGGGGGTTTCAGGCACACCCCTGCCCCCCAGGCCCACGTCCCGCCCTGTGCCCAGGCAGCGCACTCCGACTCCTTCGGGGAAGGCCTTGTGTCTGCGCCTTTAACAAGCGGCCAGGGGACGCCTGGGGGCTCAGCGGCTGAGCATCTCCCTTGGGCTCAGAGCGTGACCCTGGGGTCCCGGGATCGAGTCCCACATCGGGCTCCGTGCATAGAGCCTGCTTCTCCCTCTGCCTGTGTCTCTGCCTCTCTCTCTCTCTCTCTCTCTGTGTCTCTCATGAATAAATAAATTAAATCTTTGAAAAACAAAACAAAACAAAACCAAGCACCCGGGTGATTCACAGGTGCACCCAGGGCGGGGAATCCTGACCCAGCTGAGCTTGGGAGGTCGGGGAGGAGCAAAGGTGGGCTGTGCAGACCCGACCAGAGAATTGGGTCCCTCATGGGACCTCGGATGGAGCCCGGCAGAGCCGTGGGTCCGTGGTCATCCCGCCTCACCCAGAGTGGAGGCAGGTGTGCAGCGTGGCTCCGGACGGGACGCCCACTCTGACCCGCATGCGCTTTACTGGAAGGTGAGCACAGAGGGCGCATGGGCTGAGTGGCAGGTCCCGCGCTGCGCCTCCCGCTCCGGGCAGCCGGTGGTCCCTGCGCAGCAGCAGCAGTAGCAGCAGCAGCAGCAGCAGTGGCTCCCAGCGGGCCCGTTACCGGCCACCGTGAGCTGTGCCCACGCTGCCGGGGGGGTCAGCGCAGGGCCAGGCGGCGAGGTGGGCACGCGGCACGGACAGCGTCCACTCAGCTCGGCCGGCGAGGCGGGCCTCCGGGGGGCCTGGGGCTGGCGTGGCGCCGTGTCAGAGTGGGAGGGTCACTCCAGCCACCGAGGCAGGCTGGCCCCTCCCCGAGCCTCGGTTCTCTGCCTACAGGCTGGGACGTAGTATATCCCGGGGGGAGGCCGCGGCCTGGGTGGGAAACGTTTAGGAAGGTAGGCGCTGACCAAACGAGCCTCGCGTGTCTGAGGGGAGGGCACGGGGGTGCTCGGGCTCCTCCTCAGAGGGCGCCTGGGTCACATACTGGGCTTTTCTGGCCTTTTCTAGACGGCCAATCCTGGAACAAACGCCGAGATCATGCAGCGTGGAGCCTGGGCTGGAGCAGAGCAGGGAAGCTGGGTCGCATCTCCCGAATCAGGGGTGGGCCTGCCGGGGATGGGGATGCGGGCTCACCCGAGGCCTGGCGTGACGGGTCGTCCTTCCGACGGTCACGGCCGGGACATCTCTGCGGGAACGCGTGCCGGCAGCAGGGGGAGGACAGAGGGGCGCGTGCCTGGGGGTCTTGCCTGCCCCACCGATGTCAGCACATAGGGACTGGGGTTCCTGACTGTTTTAGCCCAAGAGGCGAAAAGAGGCCTCGGCGATGCAGGAAGTCCGTAGGCGGGGGGAGTGGACAAAGCAGCTCCCGTGCAGTCCCGGGTGGACGTCCTGGGTTCCCGAGTGCAAGGTCAGCAGTGAAGCCCTGAGGCTCCCCAAACCCCGACCCAGGGCTGCTTATAAGTAGGTAGCAGCTAAGTTACTGTCCTGCTCCGGAAACTTCCGTGTCTCCTCTGGACCCACAGAGTGAAGCCGACGTGTCCTTCAAAGCTCCAGGACGCCTCCAGGTACCCCCACTCGTAGTGCTCCTCACACCCCGTGTGCCCGTGTCTGCCGCGCCGGCCGTGCCCACAAACCTGTAGCCGCGGGCACCTTTGCAAACACTACTCACCATCCCTCTGCTGCCTGCTGTCCCACGTCTCCTTTCAAGGCTCCTTCCAAGCTCTGTCTTCTAGAGGACGGTCCCAGGACCCCAGCCTCCTGTGCCGCTGGCCCCTGACAGAGGCTCCTGCACCCCATAGGGAGCCCTGGGGACATAGGGGCGGGGAACCTGACCTCGTTCCCAACTCCAGGAGCTCCTAACCCTGTGGGTTCAATTCAGCCTGGGTGTCCCCTGACTTCGTCTTCACGTGGAACCCCAGCCCAGCCCGCGGGGCGGATGGTGAGAGTCCCTCTCCCACAGATGACGGACGGACGGCGGGCTCTGCGAGACGCCGCGGCTGGTTGAAGGCGCCCAGCTCTGGCCATCCCCACCTGCCCGCGGCTGCGCCCGACGCTCAGCTGGCCAGGACCATGCTGCTTTCAAACCCCAGTTGCCATGGGTGATCCATTTGACTGTCCCAGCTGCCAAGGAGGGAGAATTACCTCTCCAACATGGAGTGACTTATGTGATATGTCAACACGCCACCTAGGAGAATAGAGAAACGCCAGCAACGCCACTTTAATTACTCTTCTTAGATGAGGTAATGATCGTTAATGTGCACTGGATCTCATTAATTAACTCTCTGACTTTAATTAACTTCTTGCCTATTTCACCTGACATAATTTATTATCACAAATGTCAACTCTGCAGAATGTTTCCTTCTTGGAACAAAATAAGTTGCATCACGTAAATGTTGCAATTTTGATGCTATATAGGTTAGAAGCCCTTGGTAGGGGGTGGATGTGCCACCAATGGGAGACAAAAATGTCTAGATGGAATACAGAGTTTTCTAAACATCTACTAAAAATTCATAATCATAATCAAGTTTGTTTCTAATCACACAATCGTGACTCTTTATATCCTTCAAACATTGCTAATGATAAACACAACAACAGAACACCTGAAAAACAGCAGTGGAGTTTTGGGGGAAAAAGAAAGTAGCTTTATTTCCACCATGGTGGCTTCTAGGTTCCATCAGAGCATGCAGACCTGTGAGATGAAGGTGGAGGACCACTGGCTCGAGAGGGCTTCCTTTGCTTTATGACTTCCTTGAACAACAAATACCGTATTGTTAATGGAGCCTGGAGAGAAATGTAGAGAATCGGCTCACAGTCCTGAGAACTCAACGCTTCCTCCTTTACTGTCACCATCACCAGCATCACTATATCACCACCTCCACCATCACCACCTCCACCATCATCATCACCACCACCATCACTATCATCATCATCGCTGTCACCACCTCCATCACCTCCACCATCACCACCACCACCACCATCACTACCATCATCATCACCGTCACCACCTCCATCACCTCCAGCATCACCACCACCACCATCACCATCACTACCATCACCACCTCCATCACCTCTAGCATCACCACCACCATCACTACCATCATCATCACTGTCACCACCTCCATCACCTCTAGCATCACCATCACCATCACCATCACCATCACTACCATCATCATCGCTGTCACCACCTCCATCACCTTCACCATCACCACCTCCATCACCTCCACCATCACCACCGCCATCACTACCATCATCATTATCACCATCACCACCGCCAGCATGCCCACCAGCATCCCCACATGCTCCATCACCACCCTTTCACATCACCACTACTGTTCATAATATAATGGCCATCAACCTCATCCTCACATCACCATCACCTCAGGCCAGCTCTCACCATCATCCCTGGGACCAACACTGTCAGCATCGCCGTGACCATAGCCACCATCTTCACCTCCATTCATTCTCACCTCCACCACTGCATTTCTGCACCACCATTACTGTTATCATGGTCATGACTGCCTATGTCCTCAGCACACCAGCCCCATCCCAGGATGACTCAGAATGCTCTGTAAGCACTGGGTTTGAGAAGAGGGGAAGCTTATTAGTATAGTGGCAGCTGGGGAAGCCCAGAGTCCCCAAGTTCACTGGCACTGCTCCTTTCTGGTGCTTTATGACCACTGCTGTGTTACTCCCATCTCCTCAGCTCCACCATCATTGCCAGGACCATCATCACCTCCCTGAGCTGGCCCCTCTCTGTCCCTCCCCGTGTGTTCCTCAGCCACGTGCCAAGACCTCGGTTGCTTCAACAACCTCAGTCATCCCCTGAGGGTTGTATTCCCTGAGAGCACAGACCAGATTCCTCCTCTGTGTCTCTCTCACACACAATACAAGTTCCAGTGCCATTAGACCCGAATCAGATACAAGACTGTGTGCTGAGGTGGGGCCCAGTATGTCAGACATGGCCCGTGATGCGAATCTCCCAGCCAGGCTGCCCACACACCCCTGGGGGAGCCAACTCTTGTGGGGTGGGCTGACCGTGAAGAAGTCCTCACCCCTCTGCTGCTGGAGCATGGTGATCACTCCAGCCGAGAACAGCGCTTGACTTAATTTCATACCTCGGTGGGCACTGAGATGAAGCACCAGCTCCCATCCTGGCCTCCGTTAGCCGGGCCCCAGCCCTGCCACCCTTAAATCACCTCCGCGGGGGACTCTTGACTTTCTAGATGCAAGTGTACCCCTGACCCCCTTCTCTGCAACACCGGTGCTGTGTGCACACATGCATGACACTCACATCACATGCATCACACATATGCGTGACACACTTCACACCCATGAACAACCCACACAGTGCATATACCCTACACACTGCACACAGGTGCACACACATGCACACTACAATCACACGTGCACTCATCACACATGCCCTACATACATGCACACGCAAGCACATGCCACATGCATGCACACACATCATACACACGGGATGCATGTACCACACACATTGCACACATGCATCACACACATTACAGATGCACCATACACAACGCAAAATGCATACACACATCACATGCACACCATCCACTAGCGCACATGCACACAAACACGCACACAGTACACACACATGCAGTCACAAGCACATACCACACACATGCACAGCTGTGCCTTCAAGCTCTCAGAAACGCGGCGAGGAAAGAGCACTGGGGAGCGGTCACGACGACGTCAGGGGCAGCAGCCAGGAGAACTGATCTGCTGTGTGCATTTGGGTACAAGTCCTTTTTTTTTGGACACCAGATTCCTTATCTGTCCACTTCTCTGAAGATGTTTGTTAAGGGCCTACTGTGCACCAGCAGTGTTGAGGGTGGGCCAGCGAGGGGCTCCCTCCACTGTGCGGGTCGGCAGCCAGGGGCAGGTTCCTGTTTGCTGTGCATGCACCTGGCAGGCCCGGCCTGGTGTGGCCGCTAGGTGGGCTCACCAGGGCTGGGGCAGCAGGGCTGGAGCAGAGGTGGGCCTGGGCGTCAGGACGGGGGGTACCACGGGCTCCTGCTGGGGTGGCGGGTGATCCTGGGCACCTGGAGAGTGGAGGTCCCAGCCCACTCACAGCTTCAGGGGCCTCTCGGCTCAGAGGAGGACATGTTCTTGGAGCCAAGCTGACGCAGGTGTGCACGGGTGATGTCGTTAGTGGTGGGAGGCCAGCTTCTTGACCCGAGTTCTCCCGCTGGCCCCGTGTTCCAACTACACAGCCACACCGCCAGCGCTTCCCACTGGCAAGGGCAGTGGTCTCCATGAATCGTTGATGTCGGCCTGACCATCCACTGGCTTCAGCCACTGGGACGTTAGCAGACAAGATGTGAAGCTTTAAATCTTTCCGTGGTCGGGGCTGGCTTCTGTGTCTCTGTCATCCACCATGAGGAGAGCAGGGCTGGTGGCCATGAGTCCCCGACGGAGAGACGCGTGGAGCGGGCCGGAACTCCCAGGAGCCCAAGCAGCACCACGCTGCCTCCCTGCACATCTGGGAGTGGGGGAAGAGGACCGTTTGTTACAAAGCATCATCATAGCAGAAACTGGCTGCTACACAGGTTTTCATGCCCCTGAGCTAATACCTCAGCCTTACTGAGCGAGACTTCCCTCGTCCTGAGGGGATGACGGGATCACCTGCAGTGCTGGGAGAAAATGCAGTTCTAGCTGATCCAACACACGGTAGCAACTCAACACCCGCCGGTGTTCTCGGGGAGCCACCCCCGTCTTCCGCTGCCTCCACGATGACTGACCCCCTGCATATCTTTGAGCTGACGAAGGACCCCTCTACCCGGTCCCACGGGATCCTCATGGTGTTGCTGGGGTGGGGAGTGACCATCGCGGAGGAGGAAGCCGGGGCACAGGGGTGCGACGAGGGGGGCGCACACCCAGTGGCGCATCTCATACTTCCGTGCTCAAGACCCACAACAGGCTGAGGCAGGTGCCAGTTTCCTTCTGGCTCTGAGATTCTGCGCTTTTGTCTCTGGCTGCAGGAAATGAGGGCGCGTGGGGGCAGACACCGAGGACATCTGCCCCCTGAGACTCTCTACGGGCTCAGGGGCCGCCTGCCTGGCAGGTGGGCCTCACAGACACTCTGCTCAGCCCGGGTGTGCGGCGTCCTGCAGGGATGGGAGCCGTGAGTCTGGTCCTGCTCCGTGGGCTCTGGTGCCTCCACCCCCGCCCTCCCCGCTGCCGCCAACCCTCTCCGCCCCCGCAGGTCAATTCAATCCAGCCACGGGCTGAGTAAATCAGGGTCTTGTCAGGCTGATGGACGAGCCGAGTGGGCTGGAGCCTCGCACGGAAGGGACAGCTTGCTAAGTGTCTGTCACCACCTTGGTGTGATGGCTGGGTTTCTCCTTCCCTTTGTGGTCTTTAACGTCCACGCGAGGCACGCCAGCTATGGTGCCGGGGACAGACGTGGTCTCTGCCCACCCGGAGCTCAATGTCTGGTGGGGGACGCTGAGCAAAAATCCTTGCAAGTATCCGTAAGCAGCAGTGACACCTGCAAAGGGGGTGCTCAGGGTGGCGGGAGGGGACGGCGGGACAGCTCCACAAGCCGTGGTTGCTGAGTGTCCACCGAGGGTCGCCGTGAACTGGCCACGAGTAGGTTCACCGATGACCGATTCCTGGGACTTGTCCTGTCCACGCTTGCGAGTTGAGGGGAGCGGCTATGGACACGCTAACTTACCAGTTGAGCGCATCCCAGGCAAAGTGCTGCTCAAGCAGAGGCAGGAGGAGGCAAGGCTGGATGCCCGGAGCACAGGGAGCCCTTGGACCTCAGCTATGCCACCTGGAAAATGAGCAGTGAGGGTGTGGTCACCTGTGTGCACCCAGAAACATGACCCCATGGCAGCGAGGTGGGTAGTAGGCACCTGCCAGGCAGAAGCTTCCAGCAGCAGGTGGAGGGGATGGACCTGCCTCAGGTGCCAGCTGCCCAGGGGCGGGTGTGTGTGTGTGTGAAGCAGGTGGGACCAGCTCTTCTGGGCCTGTACTTGCCCTTGGTCTGTGGACCTCATCTTGGGAGCCTCTGGACCCACCCCAGGGACTCCGCGGACCCTTCACAGCAGGGGCCAAATTCAGTCTCTGCCTCCTTTTGTAAATAAAGTTTTATTGGGACACAACATGCTCACTTGTTTGCATGTCACCCGTGACTGCTCGGGGCTGTGACGGCAGATGGGACAGTTATGATGAAGACTGGTTTGCAGAACTGGAAGCATTTACGCTGTGGCCCCTTATAGGGAATGCGCTGCACGCTGGGTCACGGGCTTGTGGGGAAGCGCAGGCTCCAGACAGGCCAGGGGTGGGGCGGCCAGAGGATGGGAGGCCTGGGGAGGGGGCTGTCCTCCTGGGGAAGCTGAGGGCGAGCGTGTGGAGGGACCCAGGGGGGCCCAGGTGGAAAGGGGCCTCCTCACGGGCACTAGGGAGCCCCTGACGGTGTGGAAGTGAGCGTAGCTCTCTCTCGTGGGGGCTCCTCCCCAGTACAGGGCGAGCCCTGGTCCTGGCCCACGCAGGCTTGTCCTCTGGACCAGCAGCCTCTGTCCCTGGTCCCCACGTGCAACCCCAGGTTGGGGGCCTCACCCGGGGGCCCTGGGCAGACACCCTCACTGTGTCTTACTCCGCCACATGGAGGGGAGGGCTTGCCCCATGTCTGAGGCTCCCGGGGCCCCCAAAGATGCAGGGCTGCTGGTCACCCCCAAGAGGACGCGGGTCCTGGAAGGTTCTGGAGCACGCTGGTGGTCTGAGATCCCTGCAGACCTGGAGAACAGATGCGACAGATTCAGTCAGAGGCAGTGAGGCGGCTCCTAAATACTAAATAATTTGTGTTGAAATAAATATTTCAGACTGAGAGATGAAGCAGGAATCTTCCGCAGGCCCTCCTCTGACTCCTCCCAGCTGGGCCGGTGCTGGGCGGGGAGGCGGGCGGAGCTTGTGTCCTCCCCGCCTGCTGGGGTGCTCATGGGGGATGCAGGGCCTGGCTGCCACCTCGAGGCCACCTGTCCCCCTGTGCTGGGCCCTGGGCCGGCGCCTCCCTTGGCCCAGAGGCAGTGAGAGGTGAGGCGGGAAGGGCACAGGGGCGCAGAGGCCACCCCCATCGCCCAGATGCTCGTCCATACGTGGTAGCCGTGACCGCACTGGCTTCAGGGGCTGTGGGGGGGCCCTGGTGCACCCGCCTGGCACAGAGCGGCCCAGCCTCAGGGCCGCAGGGTTGCGTGTGCATCAGAGGTGCCAGCTCTCCCCAGCACTCGGTCCTCCAGCTGAGGGTGAAGAGAGACCCCGAGTCCGCTTTTGGGCAACTCACCCCCTCCCCTCTGCCTTCTGGGGAAGGAGGAGGGCGAGGACGGCCACTCCTGTGGGGGGTCCTCTGCGAGGCCCAGGGCCAGGGCTGCCTTAGGCTCCGCTCACAGGGGAGCCAAGGGAGAGGGCGGCACAGCGGCTGCAGGGTCACAGAGTCTTGGGGACTTGGCCCGTGGCCCGTCAGCACTCCTTCATGGCCCCCCCGGGGGCCTGGAACCATCTGGGCGGTCTGGAGGTAGCCCCGGGGTGGGGGTGGGGTGGGAGGAGCCCAGGGCTGAGGGGCTCCCCGCCTCCTCCCCAGCTTCTCCTGGTCTCAAGTGGCCACCGGTCAGGCTGTGTGGTGGCCGTGACCCCAAGTGGGGCCCCTGCGTCTCCCAGCGCTAAGTGCCGGAAGGAGGGGGGATGGCAAACGCTGTCTACGGGAGGCCGAGGGCCAGGAGGCCGTGAGATCCGCAGCCCCCAGCTGGCCTGGGCACTCGCACCAGAGCCAGGAGGTGGGTGACCTGGTGTCCCTATGTGATGGCTGGAGAAACCGAGGCTCAGTTCACCACGGGCGGCAGGCGGGGGGCGGAGGCCTGCCCGGTCAGGGGGTGGTCAGGGCCTCAATCCAGCTCTGAGTCTGGGGCTGCCTCTCCGCACCCCGGCTAGCTCTTCTGTCGGCAGCTGACAGGTGATAGAGATGCCGCAGCCCCTCACCCAACAGTGTTCCCGCTCCATGTGGGGGGGACGGGAGGTCCTCCTCAACCAGCGTAGGATGGCTCGTGTGACAGAGCTGGAGGGCAGCGGCGGACAACGGTCTCTACCACTGCTCTGGAGAAGGAAGCCAGCTGGTGTCCTAGAGGGAATCAGGGAAGCCCTCCTGGAGGAGGTGGCCCTAGAGTGGGGCACTGACGTATGGGTAGGATCTTGGTGGGGAAAACTGGTGGGAGAAAGGGTGTCACAGGCCAAAGATAGCATGGGAGTGGAGGGGCCAGGAGGGGCAGCCCGCGTTCCGGGACAGCAAGGGGTCCAATTTGACTGTGGGGCGTGGGGTAGAGCTGCCGTGAGAGGCGAGGTAGACAGGAAGGCTCGGGCTCAGAGAGCTTTAAACAGCAGGCACAGATGTTTCCCACCACCCACCTGTTTGCACCATGCTTGGAGGGCAGGGCCACTTCCTCATGTTTTAATTCTCAGCACTTAGGACAGTATTGGGCCCACCAGCGGCTCAATGCATATTGATTTAATGGGAATTGGATAGATGGGTGGTTGGATGAGTGGATGGATCGATGAGCGGGCGGGTGGGTAGGTAGGTGGGAGATGGATGGGTGAGTGGATGGGTGGGTAAGTGGATAGGTGGGTGGGTAGATGGGTGTGAGGGTAAGCAGATGAGAGATGTTTTGGGTGAATGGGTGGGCGGGTGGGTAGGTAGATGGGAGATGGGTGGATGGGTGAGTAAGTGGATAGGTGGGTAGAGAGGTGGGTGAGTAGGTGGGTGGGTAGGCAGGTGGGAGATGGATGGTGAGTGAGTGGATAGGCGGGTGGATGGGAGGATGGATGGGTAACTGGGTAGGTGGCTGGATAGGTGGGTGGGTAGGTAGATTGGAGATGGATGGGTGGGTGAGTGGACAGGTGGGCACATAGGTGGGAGATGCATGGGTGGGTGGGTGATGAAGCGTGGATGGTGACACATGGACGGTGACGAGTGGCAGATGGAGGACTACATCAGTGACGATGGGCTGCAGGGGACGGGTGTCAGCTACGGACCCTGCAATTCCTAACGCCCACAACACGGAGGAAGGGGTTTCTTTCCAGGCGGCCACTTGTTGGAGATGATCACACCCTTTTCCACAGGGGGAGTTGGTGACTCCAGATGTGGGTTTGAGCCCCTGCTGCCTCCCTTTGAGCCAGGCGACCACCTCCCTCCTCTGCAAGGATGGTCTGGGCTCCCGCCTCCCTGTTCCTAAGCTCAGCCTGGGCTCGGCCTGTGTGCGGACACGCACCACAGTGCAGCACCGCGTCGGGCAGCCCGTGGGAGCGCTGGGCAAGGCCACTGGACGCTCAACCCCGAATGGAGGAACCGCAGGGCTGAGGAGACAGACGGGGCACCTGGGTGCCTGGGGCCAGGTCCTCGAGAGTGAGAAGAAGAGCCGCTGGGGGGCCCAGACCCCACGATTCAGCAGGCCTCAAGGTCCCACGGGCCGCCTCGGGGCTGCCCCGGGCTTCCCACCACTGCGGCCTCCTGGTGAGTGGACTGGCTGGCCTGCAGCAGGACAAGGCCCCCCTGCCTGGCTGCCACCCTGCGGCCCCCACAGTCTCAACCTCCTCTCCCAAAGGCCCCGGCCACCCCTCCAGGCCTCCTTGGAGGCCCCCCAGGTCCTGCCGACATCCCTGGGCAGAGGACGCCCAGCCCGGAATGCCCTGCCCAGCGGGCTCCTGAATTCACGCAGAGGAAGGGAGGGTGGGAGGCGTGACCCCAGGAAGGGAGCGGCCACAGGCAGGTGTGGCAGGCCCGAGCTCCCTCACACTGGGCCCTCTGTCCCGGGGGCCTGCTGGTGCCCGGGCGAGCGGGGAGGCTTGTGCTCTTCCTGGAGCCTACAGGGGCGCCAACCCTCGCCCTCTGCCACGCAGACCTGGACGGCCCCAGGGGCAGCCCTGCTCGGGCCCTCTCACGGGGCTGGCCCAGGGTGGGCGAGGCCCTCTCAACAGCCAGACCCGGTCCTGAGTCCAGGGGTGGGCTTCCAGAGGGGCCCACAGTAGGGAGCGAAGCGGGTTAGGATTCGATGTGAATGTGACAACGTGCAGAAAGTGAGTGAGAGCGCACATGTGCGAGCATGGGTGGGTAAAGGGAGCGTGTGTGTCAGCGGGGTGGGTGTGTAAGCCGAGTGAGTGCCCACACATGGGAGTGAGTGTGACCCCCCTCCACACCCACGTGCCTCGTTTCCAGGGGCCGCTTGCTCCCACGGGGCACTGTCCTGGGGCTGGAGCGGGTGGTGCCCCTGGCCTCGGCCTCTCACGTCTGAGACTCCCCTCCGGCCTCGGCCTCCGCGGGTGTGGCCGGGCCCCCTCGGAGGGCTGAGAAGCGGCCAGTGCGCTGGCTGGGGGGCTGCTCACACCACAGGGCTGCGGCTGATGGTGTCAAAGTGTGATGCAATTGGTAGCCACTCGCGGCGGGGGGGAGCATGTCCAGGAGCGTGTCCGGGAGCGTGTCTGGGAGCGGGGCGGCACTGAGTTTAGCCTCTGCGTGTCCCCCTCTGGCTGGACGGTGGAGGTCCCCGAGGGGGTTGGCTGTGCTCCGTTGCCGGGAAAACAGCAGACCCAGCATTTCCCTGAGCTGGTGGCTGGGAGGAGCACGGGGCCCCCGCAGTCTGCTCCAGGGAGCCCTCCCACTGCCTCCCGGGCTGGGGGTGCCGCTGTGGGGGGGGGCCCACCAGGTCCAGGCCCGCCTCCCTCCCTGCCTGCCACCCCTGCCTGGTGCAGCCGTCGTGCGGGACCGTCCCCACCTGCCTCCAGCCCAGTCCTTGGGCGCTGTGGCTGGGCGGCTGGTGGGGGGCCCAGGGGCATCCCCGCCTTCACCACCTCCCGGCCACTGGAACCAGGGGGACCCGCCACCACCTGCGGCCCCTCTGGCACAATGGCCGTGCATGTACTTTGTGTCCTGAGCGGGGGCTTCTCGAGTCCTGCCAGGGACGGAGCGGCTCCGTGGGGCTGGGTGTGAAGGGAGGTGCCGACTTCCGCTCCCCCGGGCAGGACGGGCACTGGCTGCAGGTGCGGAGATGGCCCTTTGCTCTCGGGGAGCAGCTCCTTCGCTCTCGGGGGAGATATGTGCGGGGATGGGACAGCGTGGTGGCGCTTGGCGGGATGCTCCCTCCGACGCCAGGACACCAACCACATCTGCCGTCGCTTGTGATCTGGCTTTATTTGGCGGAAGTGCGGGAAGAGGCGGTTGTAACCACTGTGGCTGCTGAGTCGCTGTCTGCAGTCGCGGGGAGACGGGGGTGGGGGGGTGGGGGGGTGGGGTGGATGAGCGCTTGATAATGTGAAGATGAGTCGTCATCTGCTGACAATGCACAGGGACATGGGCCGTAGAGAGAGTACTGTGCACAGCCGAGTCGCTCCCGGTGGCAGCGCAGAGAAGCTGGTGGGCTTGGGGGGGATCACGGTGGGGGGAATGGGGATGGACGGGGGCCTGGGACTGGGGGGGACGGGAGGGGGAATCGGGGATCTCTGGGTCTGGGCAGCAGCACGGAGAAGGCAGTGGGCCTGGGGAGTGGGGACGGTGGGGACAGGGATGGACAGGGGCCTGGGACGGGGTGGGCAGGTGGCTCCCCGGGTCGTGGTGGTGGCTCAGCCCTGGGGCCGGACACCATTTCAGGAGAAGCGGTGGGGGCACCAAGCGGGGCACATCCAGGCCCAACATTGACCACGGGGGCCCTGGTCCTGCTGAATTGAGGCAACTGGTCCAGTGTCATGGGATCGTTGGGTGGAAAAGCCAGGACTGAAAAACCACTCTCACTCATTCACTCATTCATTCACTCAATCACTCAATCATTCACTCACTCACTCAATCCTGCATCTTCTGTGAACTTGTGTTCATCAGGAGAAGGTATGAGGACCAGTTACGACCTGGCAGATGGTATGTGCTGGGAGCACAGCCGAGGAAAGGTCAGCATCTGGGGTGCAGGGACCACCCGGCTAAAGGAAAGGAGGGAGGAAGGAAGGAGGGAGGGAGGAAGGGTGGAGAGGACACCGGCCATCCCGCTGCCCCGTGGACGGGGGGCTGCTCCCGTGTGTGGCCGGTGGGAGGGGGTCGGGGGACACAGTGCGGGGGACGAGAGAGGGCAATGTGTCCGCTGCGGGGCCCGCGAGCCGGGGGTGAGGCAGCACCTACCTTCTGCAGGTAACGGACTGAGTGAGTGGGCGTACCAGTTGCCCAGGCGGCGGTAACAAAGCCCCGCACACCCGGGGCTCCACGTAGCACACGCTCATGGTTCCCACACACACCATTGGAGGCCAGACTCCGACACCCGCGTGGGGCGGGACTGTGCTGTCCCTGCAGGCTCCAGGAACGGGGGGTCCTTCCTACATCTTCCCCTTTGTCCTCACAGGCGCCCCCACGTCTCTGTGTCGTCCTCTCACCCACGTCTTTAAGGCTGGGTTGGATTTAGGGCCCACCCTAAATGATCTTGTATCGAGATCCTTCATTTATTTACACCTAAAAACACTCTCCTTCCAAACAAGGTCCCTTCCGTAGTCTCCGCGGTTCAGGGCAAGGGCTTATCTTCTGGGGAGGTGCCCACTCGACCCACTGCAGTGAGTTGCCAGGAGAGTGGAGGCGGGCTGGGCATGGGCAGTGGTGGGAACGGGCCGCCGGGTTCACGGGCCGAGGTCCCCGAGGGGGGTTGGCTGTGCTCCATTGCAGGGAAAATAGCAGACCCAGGATTTCCCTGAGCTGGTGGCCGGCAGCTGGTTGATGTCAGAACCACCACGAAATGCAGACCGTGTATGTGTCCCCAAGTGCCGCTGCCCACAGGGCCCGGGGGTGTGATGGGATGGTGTCCTCCTACGGGGCTCGCGGCCAGGTCCCCGCGTCCAGACCACCCAGCCGGCCGGAGGGGAGCTGGGGCCGGCAGCCAGTCTGCGGAGCTTCCCATGCCCAGGCTTTCTCTTCTAGCAGGTGCCTCTGCCTGGGGCCGGGGGGCGCTCCTTCAGCGCAGGGTGTGAGCGCAGTGTGCGTCTGTGTGTGCACGCGTGTACGTGCAGCGTGACACGCAGGAATGACACAAGGTCCCCGGCAGAAACCTGAGAAGCCGAGGCCCAGAGGGGCCGCGTGGGGCCCGGGGTCTCGCCGTGGGCGCCGTGGCCTCCCGACCCCGGGCAGCGTGCGCCACGGTGAGGCTTCCTTCTGGCGCAGCCTCCCCATTTATTCTCCTTTGTTCTACTTTATGTATCTTCATAAGCTGCCTTAAATCCTTTTTGAACAAGGCAGGGCATAAATAGATAAATAAATAAAAACCCCATGCTTCCAATTTTAAAACATCTTTCCCAGGGCCCCACTCATTCCAGGAGAGATCCATTTATAACCTCTGACAACTCTCCGTCCAGGCTGCAGGCGCTTCTGGGCTCAGAAAAATGAGCTGGTTCAGGAGCCAGTTCAGGAGCCTGCTAACGTTTACAAAGCCTCCGCCAGGTTCCCTCCCAGGCCCAGCAGCACGGCGCCGTCCTGCCTCGGGGGCCGGGGCCTGCGGGATCTCCCGACCACCGCTGCCCAAACCACCTGCTGTCCCTGAGCTCAAGGACGAGGGACTGGGCAGTTGTGGGCGGCTCCAGTGCCCACCGGAGAGATTCCAGGCACATCCTGGGCCCCCAGCAGACACCTAGTGTTTACTGAGTACCTACTACGTGCAGCGCATGGGGTGGGCACGCTAGCGGACCGTGTTCCCACTGCAGGCCTTCCAGCGGCCACCTGCCCTCGGGCTCCCCGCCTCAAGGTCTGTCAGGACGGGGCTCCATTGGCCGGCTAGCTCCCGGGGCAGACATACTGGCGGATGCTTGCTGCCTGGTTGATCGATCGATTGATTGATGGAGAAGCCAAGACAGTCACCTTGCCGAGTAGAGGCCGGCCTAGGTGAGCAAGCTGGCCTCCCCGTCGGATATGCCAGGGCCTGTGTGTATGGGGCTGGGCGGGGCGGGGGCGGCCGAGGGGGGCGTGGGATGACACCCGCATTGGATCCTGGCCTTCACACGGTGCCGTTCTCGAGGCCCAGACGTGAGTCAACAGCCAGCTCTGTCCTCTTGGAAGCAGCACGAGTGTGCGTGGCTGTGTGTGTGGAAGGAGGGAGTGCGAGGCGTCTCAGTCCGCCACGACGACAGGCCTTTAATTTGGTCTGCTCCCCACCCCCCACCCCATCCCATCCCGGGTTTGGATCCTGTTTCAGAGGCACGGGGGGTCCCGAGTCCTCCTGGTGCCCGGGGCCCTTTGCCCTGCTGAATGGCGGCCCTCCAGTGCGGAGGTGCCCGTGCCCCCCTGCTCCCCTGGCCTAGGGGTTCACAACTCTGGTCAGATGTAGGACATTCTTGAATTTGGGGGAGTGACGTAGTGAAGATATCAGGGACTCTGGAGCAGCCAAGCCCGGCTGCCATATGTCAGGGGCAGCCACGCAGTTTATTTCAGGGGACGAGACGCACACACTTCAGGCCCGTGGGTCGGAGCCGCGTCACGGCTGGACACATGCACGGTTGTGCTCGGCGGGGGTGCTGGAGGTCGGCAGGCTGGACGCCTGAATGCACGAGGCTTTGCCAGCACAGGACCCCAGGGAATGAGGTGGATGAGGGAGGCGGGAACGGGCGTGGGGCTCGGTCAGGAGGGCCACCCGCGGAATTGACCTTGGCTGGGAGATCCACGGGGTGTGGGAAGGACTCAGGGCGTGGGGCCTGCCCGCGCTCCGGCCCCCAGCATGTCCA
Source organism: Canis lupus baileyi (assembly GCF_048164855.1). NCBI lineage: Eukaryota > Metazoa > Chordata > Mammalia > Carnivora > Canidae > Canis > Canis lupus. The sequence goes on along the minus strand of NC_132851.1, from coordinate 38,320,628 downwards.
GCTCCGTGGCCTGGCACGATTTATCAGCGTCCCCGTCTGTCCCCGTGGCCTCCGTCGTGAGCATGACTCCAGTCTTACCTACCTCGTGGTGCTGCTGCGAGGACTGAGCGTCCCAGTGTCGTAAAGCTCGAAGTGCTTTAGAGACTAAGTGCTCGACATGCGGTCAGTCCCTCCAAAGGTATTTCTAACCATTTCTTGTGCACGATGAGGAGTAATGGGTGCCGGTGAAGAACCGCACGTATCCGTGTATTAGCACGTGACCTAGGCTCGTGGCAAAGCAGGGAGCTGGGGTCGGAGCCAGGGCGGCCCTGCCGGCTGCGGGGTGGACGGGCCCCGCTCTCTTCACTGAAGCCGGGGGTTTACGTGCAGGGGCCGTGAGCTTTCGGCCCATCAACCTGCGCGGGTCAGGGATTCGGGCTTCGGCTCCTGGGGGCCTGGGGACAGGGCATCCTTCCACTGAGCAGGGGGCCCGTGGCTCTGGCTCCAGACCCCTTCCAGCCTTGCCTCCAATTCACCCCCGTGCTCACCTCCTCCGGGGGCCGCCCGGCCCACCCCGCTGCCTGCAGACCCTGCCCGAGACCTCTCACCTGGACAGATGGGAGGGCAGAGCTACGTCAAGGGCAGCCCCGAGGGGACACATGTGTGGACGGGAGGCCTGGCACGGTGTCCAGGAAGTCAGGTTGGATGTCACGGTCTGCAGGTTGCAGACGCTCCAGGGGAGGGGGTCCAAGCCCCTCCCAGCAGGTGGTCTTCGGGGGGACAGAGGGTCCCAAGCAGGCCACAGCCTCCCTCCGTCCCCGCCTCGTGCATCCTACTGGCGTTTGCCTGCCATGGGCCTAGGACCAGAGAAGGTGCTGTGGGTGCTCGGTCCGTGGGGCCCACAGGAATGGGAGGCAGGTGACCTTTCCCTGAGGTGCCAAGCGCAGCCCGGCAACACCTGGAGGCATCCTGCGGGACGCAGAGGCAGCCTCAGCCCGGCAGTGCGCCCCTACCCGTTGGCGCTCCAGCCCTGCCTCCCCTGTGGGGACCCTGGGGTAATGTTGGGTGATGTTGGGTACACACTGGGCACTGTGTGGGGCGATGCTGGGCGCTGGGGCCAGGGTCAGGGCCTGGACTCCACCCACGCGTCAGCAGGACCACCTCCCCCGGCTCTCGGCCTCCAGGTCCGCGGGGGCTCAGACCAACAATTCACCCGACAGCGACACCACTGGCTGGAGCGGGTCCCCCGAGAGCACCGGCCTGTGTCTCAACACACAGGACGCAGGATGGTGCTAGCACACGGGGCCCGGAGAGAAGATTCCCCCACATCCCACGACCGGCCCTCCCCGTGGTGTCCTGGAGGGTCTCTCCTGACTTGTCCTTCGCTGCCAGACTCCTGATTTTCAGTTCTGTGGGCGCGTCTGGGGCGACTCTACCCCCACCCCCACCCCCACCCCCACCCGACCTGACTCTGCTGTCGTTGTGACCTGGAGAATGACCCGGGGCAGGCGCACGGCCAGGGGAGCACGTCCGTGGAGGGTGTCCCGCGAGTGGGAGGCCACAGGGCCGCCGTGTGGCCTCTGTCCGGGGCATGCAGCTGGGAGCCCAGCAGAGGGGACCCCACGTAGCGCCCCGACCACCGCGCCAGCCCACACCCGGGATGGTGGGTGACGCTCTCCTAATCACCGTGAGCGTCCCCTGAAATGCTGGGAGGCCACGGACGCTTCCCTGGCCTTTCAGGAAGGGGCCGCATGGGGCGCCGGGGGCTTCTGGTCATCTCCGCAGGGCTGGGTGAGCCGAGGGAGCCGGGAGGGGGCGGGCGGAGGCCTGGGCTCCCACTCCCTCAGCGGAAGGTGAGCTTTGCTCCCGCGGCTCGGGTTAAATTACCACATTAATTATTCAAGACACTTAATGCGATCAAACCAGAATCCGTGTACCGGATCCAAGGGGGAACCAGAAACAAAATCGATGGGTCCGAAGGCCTTGGCGGCTAATAAATAATTGACTCTCCTCCCCTTGAAGTTTAACTGGGGAAGAACAAACACCTTGCACGCTAAGCGGACTGGACACGTGAGAACAAGAGAAGGGCAGACAGACAGACAGAAGGTAGGGAGACGACGGACACACAGGTGCGGCGGGGGACGGGGGCGGAGCAGAGAGGACCGGAACCGCCCTCGTCCAGCCGCAGGCAGCTCGCGGGCCGGAGCCAGAGTCTTGCGGGTGTCCGTCGGGGGCCCCGGGGTGCTGGGCCCCGCGAGCGCCAGGACGGGCTCCGGCCCGTCTACTTATATCCAGATCGATTCCAAGTTGGTTACAGGACGCTGCGGCATCGACCGTGCTGCCCGCTGTAGGCCGGGAGGAGACACCGACCCCGTCCCTGGGGCCCGGGCCTTGCCTTGGCGGCCAAGCTGCTGACAGCACGCAGCCCGTGCCGCACGACCTCCGTCCCGGGCACCCCTAACGCCCTTCTCTGCGCCCTTCTGGCGCCTGAGCCCTCGGCCGGCCGCGTGGCTCTACTGTCTCAGGAGCCCGGGTGCCCTGACCCTCCCGGTGAGCCCGTGGCTGGGGGGGAGCGGGCGGGACACGTGTGACCCCGGATGGAGGGCGGGGCGGGGAGGCCGATCCAGTCTGTCCAGCGGCCGCAGCGGGAGCGTGGGGGCCGGGGCGGTGGCCCTGGCTCGCAGGGGTGACCCCGGGCGCCTCTCAGGCATGCGTGCCCCCGGTCGGCCAGCGCGGGAGGCGCTGGGTCACCTCTGGGCCTCACTGTGCTCTGCTCGCTTCTCTGGAGCTGTGGCTCCTGGTGGCCGGCAGGGCTCTGCTCACGGCCACGGCACGTCCTCCTTCCTCGTCACAACTTCCTGAGCCTGTGCCTGGCACCGACTAACCCCGGGGGTGGGCACCGTGAGACCAGCGCTGCCATCGCCATGGGCCCCCTTGGGTGGGTGTCACAGGGCCGACCGGGGCCAGAGCTGTGGACGGGGTGGCCGCACAGCTCGGGACCCACATGCGGGGCCCCTCCATGCCCCGGGAGCCCTCCCCTTGCTCCTGCTTCCTCCCCTCTCTCCCCGTGTCATCCTCCCTGAATCCACCCCCCACCTTGGGGGCACAGCCTTGGAGCTGGACAGACAGGTGTCTGCAGCTTCTAGAGCTGTTGGGGACGTAGCTTGGGTATCAGCAGTCCCGGGTTCGAGTCTTGCATCTGCCACATGTGGCCTCTCGACTTACCTTTGAGTCCTAATCCCTCGTCTGCGAGGTGGGTAATGACGCGCTCTCCTGGGACAGCTGTTGGGGCGGAAGGGTAGCGGTAAGGACAGATGACCGCAGCACCAGGAAGCGCCCGTGTGGGGGCACGGCCAGGGGGAGCCCACAGCCCCGTCCTCCTTCTCACAAACGCTAGGGGGTCACGAAGCAATGAATCCACGCAAGCTGAGGCTGGAGAGCTTGCTGTACGCAGCGTGTCCACACCTGCTGTGTGCGCCCCGAAGCCACTGGGGCTTCTGGTGTCAGGAGGGGCCGAGGGGAGCCCGTACCCACCTGGACACCACGTCACGGGATGGTGGGAGTGTCAAAAGCAGAGACTTGCCCTCTCTGCCTGGGCGCCAACGCCGTGGGGCACTGGCATGTCCTCGCCCGCTGTGGGTGCTGGTTGCAGGGTGTAGACGGCAGGGGCAGGGGGGATTAACCCCAGGCCGTGGGGGAGCTGGGCGCTGGCGCTGGGGTGTGACCCCGCTGCTCACACCCAAAAGCCCTGGTTCCCAACGAGAGGTTGTGCTGGGGAAGCGGGCCCAGGGGCTGGGTGCCCGTGGGGGGCACAGGAGGGACGCAGCTCGTCGCCCGACCTGCTGGGGGCCCAGAGTGGCAACTGCGTCCTTCCCACGTCACCTTACGCAGGGCAGGCGTCAGACGGAGGGAAGCCAGCAGGGCCCCAGGTACCGCCCGCATCCCGGCCGTCTCATTAGGAACAACTGGTCTCGGCCTTGGCTCCTCTGCCCTCCTCCTCCCTGCGCACAGCCTCAGAGGACCCTCCCCTCCCCGTGTGGGCCACTGCCCCTCCCATGCTGGGAGCTCGCGGGGTCCCCCAGGAAGCAGGAAGCAGTGGGGTGGGGAGTTTACCCCGTGTGGCCCTCTGAAGATGCGCTGGGCTCCTCGCTGGGCTCCTCGGGGGTGGCGGGGGCAAGCACGTGCTGCTTCCGAGGAGCACTTGCCCCGAACGCCCTGACTCTGGCGGCCCGGGTCTGCGTCACCCAGGAAACCGCTGACCCCACTTTTTCTCTCCCACCCCCACCCCCCTGCACCAGCTGAGCGCAGCCGGTAAGACACCCTTGCAGCAGAGACCTCCTCCCATTCACCAACAACCAGCGTCCTCTCCTTTGGGGCGTGAGCGGTGCTCATCCGCCAGCCTCCCTTGCTGTCGGGTGCGGCCCGGTGACTGCGTCCCGGGCGGGGGAGCGTGAGACAGGACGTGGGCATCCTGTGGGGCTGGGCGGGCCCTTGCTCCAGCGGGTGGGGTGCAGTGACTGACGAGTAGACACAGGCCACGGGAGGGGAGGCAGCTGGGGATGGTCCCGCGTCCCCACAGGAGTGGCCTGCCAGGCTCGGCTCCATGCGTCACGTGACCATTGACCTCCTCGCGGGGTTGAGCCTCTGTGCACGCAGGTCCCTCGGTTCCCTGGGTACCTGTGGGGCTGCCGCCCGTTAGACGCAGGGACGGGCGCTGGGTGGCAGCCGTGGCAACGGAGATGGTCAGGAGTCGCTCCTGACACATCAGCTCCCTGAAGCCCCCGCACAGGTGCCGGGAGGCTGGGCACCCAGGAAGTGGGGCGTCGGGAAGGGCCTCGGGGTACGATGCTCAGCTAGGGTCCGGGGGCTGAGGGGACCAGGCACCAGGGGTGGGGGAGACGTGATCCAGCAGAAGGAATCATGCACACCGCGGCCTGGAGGCGGGAGGAGGGAGGCGGGCCTGTGGGTCAGAGAGGAGGCCCCGTGGCCACGGCCGAGAGGGTCAGCGGGGAGACACAGGTCAGGGCTGCCCGGTGGCCTCCCTTCGGCCTGCCCACTGCCCCTCCCGGGGTGCTGAGCTCTGAGCCTGTCAGAGGAGCGAGTGCCGGGTGGAGAGTGGGTGCAGGGGGGGAGCAGGGAGGGCAGGGAAGGGGGAAGGGTGGTCCCCGCTGGGCCTGGGGCTCCCGCCACCCTCACATCTCCCGTCACCCGAGCGAGCCATGTGCTGTGGCCCAGACCGGCCAGCCCTGCCCCGGGCGGATGTCGGGCTCGCGGTTTGAGCCCCACTCTGGGCACCCCACCTTCCGCCGCCTGCCGCAGCACCAGGGCTGGGGTCCCGCGGAGCGTGTCCAGGAGGCGCGGGGCACAAAGCGGCCACTCCAAGCGGGAGCCCCGTCCCCCCTTCCTGCGGCTCCGGGAGCCACCCTGGCATCGCCGGCATGTGCTCCTGCCTGAGGCCTCGGCCCGAGGACGACCAGTGACGCGCTGATTGCATCCGTCGCAGCCCCCCGCAGTGATGAATGGGCCGGGAAGGCGGCGTCGCGGGGATCAATACTGTGATATCTCTATCCTGGCGACGGGATGAGGTGAGGAGCCGGGAACACACCTTCCCGACTCCCCTCCAAACCTCAGGAGGCAACGAGGAGCTCCCGGGGACCCATGACGTCGGGATGCACGGACCCCGGTGTCTAGTGCCCTCCCCGGCCGTGGGGCCTCCGTGTGTGGCTCAGGGTCCCGCGGGCCCGGTTTCCTGAGGACGGCCTGAAGAGCTCCGCGAAGTGCCAGGTGGTGTGTGCGTGGGCCGATCCCGGGGGGCCCTGAGGCCGCGGCCCCGGGAGGAGGGCTGGTTCTGCAGCATCTGGGGGTCCTCAGATGGCGTGACGAGACCCCAGCCCTCCGACCCCGTCCGGCTCTGTGACAGACTCAAAGTCACACCGTCAGTTGGGGCGGGGCCTCGGGGTTCGGTGGCCGTGGCCTTGGTCTGCTCCGGGGCGCGGCCGGGGCGGGGCAGGGACTCTGTGCCTTCGGGGGACCCGGCACAGCCTCCTGCGTGACACACGCCCATCCGTCTCTTCCTGTTTTGTTTTTTTTCCCAGAGCACCTCTGGTGAGGAATGGACTCATTTGCTGCTGCTTCGAGGCTGAGATAAATGACAGTGTTTCCTGGCGCATCCTGTGAGCGATGTTTCCCTCTTTACAAAAGAAGCATCACTGTCTCCTGTTTGCTCAGTGGTGGGGGTCACTCATCTGTTCAGAAGGGCCCTGTGCCGTCAGGCGTCTGGAGCCCCCATCCGCGTGCGGGCACCGTCTCCAGGCAGAGCCGGGGCTGCTACGCGCGTGGAGCAGGGACGAGCCTACATGGGGGGACGCAGCCCCCGGCCTCAGGGCCTCGCTCGGTCTGGTGGGGAAGGCAGCTCCCGCGCTGGCCTGATGGAGGAGGCGGAGCCCCTGCCCTGCCGGTCAGACGTGGGAGGCACGACCTCTGTCCCTCGCGGCGGCCTGATGGGAGGACGAAGGCAAAAAGAAAGCAAGATTCCTTCCTCTGGGAGCCCCTCGTCTCACAGGCTTCATGGGGGTGGAGGACCCCCGGCCCCTAGGCTCTGGGCATCCGTGGACTGAAGGGGAAGGTCAGTGCCGTCCGTGGAAAGCTACAGGGATAGGGTCAAGGCGGGGGCAGCTGCTGCTCCAGCGATGACCGCGGCGCGGGTTTTACTGACTCTGGAAGGAGCCAACAGGCGCCTGGCCAGCTGGTGGAAGGGGGAAACGCAGAGACGCCGCCTGACAGATGTTCCCCGTCCCACTCCCGGTGAGTCACACACGCGGCAAGCACGTGGACGGTGGGCTCGGCGTCGGGCTCCGAGGGGCTGGGGCTGAGGGAGGACCAGCGTCGGGCATCGCAGAACTGGGAGCCCTAGCCAGCGCCTCCGGAGACCCCCGAAGACCCGTCCCCGGACGGCACAGGCCACGGCCCAGGGCACCGACGTCTCCCCGCAGGACGCCAGGCCCTGGACTCTGATGGGCTTTGGGTCGGGCCCACGGGAACCTCTGCAGGCCCGGGAGCGTCAGGGCAGGAGAGGCGCAGAAAGCTGGGGTTTCCCCGAAAGGCTCCTGGGGAGGGGGGTGAAGCCATCCACGGCCTTGTCCCCTGGCTCTGGGTCTCCCTGTTGTGCACGACAGGCGGGGATCGGGGTGGGCAGCTGAACCTGAGCCGTGGGACCTCCTGGCTGTCCCACCGCCTGCCGCTTGCGCCACGTGCCCATCCCTGGAACCCTAGGCCGTGGAGCCCAAGACCCCAGCCTGTTTTCTCTGCAGCCTGCACGGACCCTGCTCACATGGTGTCCTGAGCCCTGCGGTGCCTGTCAACACCCAACGGGGAGAGAAGCCTCAGGTCCCGCCGGGGCCTCGCTCTCAGCCCACTGCCCCAGCCAGGGCGGGGGACGGAGAGGATCTGCAGCAGGAAATCCGCCCGAGGTGTAGGTCTGTCTATGCTCTACCTTCTGCTAGACCCTCCAGGCCCCGCGTGTTTAATGACCGGGGTCCCCCCTCGTGCTCCGGGCTCTGTGGTCCTCAGGAGCCGGAGCATGCAGCCGCCCGGCCGGAGGCATCTGCAAACCCCGACACCGTCGACAAGGGCCGGCCTCAAGTACCCAACGCTCTCTCCGCTTCAGGACCCGAACTCGTGTTCAATAACCACCCCCCGTCTGGGACGCCATCCCCTCCCCAGCGCGCCCACGGGTCTCGCTGTCTGTAGTGTGTGCACGGCTCTGGCATTTTTCACGTTTATTTTGTTCCTCGATGCCTGAGTGTTCATCTTTCGCAGGATCGATGTCTGGTTCCCCCCATAGCCGTCATCACCAGCTCAGGGCCGTGACCTCTGGGACAGTGACTGAATGATGGCTGATGTGGTGTCTGCTCCAGGCCCTGCTGGCCGCTTGGGGGTGGGGGGACTCTCCTGCTTGCCCTCCTGGCCACACGCAGGGACTCAGGGGACCCCGCCTCCAGCTCAGCCGTGGGCACAGAGGACTCAGGACTTGCCCCAGGCCACACGACCCGGCCAGTTCGTTTCCAGCGTCTGCACTAACTGAAAAGATACAAGCCGGACCGAACCATGGCAAACAGGTCGGGAGGCTTGGGTGTACAGAGCAGGAGGACAGAGTCGGACCTCTTTTCCTTCTAGTGATCGAATCTCAGAAGTACGGGGCAAGAGGGATCATGTGGTCCAGAAGGATTCTAGAAACAAGCAGAGGTCTTGTGTGTGGGGATGAGGCTCTGCACCACACTTGGCCTCATGCAGATCAGGTTGTGAGCAGGATGGTGGACTTCACCTGTCACCTGGTGAGTATAGGGCCCTGGCCTTCCCCACCTGTCACCTGGTGAGTATAGGGCCCTGACCTTCCCACCTGTCACCTGGTGACCATAGGGCCCTGACCTTCCCCACCTGTCACCTGGTGACAATAGGGCCCTGACCTTCCCCACCTGTCACCTGGTGACTATAGGGCCCTGACCTTCCCAACTGTCATGTGGTGACTATAAAGCCCTGACCTTCCCTACCTCTCACCTGGTGACTATAGGGCCCTGACCTTCCCACCTGTCATGTGGTGACTATAAGGCCCTGACCTTCCCTACCTCTCACCTGGTGACTATAGGGCCCTGACCTTCTGCACCTGTCACCTGGTAACTATAGGGTCCTGGCCTTCCCCACCTGTCACCTGGTGACTACAGGGCCCTGGCCTTCCCCACCTGTCACCTGGGACTTGCAGGGCTGGGAACTAGAAGAATTTGAGAGTGTGCATACTAAGCCTGTGCCAAACCTGGGCCCCATGGTGCTGGTGTTTATAAAATGAGGTGGCTGCGCTGGGTGCAGGACCACATTTGCAGAGCATGGTTGGATTTCCACAAGTCAGTGGAAAAAATGTGACCAGTCCTTGTGTTTGTTGGGTTATGGGTTCCTTTGTGTGTGATGGAGAACCCAAATTCTTTTTTTTTTTTTTAAGATTTATTTATTTATTTATGATAGACAAAGAGACAGAGAGGCAGAGACACTGGAGGAGGGAGAAGCAGGCTCCATGCAGGAGCCCGATGTGGGACTCGATCCTAGGTCTCCAGGATCAGGCCGTGGGCTGGAGGCGGCGCTAAACCGCTGTGCCACCGGGGCTGCCCAAGAACCCAAATTCTGAGTGGCTTCAGCACACGCACCTCTGTGGGTGTGAGAGCTGGTGAGGGTCTCACTCAGCTCACGGCCCTACAGGCTGTGGGGGCACAAGGCGAGGGGCACAGGCATGTGGAATTGTCCAAGCCCATGACCCAGAAGCCACATCACCTTTGCTCCTGGCGGGAGGACCATCTTGGTCACTTGGCACTCCTAGCCACAAAGGGGAGACAAGCCAGGTATTTTTGGGTGGCAGGTGCCCTGCCCTCCCCCAAAACTGGGAGGAAGCAGAGACTGGGTTCTGACCAAGGCTGTCGTGCATGCGCAGAGCTTTGCCAACAGCCTCGCCCCCTCTCCAACGCTGCCCGGTCTCTGTGTCACTTGTGTCTTCACAGCACCCCGGTGATGCAGACAGGGTCTTGGGTGGGTCCTCAGGGTCCTGGGGAGGAAGTGCACACCCAGGGGCTCTGACCTGCCCAAGGTCAAGCCACAGGCCTGGGCTCCCCGACATCGCGGGACCCCGTTCTCATGCCTGTGGGGAAAGTGCTTTGCAGAATCTCTTGACATTGACTCAGAGCACAGAGCTTGCCCCTCGGACCGTGGGCCTGGTTCTAGACGCCCGGCCTGGCACTCGGGCTGCTGCAGGGCCGGCGCCCACTGGAGGCCGTGAAGCCGTACCTCGGGTGTTGCCCAATTACTCCTGACACGTCCGTCCCCGCGTGGCCCCCCCACTCGGATCCAGGCTTCTTGGTGTCCCCGAGGGGCGGTCCTGGGGCTCTGCAGGTGAGGGCAAGGGGAGTGGACACATGATGCTGAGCCCGCACCTGCCTGTTCCGCCCTCAGGCCGGGAGCTCGCGGGTCACAGACCACTTGTGCCCAGAGGACGAGGTGAACTTGGTTTCCTGGCCTCTGGCGGGAGGATCAATACCATCCTGCGTGCTTAGCTCTCATGCCCCGGGGACAGCTTTCTTATCCCATTTGTGGGATTGATTGCAGCCCTGTCTGTGCACAAAACACAGAGACTGGCCCAGAGGATGTGCCTGTGAGTGAGCGAGTGGATCGGTACGTGATTAATGACAGGCCAGCCTCGGAGGGGGTGCCCGATGCCCCCGTTAGATACACGGGCGCAGGGCTGCATCCTTCCGTCCCCCCGGCTCAGGGAGTTTGTCCTCGGAGTGTCGGCCTCCAGTCCTCAGGGCAGGGCACCGGCTGGGGTGTGGCCTCACTGGGTCACCTTCCCTTCTAGAGGCCCTGCAACTTTCATCAGAAAGGAAGGTAGATTCCCCAAAACCATTTCTTGGTCTTTCCAGGACTCGGGGAACTCCCCAGCCTCTGCACCAGTCGGGTCACCGAACGGGGCCTGAGCCCTTTGAAGGACCTGTGTCCTGACCCCGGTGATCTCCCTGCTGCGATGTCACATGGCGCCCTGACGACGGGCGGTATGTGCTTGGATGGGGCCGGTGTCGCTGTGGCCACGCAGAGGGCTGTGCCTGGGAGCCAAGATCAGGACCTGGCACCTGCACGTGTCCAGGGCAGCGGGGCGGGGTGGGGGCGGGGAGGGGCATGACTCCAGGTTTCACGGGGACACCGTGGCTTCACGTGGGCTGTTCTGTGTTGGAAGTCCCCTTCTCGGGTGGTCACTCCATCATCTGGGGTCCTGTGTGCTGCTCCTTGACTCAAGTCCAGGTGGAGAGGGAGTGGGCTGTGCCCCCACAGGCCCCGTGGCTCCAGGCTCATCTTGCACCAACACCTTTTCCCAGAGGCAGAGCCGGCTCTGCGGAGCTGGGGCACAGGGCCTGGTCTCCAGGGTCCAGGCGGTGGGCCCAGCAGAGCGCCACCCAGCTCCCTTCCCGGGACAGCCCCGGCTCGGTGCTCGGGGGCCGGCTGCGCTGACTTCTCTCCTTCCTGCTGCTCTTTGCTCCGTTCAGCCCTCGCATGGGGCTGCTCCCCGTCTACAAGGCACAAGGGCCTGTGGTGCACGGCTGCGCTTCCTCCCCGCGCTGCAGGGGGCATGCCGTGTGCACCCACACCCACACCCACTGGTGGGCGCCCCGACTGAGCACACAAGCCCCCGTGTCCCCCGGGCGGCCCTCCCTCCCAGGGGCCCGGCGGCCGCTTCTCCTGCTCCTTGGCTGTCCCAGGAAGGGCATTTACAGAAGCTTCAGCGTTCTCTAAGACGCTGGCGAATGCTGGCCTTGGCTCTGTTTCCTTCCCGTCGGTGCCACCACGGTGACAGGTGCCCAGAGAGGGCTGCGCCCGGACAAGCTGCATCCATGTCACCTGCAGCCTGCGCTGAGCGTGGCTCCTGGGCCACCAAGGGGTCTGAGTGTGAGACCTGCTGCCTCTGGCCCCCCGGCCCTCTGGCTGCCGTGTGACTTGTCAACTTCCCTCTGAAGACTTGGACTTTGCATCGTGTTCCAGGCGAGGCAGGAAGACCGTGGGCGCCACATGGCCCGCGTGGATGAGACTCTCAGGTGGGCATGGCCACGGCCCCTGCGGGCGTTCGCACTGGCCTCTCACCGTCCTCCCGACGGCGCTGGGCATCGAGCGTGGCTCCTCCTTCTGGGAGAGGGCCGGGCCCCTGTCCTCCCATCTGGACGATGATAACTGACAGGACGATGGACTCCGACAAATGCCTTGCCCTCCCTGCCCCTGCCCCCTGGGGCTCTTGAAACTATCCAGAACCTTCTTGTGAGCTGGGCACTCAGCCAGGCGCCCTGTCCACCATTGGACTCAATCCTGCAACAACCTTGAAAAGAGGGTCCAGCTATGACCCCGTGTTGGAGGGCAGGAGGCGGGGGCTCAGGGTGACCTGTCTGAGGCCACACAGCTGGCATGGGGCAGAGCCGGAACCCGGGCCCATACCGGCCAGCCCCGAGCTGCCCTGCCCTGGGAGCCTGGGAGCTGGTGGGGACCCCAGACCTGGGGGCGGGGGGGGGCACGAGCTACGTCCACCCCCTGCCCCATCCGCTCATAGCTGTGGACCTAGGACACACCAACATTCCTGTAAGACGGAGTCTCCGAAGGCCTGCCAGCGGCCTCCCAGCAGCTCAGGGCAGATTTTAGCCTTCACGAGCTGATCTTTTTTTTTTTTTTTTTTAAAGATTTTATTTATTTATTAGAGACAGAGAGAGAGAGAGAGACAGAGAGAGAAGCAGAGACACAGGCAGAGGGAGAAGCAGGCTCCATGCAGGGAGCCCGATGTGGGACTCGATCCCAGGTCTCCAGGATCACGCCCTGGGCTGAAGGCAGCGCTAAACCGCTGAGCCACCGGGGCTGCCTACGAGCTGATCTTTATTTAAGGTTTGCCATCTGGAGATGCGGGAAGGGGCTCGGCCCTCCCAGGTGGTGGAGGTGATGGCGTTAGGGACCTGCGTCCCGGAGCCCAGGCCGTGAAGCCGTGGCAGGCAGACAGAGCACTCCATTTTCGCTGTGGACTGTTGTATCTTTTGAATTTTGTACCAAGTACATTCTAACCGTCGAATAAAAACCAAAATATTAAAAATTCACCAGGGCGACACCTGCGACCGGCACCCCTGGCTTTGCCAGGTGCTGGGACCTCGTCTGCAGGCTGTCAGGGCGACTGTGGATCCCGGCACTGGACTTCCCAGTCTTGTGTCCGTGGGCAAAGTCACCTCTGCTCACTGTGCCCCAGTCTCTGCTCGTGAAAATGCAGACAGGGGTGTGAGCTCCCAGGAGTGGGTGTGACGTGGGTCGGGAGGTCGGGAGGTCGGGAGCAATGGGGCAGAGGTCAGGTTCTGCTGCGGCTGGCCTGGCCGGGGTCTGATTCTGAAACCTCCTGGACTTGCTCTGCTCCTTGGGGGCACCTCTGACCTCACCTGTGAGCACAGGTGAGCTGCCTCACATGTAGGACGTGGGGCGGGTGGATCTCATGAGGTGACTTCCCAGACATCCTGTGGCCACACAGACATGCCCCATGACACAGCCTGATGTTCCCCGGCCCCCAAGTAGGGGGACACCGATGGCTAGACGGCCATCAAGTCACGTGTCTGGAGGAAACGCTTCCGGTTATCCCTGAGTCATTAAGTGTCGCTTAATTATTAAAAAAATAAACAGCCCTGTGACCTTGTAAGAGGCGTGTGATCACACAGATCCTCCAAGGCCATAAATATCGCTAAGAAACCAATTAGCACCTCATTAGCTGCGCTGCTTGCAGGGCAGAGGTTGAGGGAGGTTTGTGGGGCTGAGCCCTCCTCCCGCCCGCACTCCCGGGGGAGCCTGCAGCCCGTCCCCCTCCTTGCCCCGAGCTGGCGCTCTCGTCCCCGCTTGTCCTCCCTGCCCGCCGCTCCCCGCTGCCCTCCTCCCTGGCGTCACGGAGGCTTAACCCACAAACACAAACTTCGTATGTTCGAGGTGCACGACGTGGCGGTTTGGCATGTGCACGGACGGCGCTGATGGACACGTCCGTCCCCCCGCGGGGTGATCCAGCTTCCTTTCCTTGTGTCTGTGGCGAGGACGCTTAGGACACATGCGGACTCTGCCATGTCCTGGCGTCCAGCGCTGTCCCGTCCGCCGCGGTCACCACATGCGAGCCAGCTCTGGGACCTGGGAGCCTGTGCCCTCACCCAGCCCTCCCGGTCATGGGGACCCGCGGCCGTGCCGGCGCCTGGGCTGGCCTGTTGGAGCCCACGGTAGGCGAAGTACTCCGCACCCCATCCTGCAGGCCCACCCGAGCTGGCCCAAGTGGCTTTTCTTCCTTTGTAAGGCTGAACAGTGCTCTGTGTGTGTGCCTGCCACGTCTTCGTCGTGCGTCTGTCTGTCCGTGCACCCCCAGCTTCCTCATCTTGGCTCGTGGATGGCACCGCGATGAACGTCCCCCCGTCGCTCTGCTTCTCCTTTTCTCTTTCCCTCCCTCCTCCTCCCCTTGCATCAGTCCCTCTGTCTCTCCCCCCCTCCATCCGTCCATCCCTCCATCCTTCCCCTTCTCTGTCTGTCTGGCTCCCCCACCACCCAGCCCCCGACATCTGTGTGGCCGCAACACGTGTGCAGCACAGCACTCAGCACGTTCAGAGTGGTTCCAGCCTTGGCTGCATCTCATTCCTCCTGCGGGTGTGCGTCCCCCGGGAGCCCCGGGCCCTGCAGGGAGAGAGCACGGTCACCCCGGAAGGACCCCAGGCGGCGGCGGAGGCTCTCGGAGGCCTGACTTGGAAGTGAGAACTTGAAGCCACGCGGTGTCTTCCCAGGTGGAGGTGGAGGGTGTGCGCGTGGGGAGCACAGGGATCCGACGGCTACAGCCCCTCCCACGAACCCGGGGACTTCGAATCGCCTGCTCCTCCTTGTGAAGCCAACTTTTTCCAGGTGTAATTTACAGACCGTGAAAAGCACCATTTCAAGCAGCAAATATATAACAGATATATGTACAAATACATAATGACAAATATATAATATAACCACCTGCACAGTCGAGATAGAGCACATTCCGTCACCCCAGGGCTCACGGGTGCTGGGGTCACTCTCTCCCCAGCCGGCCCTGGGCAGCCCTCACCAGCCGTCCCCCCCGTAGGGTGGGCCTGTGTGCTCCGTGCACACTGCGGTGTGTGTGTGGGCGTCCAGGGTCCTCCTGTGGCCGTGTGGGTCCCCGGGGGTCAGTCTCCACAGGGCTCTGTTCTCTGACACGCTGCAGTGCGTGTGTCCATCCTGTGGAGGGGTGTTTTCAGCCTTGCTCTGCTGGGGCTGGAGGCTGAGATGTGGACCAGGGGCCCGGGCAGGGTGAGGGACTTGCTCACAGACATGCAGGTGGGAGGTGGCCCAGCTGTGGGCCCAGGGCTCTGAGCTCCCTGGATCGGCCCCGGGGTCCCGTGGGGCCACAACTCAGCACCAAAAGTGGACTCGCCGGCCAGATGCTGGTGTCCCGCAAGGCTTCTGGGGTGGACAGCTCCGGCCACATGGGCGGGTGGGTTTCCACGTGGGAAAAGGCACCTGATGCAATTCTAGCCTGTGCAACAGTCCATGTATGTATGCACACCCGTGCACACACGTACCCACATTGCACACACAACCCCTCTGGGGCCTGGAGATGCTCAGCCTGGTGCTCTTCACTTTGATTATGGTTTGGAGTAAAATCATGTCTCTGGCGAGCGCCTGGAACTACAGCCTCTGCAGGCCTGGCGGGTGGGGGGAGCTTTTAAATTCAAGTCCTTTGTATGACGAGGGCTTGTATTGGAGCGTCAGCTGTGGGGAGAGGACAGCGGCAGTGGCAGCAGGCTGCGGTCTGGAGGGTCAGCCTTCTGCCCTTGGGGTGCGTGAGTGCTGAGCATTTGTGTGCCGTGTGGGGTAGGAGGTCAGCTGGGGAGGGGGAGGCTCCGGGCCGTCCCTGCGGCGTGCTCGGCAGCAGGTGGATGAGCCCCAGGGGTTCAGTGCAGAGAGAAGATGAGCCACCAAATGAGGCTATTCACCAAAATTAAAAATACAGACGCGAGTCACAATGCACATTTTGCCAAAACATAATCAAACAACAAAAAAAATCTATCTTAAGCCCGTTGGATGATGGTCTATGTGTGGGAGGGGGCAAACAGGAGCCTGAAGCAAACAATTAGAGCTAGAGAGAGCGAGCCGCCCGGACCCAGAGCTGAGGATGGGCCTCATGGGGTCTTCGTGGCTGGCTGTGGAGATGGAGGGAAAGCTTTGATCTCAGGAATTAAAACATGTGAAATGCTTTGGGGCCCCCTCCTTATTCACGATCATTGCAGCAGCCAGCTAGTTGTCCCTCCTCCAATCATAAAATACTGGGACACGGAAGAGCAGGACCAGTGGCCGGCATTGCTCGGCTGTCTCTGCCGGTCAGCACAGGGTCAGGGCTGGGTCAGGGCTGGGTCAGAACAGGGTTAGGACAAGGTCAGGACAGGGTTAGGGTTGGGTCAGGACAGGGTCAGGATAGGGTCAGAGCTGGGTCAGGGCAGGGTGAGGGCAAGGTCAGGATAGGGTCAGGGCAGGGTCAGGACAGGGGCAGGGCAGGGCTGGGCAGGATCAGGGCAGGGTCAGGGTCAGGACAAGGGCAGGGAAGGGCTGGGCAGATCAGGGCAGGATCAAGACAGGGTCAGGACAGGGTCAGGGCAGGGTCAAGGCTGGGTCAGGACAGGGTCAGGGCAGGGCCAGGGCAGGGTCAGGGCAGGGTCAGGACAGGGTCAGGGCTGGGGCAGGGCAGGGCTGGGCAGTCTGTAGCCTGGTGGTGGAAGTTCCTTTCTGGAGGCTGGGAACACCGGCTTCGTCCTTACAGGCTCACTCCTCCTTTCTACCGTGTTCTCTACAAACCCTGGACGTGTATGGACCTGAGCCCAGCCTCCCGTGTGTTGTGCTCCAGAGCCGCGAAAGCACCCCCTGCCTCTCACAGGGGAGGCTCCTGAGCAGCTAAGGAGGCTGCCTGGAGGAGGTGGCCCTGAGTAGGGTCGAAGCGCTGAAGAGGAAGGCCACCCGGACGATCTGGGTGGGGGGCCAGAGCCAGGGGCTGAGACTCCCTCCTCCCCAGGTGCTCCCTGACTCCTCAGGACCCCTGGTGGAAGTGGCCTCATCGCAACCTCATGGGGACAGAAGGAGAGGATGCACCAGGGAGCTTGGCTCAGTGTGGGTGCCCGTTGCTGGTCCCACTGTGCTTCCCTGGGTGGGGCCTCCGACCTGCCCCCTTGTCTCCTGCCAGAGGCAGTACCTTGCTGAGCTGTGCTGGGGCAGGGGTGCGGCAGCCTTGGCCGGACTGTCTGAGCTGCCTCCTCGTTGGGCGTCCTGCCTTCCTGCTCGCCCCAATCAGACCCTGCCCCAAGTCCTCGGCCGCTGCCTGGCCCCACAGAATAGAGGCCGAGCTCCTTTGCACGGCCTGTAAGGCTCCATCCTCCCCAGCCTGCTCCCGGCCCCGCGCCGCAGCTGCCAGCAGCGCCACATAGCTTGTAGCTCTCACGCAAATAAGCAGAAAACAAGGAGTTCACTACTCATTCTCTGCACTGCGGGTGCGCTGTTTTGGGTGCCTTTATGCCCCACCTGGCAAACTCCTATTCGTCCTTCAAAACCCCACTAATGCATAATAACCACCTGCGGTAAAGCACTTTCTGATGCCCTCAGACAGGACTAAACTCTCACCCTCACGCTCAGATGGCTCCTCTTAAAATTTTCCTGTGTCCTAATTATTTGTTGATGTGTCTCTCTCCTCCATCAGATCAGGAGCTTCTAGAAGGCAAAGCCTGTGTCTTGAGCACCTGCATTTCCTTGGCCCCAGGCCCTTTGCTCAGCACACACACATACACACACACATGCACGCGTGCACGCATGCCAACCAGCAGAGGGAGAAGCAGAAGAGGCCCTGGTGGCTTTGCATGGGGACCGTCCTCTCTGCGAATCCAGGACAAGAGGGAGCCGTGGTCGGTCAAGGTCGGTTGGGAAGCCTGTGCCCTCAGATCACAGGAATAACAGTGCGTCTCAGGAGCGGCTGCCAACTCGGTGTCCTGCCAGGTTCAGGCGGGACAGACGCTCAAACTGGGTCAGAGGCCTGGCTCTGCCTCGTTCCAAGGAGCAAGCGCTGTGGTCGCTGGAAAGTCAATCTTACGTGAGGTTATTTATCCAGTTGGTTAATTAGATTTTCCTCAACGATTTCACGCCGCGGTTCGGTTCCTCGTTGCAAGAGGAATTTAAGCGGACTTTGCCAGGAAGTCCTGTTGGAAGCCGACCGGGTGCTGCAGTGGGGGTGGGGGCATGGAGGGGGCTGAGCGCTGGCACCCTGGCTGCCCCCCTCCACCGCCTCGACCCCCCACCCCAGCCCTGGGCCAGAGTTCATTATTCACGGGCATCCCGGCTTCCATCCTGGCACGCACCATGTGCCATGCGTAGGCTCCGAGGACTGCGGCGAGGCCACCCAGACCCTGCCCTCTGGGGCTTGAGTCCAACGGTGGAGGAAACACTGATGGGGGAACCACGGCTCCCAGGGGGCCCGGGGCCAGGGTGGTCAGAGCCAAGGGTGCACAGCTGTAGGCGGAGCAGCCTGGACGCCCATGTCGCTCCCGGTGAGTATGGGTGCGTGCCCGTCCACCTCACTGCCCTGCTAGTCAGCACCGAGTGGGGGACTGTGGGGCTAGGCGTTCTCAGGGGACCGGCAGAGGGGTCTGGGGGAGAACTGGACCAAGAGCGGACGTGATTATGAATTGGCCCCAGGAAGCTCCTGGAGTGGAAGCCACTCAGGTGCAGGGCCCTGAGTCAGGAGGGCAAGTGCATGAAAGGTGAGTGGGGCTGAGATGGGGGCATGGAGGATCTGGGGAGGCTGGGAGCAATGTCCCCCGTGGTTCCCCTCTGCAGAAGGGCAGGGACAAGGTCCTGCTCATCTGTCTCCCTCCAGGAAGCCTGCCCGGGTCTCGCCCTCTTTTCAGAGGAGAGGGACAGTTGGCTGCAAGGCGGCCTGTGGTAGCCTCCGGCTCCCTCCCCCCTCCCGTCCCCTCTCTGGACGTTTCTGCAGCCGTCCACGGGGCATTTGGGATGGAGCACAGGGCAGATCCCCGGGTGCGCATCCAGCCCGTGCCCCTTTGCTATGATTCTGTGCAGGGTACTCTGCCTCCTGGAGCCGGCGCTGCACCTGCAGCGGGAGGAGGGCGCGGGCGCCTGGGGCCAGGCCTTCTTCACCCACGCCCAGGGCTTGGGAAGAACCGCGGCCCTGCTCACCCCCTGCACGCCCGGGCACTGAACGCCGGGTGGGTGCGGGGCTGCTCCCCTCCCAGACCCCGCCCCAGTCACTCCAGAGACCCCCACGCTGAGCCCCGCTCACTCGCTCGCTTGCGCCCCGCCGAGGTGACAGCCCTGCTGGAGCTCAGCCTTGGCTACGACCAAAGTGGCTTTTCAGTGAGAACTGAAGCCCGAGGAGTAAAAACACGTAAGTGAGCTGGAGAGCAGACCTGGGTCACGACCTGAAGCCCCAGGCCTGGACCCCAGGGAGCAGGAGCGCCTCCCAGGGGCTCATTTCATTCGATCCTCAAGACCATCCCCGAGGACCCCGGAGGACAAGAACCAGGCACAGAAAGGTTAAGACGCTTGCTCAAGGGCACACAGCATTAAGACTCTGTTAACGGGTAACCACAGTTTAGTCCCCAAATAATAGCTCTGACTTTCCAGACTTTCTGTGCAGTGGCCTCTCTCATTTAGGAGCTCTGCACACCTTGGGCCCCCAGGCGTCTCTCCCACGCGGTTGGGGGGGGGCTTGGCCAGGCTGGCAGGGGTGGCAGGGAGGGTCCTGGGAACAGCTTCGTCCTTCAGGCCTCCAGGGGACAGAGCCCCCGAGGTGCCCTGGATGACCGCAGTGTTCTCCCCTTGTGTCGTCGCTGCGGCCAGCACGTGCCAGGTCCGCGTGCTCTGGGGCCCTGGGTGATGGGCAGGGGGGGTCGGTGCTGAGCCCGATGGGGGGCCGGGAAGGCCTCCTGGGAGGTGTGGCTCCTGCAGGGGGCACTGAAGGTCGGCCAGGGCCAGTCGGGGACAGGGCCTTCCAAGCAGAGGAGGCCGGGGACAGCGAGGGGCAGGGCCTGAGTGTGCATGTGGTCGGAGGTTTGGTAGGGACTGGGAACTTGGGCTTCCCTGGGGGCCCTGGGGGCCCTGGGGCGGGCCCTCCCAGCCTCTTCCCTGCACACAGCCCCGTGGGTCACCCTAGAGAGAGATGCCCCTGCTCTGGGTCACTCCCAGGAGGCTTCGAGGACGGAAGCGGCCCCGTGCCGGTCAAGCTTTAATAACCAGTTACCTGGGCTGGAAAAACTCTGCTCGTTAGCATTTGCCGATTTCTACGGTGCAGACACCATGGCCAAGGACAGGCCAGCAAGGTGACATCCCTGACGGGGCCCGGGGAGGAGCTGGCCACGCGGGGCTCCCACGGGACACGTGCCACCTCCCGCTCACCCTTGACGAAGCTGTGAAGGCCACGGTTCAGGCGTGGAGCGGGGGTGGCCCGGGGGCTCGTGGGGGGCGGGGGACGGAGAGGGCGCCCAGGACAGCCATCCCGGGGGGCTCAGACCCCGAATGCCATCTCCTGCTTCGTCCATCCTGGGAGCGTGCACCCAGCACCCTAAACTCTACTGGTCGGTCCAGGATGAGGTTTTGGGTCCCGGAAGTCCTTGTGAGCTGCTTGCAGGAAGAGGGGCTCTTCCCAGACCCTCGGCCTACGTGCCGCCCTGGGCCCCGCACCGCCGCGCGGCTTTGGGGACCTCACCGGGCCTCTTTGGGTCCTGGTTCCTGGTCTAACAAGTTACAAAAATGAATGATCGGTTCTCTTAGGCGAGAGGCTCGGCGACGCTTCACTTCCAAGCCCGTGGGCCGAGCTTCATTCATTCATTCATTCATTCCCCCATGCATTCATTCACCAAGTCACGCCAGCACCAGGGCCTCAGGCTCTGAGGTCCCACGAGCACCCTGACAGGTCCTGGCTGCTGGATAAATGCTAGCAGCCTCCCTGCAGCCGGCTGGGGGCCCCGGCTGGTATGCAGCCTCCCCCCTGCCTGTCCAGCCCGGACTCCCCCACTGCCATGCACCTCACCAGCTTTCCCCAGGTGTGACCAGGCCTTCTTCACCGGCGCCCGGGGCCACCACCGTGATGTCGCAGGGGGTGTTGCCAGGCCTACCCATGGATTGCCATGGCAGGGCCAGGGGCACCACGAGTGTGCAAGCAGGTCACGTGGGTCCCGCATACATGCCTCCCCGTGCCCTGGTTGGAGGATGAAGCCTTGGCAAGACGGCGACCCCCTCCCTCCCAGCCTGATGCTCCCCACACACGGCCTGATGCCCGAGTACCCAAGAGCAGATGAGGTTTGCAATCCAACGGGTCCCTCTCCGTGCCCGTCTGTGGGGACCAGAACCTCCAGATCTGCAGAGCCCGGGGCTCTAGGGCTGGAGCTGTGGACGCCTGAGTGCTCGGAACCACAGAGCGTGGGCTGCCCACTGGCACCCCTGGTTCCCAGGGGTCTTCCTAGGGCCCCCAGGCCCCACCACGCTCCCCCGTTTAGTGCCCCATCTCTCGGAGAGGGGCCTCTGACAGCTGCTCCCAGGGTCTTGTCAGCTCATGGCTGTGGGTGGTCAGCATGGGATGTGGCCAGAGGTCCCTGTGGTCATGGGGCTCCCCCCCACCCCACTGCTGTAAAATGGGCTTCCTGGTCTGATGTGATGGTGTGAGGGGACCAGTCAGTAGAGCGCACGCTCAGGTGGTGGTGCCCCAGGTGGAGGTCTGGGTGTAGGGAAGCCAACCCCACATCCAGAATCTCCTCTTGTGAAGATGAAGCGAGGCCCGTCCATCCTGGGAGGGACCCAGTGTGGTCAGTTTGCCACCACATGGTCCTCTGGGCCCCTCGAGCCATGAGCCACATATTGCCGGCAGCTGGGCAGCCCTGTGGGTGAGCAGAGCTTGTGCTGCAGGTCTGCAGCTGCCTCCTCTTTGCCTCCAGGGACATTCATTCAAATGTCCACAAGCCGGCCTGGGTCGGGGGGCAGTGACCGAGGTTGGCTAACAACGCCTGGTTGGCTCAGGGGTGCATGGAGTGCCTCTGTGGCTGACACACTCATGGGCACTGACGTGCAAGGCCGCCAGCTTCCTGCTTCACGTCCTCTCGCAGGTGCCTGCCCACGTGAACCCGACCTTCTCGTCCTCTCCAGTCTTGGTCTCTCAGACTCCTGACCGCCCAGGTGGACCGGGTCTCCCTCCCCGGAGTCTGTGCGCCTTCTGACCTCAGGGCAACTCCCTCGGCGCACAACGTGGATGAGCAGGTGCGCCGCCCAGAGCCCAGCCCGTTGGGTGACCTTCTCTCTCCACTATCTCTTGAGGTCACCCCGAGGAGGTTGGAGGGCAGCTTGTCCCCAACGTACCCATGAACCGAGCTTTGGACCTTCCTCCTCCTCCTCTGGCGGGTCCTCTGGGATTTCCTACATGGCCGTACGAGTGGGCTGAAGGCGGTGGGGCCCCGAGGCCTAGGCTACTTGCTTGTGAAGCTTCTTGTGTGAGCCCCAGGTATGCACACCACCCCCAGCTTGTGATGGATTTTGCTGGGCCCATCACCCCTCGGATTTGGGCCTGCATCTCCCGCTGTGCCTTGCCACAAACTCCACAGCTGTCCCCTCCAAACAAATAGGATCAACCACGTCATGGGGCTCGTGCACCAGGCTGCCAGCCCCACAGCCTAAATGTGGGGCTGGCCCATTCCTGCTCTGCGCCCACACAAAGCCTGGGGCCCGAATCCGGATTCTTCTGCACGGACTTGGCACCACCTCTGCAGTGGGGCAGCGTGGACCTGTTGGTTTTGATTTCTAGTTTCCTTCCTTTATGACCTGCTAGACCATCTTGTATGATTTCTATTCTTTTAGATTTGTCAAGGTTTGTTTTATGGCCCAGAATAGTCTGTCTTGGTGAATGTTGCACGAGCACTTGAGAAGAGCGTTCAATCAGTGCTAATCAGACCTCGTCGGGGATGGTGTTGTTCGGCCTAATATATCCTCACTGATTTTCTGTCTGCCTGTTCCACCGATTACGGGGAGAGGAGAGCTGCCGTCTCTGATGTAAATTGTGGGCTTCTCCTTCCAGCTCCAGCAGCTTTGCCTCATGTATTTTGAGGGTGTTGTTAGGTGCATACACGTTTGAGTCGGCCCCTTTATTATTATGTTGTGTTCCTCTTTATCCCTAATAATAGTCCTTATTCTGAATCTACTTTGATAAAAACTCAGCTACTTCGGCTTTCTTTTTATCAGTGGCTACATGGTATCTTCCTCCATCCTTGCGTCCTTTTTCTTTTAACGTTATCTATATGTTAATATTGAAATTTGGTCTCTTATAGACATAATATAGTTGATTTTTGCTTTTTTAAAGCAAGGTCTTAAAATCTTTAAGATCCAGTCTTGTTATCTGTTTTTTTTCACTGCACTGTTTAGACTCTTCACATGCAAACTGATGGCTTAGATGGTTGGACCCAAATCCTCCATCTTGATCTTTCCTATTTGTTGCATTTCTACTTTGTTTTTCCTTCTCTTTCTGCCTTTTCTGAATTTAATTGAGCACATTTTATGATTTCATTTTATCTTCTCTGTTGGCTTAGTATTTATTTTCCTTTTAAAAAATACCCGTGGTTTCCCTAGGGCTCACAATGTACAATCTTAAGAATCAGAGTCTACCTTCGAACACACAGTCGCTATATGAATTATGTGACTCTCCATGTGGTGTAGCAATTGATAACAAGATATCCCAGTCACTCCTCCCACCTTTTCTGCCACTGTCATGTCTTCTCCTTTTACGTATTCTGTAAACACACAGCACAATGTTTCCATCTTTTCTCAGGCTGCTACCTATTAGAGTGAGGGTCTGCAGCCCATTTTTTGCCAAAAGGGTTTCTGGGCCCCCAGCCACACCCTGTGGCTACCTGGATCCTGTTTCAGGCTTCCATATTCACTTCAGCTGGGTTATTACCACAGACCTCACAGGTTCCCACACCCAAAATATCCACCATCTGCCCCTTTAAAATGTTTGCTTACCCCTATTTTAGATCAATGATGACTAAAGGAAAAAAATAATTTTATTTTATTTATTTTTTAAAGATTTTATTTATTTATTCATGAAAGATACACACAGAGAGGCAGAGACACAGGCAGAGGGAGAAGCACGCTCCCTCTTCAGAATTCGCCTAGGTTCATTTGTTTTATGAACTCAATTCATTTTTATAATAAAAAATTCCAAAGCTGTTTATAATTAGGAGGGTGCCATGTAACACATGTGTGAGTGGTCCTCCCCGGCTTAATAGTGACCAGCTCTGGGCCCATGTTCATCAACACCCTGGCCAATTCCTCCCAAAAATTGTATAGCACCTGCCTAAAATTTGAGAACATGTCTGTAAAAGATGATGACTTCAAATCATGGAAGGTAGTAATCTTAAAATCTTAAGAAATTAGCTGTATCACACATGAGAAATTAACAATACCCCATTAATGTTATTAAATATTCGAGCAAGGCTTGAAATTCCCTGAATTATTGCATCAAGGGGCACCATTCTGGAAAAGTTTTTCCCAAAGAACTTGATAGGACTTTCCTTTGTTACTTTAAAAGCATCTTCCATGGTCCTCTCGCATGCGTGCATCTTGCCTTCATGCCCTTGTCGGTGGTGACATGGCTTTTCCTCCCTACTTGTGCTGCCTTTAAGATTTTCTTGTTTGTGGTATTTAGAAGCTTGAATATTTTGGGGGAGGAGGAGAGCAGTTTATTCTGCTTGGTGTTTCCGGAGCTTCTTGAATCTGTGATTTGTGTCTTTCACTATTAAAAATTTCTCCTGGCCCACCCTCCCCGCCCTCACGCTCTTCCAATTATGCTTGTGTTAGACCGCTGGACATTTTCCTACGGCTCCTGGAGGCTCTGTTCTGTCTTTCCCTTCTCCCACCTTTTTATTTTCCTCTTTGTGTTTCCAGTTGGATAATTTCTGTAGATATAGATATATTTTCAGGTTCACAGATCTTTTCTCAGCTGGGTCAAGTCTGCTGAAGAGGCTATCAAGAGCACTCTTCACCTCCGTGACAGAGTTTTCTATTCCCTGCATGTCAATTAGAATTTCCTGCTGTCTGCAGAAATTACCCATCTGAGTTTGCATGTTGTGCACCTTTTCTATGAGAGCCTTCAACACATTAATCACAGTTATTTCAATTTCCCTGACTGAGAGTGACACCCTCGGTGTCATATCTGAGTCTGGTTCTGACAACTGCTGTGTCTCTTGGGGGTATATCTCATCTTGCCTTTTTGCATGCCTCGCAGGCGTTGTTGGAAGGTGGACATATTGTTTAGGACAGAAGATGCAGAGGTAAATAGTTTTATGCTTGGAGACGAGCATGTCTTTGCTTCTGCTGGGCTTTAGCGTGAAGGTCTGTGATTCTGGTCAGGAACTGCGCTTCTTCTTCTTCTTTTTTTTAAATAGATTTTTATGTATTTATTCATGAGAGACACAGAGAGTGGCACAGACACAGCCAGAGGGAGAAGTAGGCTCCCTGCAGGGAGCTCAATGCGGGACTCGATCCCAGGACACAGGGATCACACCCTGAGACAAAGGCAGATGCTCAACCCTTGAGCCACCCAGGGGCCCAGGAACTGGGCTTCCTTTGGGGTTTTCATGGTGATGCCTGCCCTCTGTGCACTCTGGCTGCAGATCCCAGAGTGTGGGCTGCACGGGGGCTCCTGCTCATCCCCCAGTGGTAATTCCGGTCAGAGCATCTGTTCCTGCCCACCTGCGCCTCCCCCCCACCCCAGGGATTGCATTTTTATCTTTTTCTCTTTACTTGTTTGAGATCTGCAATAGGTTCCCATCAATGCCCTTGGTGGCAGTTGCTTTTATTTTATTTTATTTTATTTTATTTTATTTTATTGGCTCATTCCACCACAGATTAAGCTTTTTTTTTTTTTTTTTTTTTCTGTAGGGAGGCAGGACGATGGATCCCAGCAGACTTTCAGAGAGACGGGTGTTGTCTTTCTCCAGGCAGATCACAGGAAGATTTTCAGAAAGATCACAGATCTTCCTCGTAAGCTCCTGGTGGCAGTTGAGGAAGACAACTCTGCGGGAAGGTACAGCCCTCTCTACATTCGCAGCCCCCGGGGGCTGGCACTTCCATGGTGGCCCATACTCGATCCTCAACAGTCCAGTAAACATTTCGGCCAGGTTAATGGTGTCCACCACTCTTGGGGCCTGTCTCTCCCTGCAGCCATCTCCCTTCCTAGATTTCAAGCCACTTGACTTTCTTGTGACATCCATTCTCTGGCGCGTTCTGTAAAGGCTGTTGCTGTTTTCCAGCATTTGTCTTCTTGTAAGAAAGGGAGTGATGGTGTTCCTACTCCCTCCGTCCCTGAGCCGGGATCACAAGTCCCCAGGAGTCAATCAACAATGAAATGATCTAGAAAATGAAAATGCTAAAGTAAAAGCTAATGACTTAGAGTCATAGCGATAGTCACCGGGAGCATCCTATCCCAACGTGGCTGGAAGTGGTGTCTCGGGGGACGTGTCTGGGGGAGTCCTGGTAGAGGACATCTGTTTTTATTTTGTGTCCCTTTGTGCTTTTCTATTAAGAGCAAACCACTCGTGTTGGTTTGCTTAGGAACCAGTTACACACACACACACACACACACACACACACACACGCCCACAGACCCCTAAAGGAGCAGCCAGAGAAGTAGCAGGTGGGTCAGGGTGGTCCCCATGGTCGTTATTAAAGAGAGGTGGGCTTTGAGAAAGGAAGGGTGTCAGCATCAGAGTGAAGACTCATTCTGATGACCTCTGCCGGCCTGGAAGTTTGAAAGTCCTTGATGGTTCACTCTATCGACCCTTATTTTTCCAAATGATGATATAAATTTAAGAAGGAATCCATAAGTCTGGATATTCCAATAGCTCATGGAGCATTAACAGGTAACTCTCTCTGGCTTAGTTGCTTGACGTTAAGCTTTAGAGCAGGATTAATGGAGTTGGGTTCTGGAGCATGAGTCTTATGGGGTATCAACCGATGTTACTAAAAAAAGCGATTCAGTGGCCAATCAGATTCAAGTGCCTGCTGAAGGAGAAAGGAGAATTCTTGGCTGCAGGACTTCTCAGAGCCTTGAATCGGCTCTATCCACAGTGACTCCTGAAGGGGCCACATAGTATGGTTATTCTGGAATTCCTTCCCTGGAAGTACTGGTTCATCGAAGGCTCACTTTGGGGAAGCCAGGGACGGGAGAAGACTACGTCTGCGTGCGTGAATCCTGGTTCCCCTGACTCAGTCACCCCAAGCCTTGGTGCTGTCATCCATAACGTGGATCTTCAATGCCTTTAGTGATTGTTGTAGGACGTTAGTGGGGAAGCTGGTGGGTGGAGCCAGGCCCTGACATTCCCCTGTCCTTGTCCCCGCTGCTGGGATGGGTTAGGGCAGTCCCACTTCCTCGCCGCATGGGAGGTCCCTTGGGGGAACCCTCAGGGGCCAGCGTCGCTGCAGCATCGGAACACGCAGGCTGCGGCGGCCCCACACATGCCGGCAGGGTCTGCTGCTATGGGCAGATCACCGCCCTGCGAACCGCCCATCTCTGGTCCTCACCTGCCCCCGCAGGCTGACCCCTCCGGGTAGGGAGCTCAGTGCTCAGCGGAGAGCGTGTAGTGACAGCTTCCCGACTGTGGCCTGGCTCTCAGGGGTGGGTGGGCCACGCTCCTTGTCCCCACAGGTCACGATTCAGTGAGCAATGGGGGCCCAGGGACAGGCTGCCTGCCGTGTGCCCTTGGTACCCGCCCTGTGAATGCCACCTGCTTGGGAGCCCAGGGATGCGCGCCGAGTGAGCGACAAACGATGGAGCAGAGGAAGGAGCTCAGAGATCTGTGGTTGCCCTGCTGGCGCCCTCGGGGCGGCGGCTTCGTCCTCATGCAGAGGGACGGGGAGGCTGGGCAGCCTAGAGCGGGCTCGCCTGCAGAGCCTGGAACATCCTCCGCACCCTGAGCTGCTCCGTGGCATCCCCCGCTTGTGGTAGAAAACGTGCCTGAGACCCCACTTGGGACCTGGCAGGCTTGGGACCTGGTCCGTGACTGCAAAGCCCGCACTGCCCCCAGCCCACACTGACCACCTGGGAAGACCTCTCCTCTCCTGCATCCTGTCCTCACCAGAGTGGGCTGCTGTGGGCGCGGGGGTTCCGGAAGACCCTTCAGGCCAAGAGTGTGATTGGTGTGATTGAGTTGGGGTTCGGGAGGGTGGGGGCGTGAGCAAGTGCCGCTTAGCCGATGGACAGGCTCACTTCTCAGCAGCCCGTCTTCCCCTGGTGCCGCCTGTGCAGTGGGGGCTCGTGTCCTCGCAGCGGCAACACCCAAGACTCAATATCCCATGTGAATGCGGACTGTGCGGATCGGGTTAGTGGCCCTGCTGGGGCCCCGACTTGGAGTGTGGGGTCAAAGCCTTGGATAAGGCAACACCATCCTTGCCCCGTACCCTCTGTCCTGGGGACATGTTGCCCACACAAGAGGCTGGGGCTGGAGGAGTCCAGATGGGCCTGCGCAGCCCACCTCCTGGCCCAAATGCGGCCCGGACGTCACCTGGTGTCCACTCACGACGGCAGGTGGGAGCAAACTTTGTCCATAAAGGTCTCGATGGTAAATAGTTCAGGCTCCGTGGGCTGCACGGTGTCTGTGGAAGCTACTGGCTCGGCTCCTGAACCTAAACGCACCCACAGACCACGGGTCCCTGAATGCTCGCAGAAGGGTTCAGATAAAACTCTCCTTCCGAGACCCGGGGGTGGGGGGTTCAGCCCAAGGGCTGTGGCTTCTGGTCTCTGCCATAGCGCTAACGTCCTACCACTCGCACCCGCGCACACTTGTCAAATCTGCAAAGTTGACGTCAACTCTTCTACTAACTGAGTGGTAGGGACCTGATGCGGGTTCCGGCACATTCCCCACCAACGCCCTTCGCCCGTCCCGGCCGCGGGGCTGGGGGACCCACTGCACGCCGACCGACCCCTTCCCCCTGGTTTCTCCCGGCGGCTCCGAGGCCTCTCAAGCCCAGCCGCCTCCCGGGGGGAAGCGCCTCAAAGGGCTCGTGGACACGTGTTACCGAAACCGCAGCCGGGGCTACATATTCTGCGATTCCGGGGTCGTGCTCTGTGTCTTACTTCCTGGCATTTGCCTCCTGGGCTTGCGGCTCATGGATGCATCTCACCCAACAGAGTGCTATTGTGAAGTTTTAGTGGAGATTTTCTGCTCTTGGGTTTCTTCTGCATTTATCATTGGGAACTCTTCTGTGAGGAGGATTTGTCCCTTCTTCTCACTTCTCACTTCACTCCCCCATTTATTTATGTCGGGACGGGGTCGTGGGGTCGTGGGCCCTTGTCTCGCATTGTGGGTCCAGCCAGCACCATGCGAGCTTCTTCGCCGCTCAAATTGCTCAGCTGTGGCCCTGGGACCCCTTTCAGGTCTTGCCTCAGTTTGTACCCACTGGTCACAGCTCGTTTCCCCTACACTTGAGCACTTTCTTTCTTTTTTAAAGATTTTGTTTATTTATTCATGAGAGACACAGAGAGAGGCAGAGACACAGGCAGAGGGAGACGCAGGCGCCCTGCGCAGAGCCTAATGCAGGACTTGATCCCTGGACCCGGGATCAGGGCTGTAGCTGAAGGCAGACGCTCAACCCCCGGTCACCCAGGCGTCCCCCTTGAGCACTTTCTATCTGGCGCCACAACACGCCCCAGGTGCATCTCGCGTTCCCTTGGTTCCAGTTCTGGAATGATCCATCCGGGGATGTTGGCGGTGGTGTTTAGAAACCACAGTGGGGCCTGGGTGTGCTCACGAGGCGGGGGCAGTGCTGGGAGTCAGGGATGCGCTTCGGCCCTTGTGCCTGTACCTTTCTGTCTCCAGCCCTACGTACGCGCACCTGGTTGTGTCCACCAGGCTGTAACAGCGAGTCCGTGTGCTGCCTCCGGCCCCCAGCCCGGGGTCTGCTTTAGCCTCCCCTCCTGCTTATTGGCAAGCTGCCCCCACTATCTGCGGCTTTTTTTGTTCAACAAGGTACCAGCAGAGCACACAGCTTATGAAGTTGTTTTGTTTCTCCCTCTAGTCTTGCAGAATCAAATCAAAACATGGTTCCAGATCACAGCCGCTTCTGTCGGTGAGGCTGTGTCTTACATCTGTGATATTGTTAGACTCACCTGTCACGTGCTGCCCTCCATCCCGGGGCTCCGGACTGTGATCGCTTATTCTTGTTTCACTGGGATACAGTAGAGTCCAGTCTTCGGGACACACCTTTCCATGGGGGTCACGCACGCTTGCAGCCCAGGTCCCAGCATCGCCGTCCCCTTCAGGTCGGCCCCACCGCCCGCGTGCCTCGTGGGGCTCCTTGGCCTCCAAGCCCTCTGCTCTCCCTCCGTCCCCACCACCCCTCCTTCTGAAGTTCTATGCTTCTAGGCCGTCATATAAATGGAGTCGTAGCATACGTAGCCTTTTGGATCTGACTTCTTTCACTTAACAGAATGCATTCGAGAGTCGATAATGCTGCACGGACCGGCAGTGAGCCCCTCTCGTTGCTGACCGGTGTTCCATTCCGCGGACACGCCACGCTGTTCATCCACGCAATTCCTGCAGGGCACATTGGTTGACTCCAGTTTGGGGGTGATTGATTATGGATGAATCTATAAACGTTTATGTTCCCATTTTTGTGGGGACATAAAGGTTCACTTCGCTTGGTGAATCTGTAGGATTTTCAGAGTGGGATGACTTCGTCTCACATTGAGTGCGTGTTTGGCTAAGAAACCACCAGGCTCTCTCCCAAAGCAGCCGCCGCGTCCTGTACTCCCTCCCACCAGTAATGAGCGGGGGCTCCTGTTGCCCCACATCCTCTCCAGCATTTGGTGTGGTCGGGTTTTTTTTTTTTTTTTTTTTTTTTTTGGTTTTTAATTGCAGCCTCTCCGGTAGGGGTGTGTGTGTTTTAACTTGTCTGGTTTTAGTTTGCGTTTCCATAGGGACCAACGCTGACAAGCATCTTCTGCTGCGCTCGTTTGCCACCCGTGTGTCTTCTTGGGTGAAGCGTCTGTTTTCGTCTCTTGTGCATTGTTGAGGTTGCATCGCATTGTCGAGCTTGAGCATCTGGCCAGCTGGGGCGGGCCCACTCTGGCTCCAGGCGAGCACAGACACGTCCCCCTCGGGTCTCTCAGGTGGTTCTTCCTCTGGCCTCGGCTGGTTTCTTACATGACAAAGAACGCTCCATCTGTGTGCTCTTGGGGAGCCTCTGGGGGTCTGGACTCTGTCTCTCTGCAGCTCTCTCCTCAGACCCGCCGGACCCCAGGCTCTGCTTCCTCATCTCGGGTGTCCTGAGCTCGGCCTGGGCCTCCCCCTCTGAGCCTGACACCTGCTCATGGCAATGGGCCCAGCCTTGCTTGTTCTCGGCTCTGAGGATCACGCTCCCTCACTCCCTCATGTCCCTACCTCGAAAACTACTTGGCACACCTATTTTTGTGTGGATTCAGGCGGCCAGTCTTGGGCACGTGTTTACGAGATGCTGCACTGATTACCAAGCATTTCCATGTATCTCATTCCCACCGATTGTCACGGCAACCAGAGGTCAGCACCATTCCCTCATCTACAATCTACAGCTGCAAGCGTCCCAGAGCGGGGGACAAAGGTGATTCACCTTGGAGTTCAGAGGTCAGAGCTCCTGCCTCAGGCAGCAGGTGTCAGAGCTCTGGTTTCCGGCTACCAGGGTCAGTGATTTCTCCAAATGTAGGTCGGGTCTCTGCTCCCATGTGTGGTGGCAAGAAGGGATGGGGTGGGGAGTGTGGGGCGACACAGAATGTCTTGTGGACGAGGCAGGACGTGATGCCAGAATGGGTGACCCTGGAGGCCACACCAGCCGAGCCGAAGTGTAAGGTAAGGAGGAGGAGAGGTGCTCCCCAGGGGAGCTCACTGCTGGGTGACACCTGTGTCCTCTCTGGTTTCCGTGACAGGTGCAGAGGCTAAGCGTCTCTCTCAGAGTCCAGGGCCCATGACCCTGGAAAGAACTGGGGACTTTCTCTAGTTCTGTGCTCCACCTACCTGTGATGAGGGGGAAACTGAGTCAGGAGACCGGCTGGATCGGGGAGTGGTGGCCGGGGCTGGGACATGACTTCAGTCTTAGACCTCACTCCCTTCTTCACACTGCAGCTTTCATTTTATCTTATTTTATTTTTTATGTGGTTTCTCTTCCCAGTTATTTATTTTTGCCCTCAGCTTGTGCATTTTTGTGCTATTAATACCTAATTAGACACAGCTTTGGATTTCTTCCTTTATCTTCAGGGCACATGTTTATTTTAGACCCGAAGTGGCAAGCAGAAGGGGAGTACTTAAACTGTGGAAACGGTTAGGATTTCGCCACAGGGCCAGGGGCCCACTAGGTACGACACACGGCGACGCCGAGTCGAGTGCACGATCGCGTAGGCGGTCGCAGGCGATCGTGACGGCGCTTGGGTCTCCCAGCCGCCGCCAGCCTGTGGTCTGGGGGCCGAGCCTCTATTGTTGCACGCCGGCACCCACCCTGGCATCACCGCCGACCCGCGCCATCTCTGGGCTCCTGTCCCCATTCCCTGCTCCCGTCTCGGGGTTCGGGAAACGCTGGAGCTGGCGAGGCAGCCCCCAGGACCCGCACGGCGGCGGCCCTCCGGATGCACCTGCTCCGTCGGCACGAGCACGGCTGTTCCCCCTCCAGAACCCGCGCCCGGGGCCCGCCTCCTAGCCTGCATCTGTCGGCTGCTCGTGCCGAGACGCCGGGGAGCAGACGTGCCCATGTGCGTGTGGCCACCGCGTCAGACATCTCGTCTGGCTCACAGGTCTGTGGGGTCTGGCTCGGGTCTGACCCACGTGTCCCTCATTCTAGAAACGGCAGCTGCTGAGCCGAGCATCGTCCTCAGTGGCCAATGGCAGAAACGCCGAGGCCCAGCCTCACTGTGCAAACCCTTCTAGACCTCTTCCTCCAGCGTGTCTGCTGATGTTCCACTGGCCGGCGCGAGCCACACGGCCCACCTGGGTGCTCGGAGCCGGACGCCCCAAGTCACACGCAAAGGGAGGGCGTGAGCGCTGGGGACGATCACCCATAAACACCGCCCTGAAGCCTCTCTACTCCTGCACCCTGGCCCCGGCTTTGGCCACAGCCTCTCTCCCGAGACCTCAGCCCTGCTTCCCGGGTCCCTGGGTGGGGGGCCCGCTGCTTAGCTCTCCCACTTCTCTGCCAGTGCTGCTTCCTTGGTGCGTCGCTGGGTGCATCTGGGCGACCTCCTCCAGGCACACGGCTCGCCATGGGAGAGCCTGGGCAGCCTCGGGGTCGGGGACTGTGTCCCACAGCTCACCGGGTGGTTGTGCTGCCATCCTCAGCCAGACGCTCGATGCGTGGCTGTTAGAGGGTGAGTTCCTCTTGTTTCATTGCATTTCCCTGAGAGTGAGGTCGAATATTTATTTTATTTTATTTTATTTATTTTATTTATTTTTAAAATTTATTTATGATAGTCACAGAGAGAGAGAGAGAGAGAGAGAGAGAGAGGCAGAGACATAGGCAGAGGGAGAAGCAGGCTCCATGCACCGGGAGCCCGACGTGGGATTCGATCCCGGGTCTCCAGGATCGTGCCCTGGGCCAAAGGCAGGCGCTAAACCACTGCGCCACCCAGGGATCCCAAGGTCGAATATTTAAAAACGTATTTATCGGCCACTCGTGTGTCCTTTTGTGTGAGTCCTTGTTAGCTTTTCTCCCCCAGCTCTTCCTGCTTCTAGACTGATGGGTCCTTCCTAACCGACTGGTGGGACTTCACTCCACCTCCTGGCTCGTCTTTTGTCAGCTACATGTACCACAGATTATCTTTCCCTGTATTTTTCCTTTGTTTGGGGAGTTTTTGTTGTAGAAGATGTTTTAATCTTAATTGAGTCAAAATGACTCTTTCTTGAAGGTCATGGGCTTTTTGTATCTAGTTTAATTAATCCTTTCCTATCTTGAGTTTATGAAGAAGATATGATCTAATATTGTCTCCTTAAAGTTTTCTTCTTCACATAAGGGATTTACTCCACCTGGGATTTATTTTTGTGCATGGCATGAAGTAAGGACCTAATTTTGCTTTATTACGGAGCGCCAGTTGTCAGAGCACCATTTAATGCATATTTAGAATATCCCACATTGAATCCAGCCCCTCCCCTGATATTCACGGAGCTCTGCAGGTGCACACAGACCTGCTCTGGGCCCCACCTCGATCGGAGTGGCCCGGCTCCATCTCAGCACCAGGGATACGCAGACTCCACTCTCATCACTCCCTAAGTCATTGACCTCTGAACGGACAAGTTGACCTTCTGAATCTTGGCTATTCTCGACCTTTTATTTTTCCTTATTAATTTTCTGATTCTCTAGTAAGTTCCATAAAATAACCTATTTTTTTTCTTTTTTTTTTTAAACAAGTTATCTTGTGTTTTTTTTTTTTAATTTTTATTTATTTATGATAGTCACACAGAGAGAGAGAGAGAGGCAGAGACACAGGCAGAGGGAGAAGCAGGCCCCATGCACCGGGAGCCTGACGTGGGATTCGATCCCGGGTCTCCAGGATCGCGCCCTGGGCCAAAGGCAGGCGCCAAACCGCTGCGCCACCCAGGGATCCCTTTTTTTTCAAAGATTTTATTTATTTATCCATGAGAGACAGAGAAAGAGAGGCAGAGACACAGGCAGGGGGTGAAGCAGGCTCCATGCAGGGAGCTGGATGTGGGACTTGATCCCAGGACCCGGAATCACACCCTGAGCCGAAGGCAGATGCTCAACCACTGAGCCACCTGGGCATCCCTAAAATGCCCTATTGAAATTTGATTGCAATGTAATGACTTTAAAGACTATCTGGGGGGAACTTCACATCATAATGGGATCGAGTCTTCTCATTAATAGACTCGATGTAAGTGGTTGCCACTGGGGCGTGCTCCGGGGCATCAGGGCCTCTCTCCCCTTCTGGAAACAGGCACACTACACTTTTTGCCCTTGGGGAGGTGGGATCCCACGACCACCTCTGGGCATGAGCAGCGGTGACGTGTGGCACTTCTGGGCCGGACCTCAATGCTAGAGAAGGTGTCTGCTTTGCAGCCTGGGGCTTCCCACCAACCTGGAGGACAGGAAAGGTGGGCGACCCCCCAGCGGTGTGCAGTGCCATCCGGTATGGGCTCCTGAGAGCCTGTGGTCAGTTTTCTGGAATTTTGCAAGCTGGTTGAATTCATGGTGTTCTCTTGAAACCCACCACCGTGGGGCTATTCACACCACAGGCATCTGCAAACACCATAAATAAAACACCAAAAATCTGCAAACACCATAAATCAAAACAAAAACATTTTTATTTTTCCCCGAAGAGCGGGTATTTTTATTTTATTTGCAGACTTTGAGGGGTGCAGGAGAGCCAGTCGTTAAACACGTACCAGCATGCCACTGAGCACGTGGTTGAGATTTTCTTCTCCCACGGAAGACTTGTGTGATTCCAATCTACTTCAGTATTGTGTCGGCCATGGTAGACCTTTAAAGATCATGCTTTTTAATTGGTTGTCACTGCCATGAAAAAAGAACACCTTTGACTTTTGTGTGTCGATCGTGGAGGCAGGAACGAGCCTGGACGGTCCTGTTAGGTTCTCTGGATGGGCCGCTCTTTTCTGTGAAGACAGTCATGTTGCTACAAACGAGGACGGTTTTGTCTGCTTCTTCCCAGTTTTTACTCTGCATTCTTTTTTCTTCTCTAATTGTTTTGGCAAGTAACGTGAACAGAGACGTGAAGGGTGCCCTCGGCTTGTTCAAAGTTGGAGGAGTTTTACCATTAAGGAAGTACGTCGTTTATGGTAGGCTTATAGTTGACCTTCCTTATGATTGGGATGTTCTATGTCTTATTTTGGAAGAACTGTGTTTAATCAATAAAAAATGAAAATTTTACTGGGAAAAAAAAGGTTTTTAGGATCTTATGTGATCATCCCTGGTGTTTTTATTTCGATTTATTAACATGTGATATTTTATTAGAATTTTTGACCCTGAATTATCCTTACATTCCCGAACTCAACCTATTGCATCCAATTTAAAAAGCTTCAAAAATTAGAAGTCCAATGCGCTATAGTTGGGTGATGTCTCCCCTTCCCCTTATTCCCGAAACAGTTTGTACAGCAAAAAGACTGTCTTTATGGGATCCAGCTTTTCAGTGCTGGGTTCAAATTCCTTAATGATTATTGGTTCATTCAAGCTATCTATTTCTTAGATTAATTTTGGAAATGTTAATGGTGAATGTATTAGTGTCCTGAGGCTGTCGTAATAAATTATCACAAACTGAGTGGCTTCTTTTTTTTTTTTTTTTTAACTGAATGGCTTTTAATGAGAGAAATTGGTTCCTTCAAAGTTCCGGAGGCTGGAAGTCAGAGATCGTGGTGTCGACAGGGCTGGTTCCTGCTGGAGACTTGGGGAGAATCCACCGAGCTCCCTTCTACTGTTTCTGGCGGCACCAGTGACCCCGGGTGTCTTGTGACTCAGAGACACACCACCCAGACCTCTGCCTCTGTCGGCACATGGTATTTTCTGGGGTGTCTTACTCACCCTAATCCAGTATGACCTCTTTTTAACCGATATCTACAAAGACCCTATTTCCAAACAAGGTGACATTCTGAGATTTGGGTAAACATGGAACTTGGGAAATGCTAGTCAATGCACCATGGTGAGCGTGGGAACCATGCTAGCCTCCTCCCTCGTCTGCATGGGATCCCTTCGTCCTTGTTGCCAGAGCTGGTGCGTGATCCCGCTCCAGAGTCCTATTCAGGGCTTGCTTGCTTGCTGGGCCCAGTCCTGGCACCGCTGGTCCTAGGACAGGTCTCCTGGACATGGTGGGTGTGGGATGTTCTCATAATCAATGCCTGTGAGAGCTAAGGGTCCTGGGCTGGGCAGAGGGGGAGGCCTGGTGGCCACGTGGTCACAGTTAGATCCTTAGCCAGCATGAAGAGCATCTGGGTCTGGGACGGCCCTTTAGTGTTGTTCCAAATTGAAGCAGGAGCATGAGCCCTTTGGCCTGTCTTTGGGCCTTACCCTGGAGGGCAGCTGCCTCTGGCCAAGAGTAACTCTGGGGGAGACTCAGCTGTGACCATCTCACCCACCACTCCTTGTGGCTGGGGATGGATCATCCTGGTCCTGAAGACGCCATGTGGGCAGCACGTGTCTGCACTGGGCTGGTGTCACCGGAAGCCCAGTGCCTGTCTTGGAATGTCCCTGCCGTGTGTTGGGGTCCTGGCTCTACAGACTCTTGGCAGCGATCCTGCAGCTGCATGGTCCCAAGTACAGGGCACCTGGCAGATGTCCTCTGACCCTATCTGACAGGGGCCAGGGGTGGCCAGTCGTGTCCCATACATGGATTATTCTGGGCTGAAGTATGCCCCCCAAATCCATAGACTGGAACCCTGCCCCTAGCACCTCAGAATGTGACTGAATTTGGAGACAGGGCTGCTGTAGAGGTGATTAGGCTACCATGGGGTCATTGGGTGGCCCTAATCCAGTATGACTCGTGTCCTTATAGAAAGGGGAGGTTTGGACACAGGCGCACAACAGAGGAGGTGGGAAAGGAAGACAGGGAAGATGTCCGTCTGTCAGCTGATGCCCTGACCTCGAACCTCCATCCTCCAGACTGCATCTAAGACCCTCGGCCTGTGTGGCCCTTTGTCATGGCGGTCCCAGGAAGCCCACCCACGTGTTGTCTTGCGGATCCTCCCCGTGCTTACAGAGGTGGGGGCTGTTAGGCCCATTTCACAGATGAGGGCTCTGAGGCTGAGAAATCTGATGACCAAGGGCAGCCAGCTGGTAGGTACTGGGGAGCCAGGGTTCACCCAGGGCCGCTCGCCTCCCAAGGCCGAGTACTGAAGTCAACCCAGCCTGCAGAGGCGTCTGAGAACGTCCCCACGCCGGGGGTGGGGCCCCAACCCGCAGCGTCGCGCCCCTCGGAGGTGCCTGGGTGGGGGCAGCAGGCGGCACTCAGGCCCGGATGGTGGAGTCGGGCTCTGACACTGGGCGCCCTGGGCTCTGTCTGAAGCAGCTTGTCCAAACCGAGCGTCCAGACTTGGCGGGATGTTCGGAAGCGCTGAGCCGTCCAGCACTGGTTGGAGGCTAAATAATCCATGATAACCTAAAAAATATCTCTTGTTCCCTCTCCTAAAGCATTGGGAGACTCTGCACAGTGAAGACAGCAATCCCGAAGTTCTTTATTCTTTGCCCATTTTCCCCAAGTTTTATATGAGAAATGCCAATAGCTTATCTAACAAGAAATATGAAATGAAGCAACAAAAGGAGCCATTAAATGACATTATTGCTTAACATTTAGCTTCTTAAGCCAATTAAGGTTTCCGCGTTCCCCTTCGCACAGCGCGCAGAGCAGGACTCGGGAGTGCCGAGGGATCCGGGAAACCACTGGAGACGGGGAGCCTGTTGCCGCCTCATTAAACCTTGCAGAGCCGACTTAACACCCCAAACTTCACACGTCCTCAGTCAGTGACGGAAATACTCCTTTGTAACCAAATAGCTTCTAACATATTATTATGGTGATTAACTTGTTTTTGGCTAAATTATATTTGGCCACTTTCTTCCCGACCAACTGGTTTCGGCCCAATTACATCTTCCTTGTGGTTTCCTGGTCTGTAAAGGAGAGATAATTGTGTGTCGCTTATAGCAATCGACGACAGAGCAAAATGTCCAAAAGCTTAATCCGAGGCTGGCACGCGGCCGGGGCCCGTGCTCGCTGCTACCCGCCACTCGGAAGGACCCGCGCCGGCTGTGCGGGCGATTGTCAGCGCAGAGCATGGACATGGGCCCCCTGCCCCCATCCTCGTGGGTTGCGGGCCATCTGGAGGCAAGCAGTCCTGGGGACCGGCCCGGGGACACATGTCCTGGCTGCGATGCGGCTCCCATGTCACCATGCCCTCAAACCCCAGCAGGGCCTCCGGGGTTCCTAGCTCTCCTGGGAACTACTCCCCATTCCGACAACCAGAGACCTGGGGGCTTCTGATCATTCTTTTTTTTTTTTTTTTTTTAAAGTCAGGTTGTACACCCAGCATGAAGCTCAACACGGGACTTGAACTCATGACCCCAAGGTCAAGACCGGAGCTGAGCTCGACCGTCAGACATTTAACGGACTGAGCCCCCAAGGCACTCTGGGGTTCTGATAATTCTGAAGGAAGCATGGACAGCCGGGCTGGGTGGGAGGATGGGCAGGCCGGGTGCCTGCTGGGGTGGGGGCTGCGGGGAGGGGCGTCCCCCAGATGGGCGCTGTGCAGGGGGCCCGGGGGATTAGTCTGCTGGGTGACAGTGGGGGTGCTTGTTGTTGATGCTAACAACGCCGAGCCCAGGGCCTCACGGGGTCCAGCGCTGCCCCTCGGGGGTCAGTGGGACCCCGAGAGGTGACCCGACCTTTCTGAGCCCACAGAGGCAGGACCACCACAACCGGCATCTCTTCTGCAGGAGAGCTCATTGTGGAAGTGGCTCGGATGTCCCACCAGCCTTCTCTGGCCATGACCTTGCTGTCCACTGTCCCCCTCGGGTCCCTGCTGGCCTCGCTGCACAGAGCGGGTGTGGGCCTCCCAGGAGGCCACTCCCAGGCCAGGGCTGCCGCGGTGCCATGTTGGCCCAGGGACCCGAGGGGGGTTGGGGCAGCTGGGAACAGGGGTGGGAGGGTGAGGGGTGGACGTGCTACCTCCAGTGGGGCCCACCCACACCAGTGATGCTTGTGCTGGAACAGACCCCGAGAGCAGCGAGCTGTAGGCTGGGAGCTGCAGGGCGATGGGCCGTCCCGTGTGCCTACGGCACGAGGTGCCAGGGCAGGAGGCTGAGGGGGGGCTGCCTGCAGGAAGCCTTCCAGGATTGCCCAGGCCTATGCCTCCCCCAGCCCGTAGTGCTGCCTTTGCTGGCATTTCTGGCCATAGCTCAGGTTACACCCGCCTCCTGGCTCAGGTGCCCAAGCTTTGGATCCCAGCTGTGACAGGACTGGCTGTCTGGCCTTGGGGTGACTGTGAGCCCCACCATGCCTCAGTGCCCCCCGCCCCGCAGGGATCGCAGCGGCACCCGCGCCCCGGGGGCGGAGGGCGGGAGGTTCCGTCTAGCCCTGACTGCGGGGTCCGGCCCGCGAGCAGCTCCAGACTACGGCTCCTGGTGACCACAGCGTAGAAAAATTGGGCTTTACCCGACTTGCGTGAGCGCCCTGTGCCCGAGGCAGGCGCGCTGGACATGTTGCTGCTGCTGGAAGGAATAGAGGAAGCTCTGAATGGACGGAGACCTGGGCTCGTGGGAGGGGCGCCCGGGGGGAGGTGTCCACTCCGCCGCGAGCTCTGCAGGCTCAGCACGGTTGCCACGGCCGTGCCAGCGTGTCCGCGCCTCGGTGGCGGCTGCCGTGCGCTCCTCCCAGCTCCGCCTGCGTCCCAGCCACTGGGCCTGCCTGGCTCCGTGGCCGCCTGGGCTGACTGCTCAACGGCCTGTGCATTAGGGGCCGGGAAGGGAGAGCCATGGGTGGCCCCTGCCCTGTGGGCTCCTCCACCAGGAGTGTGTGCGTGTGTGGGGGGCAGGGGGCTCACGCAGTCCGGCCGCCCTGGCTCTCGTCCTACCTTCTTCATAGCTCTGGAGCAAAGAATAGTGACTGCTGATGCTATAGCTCTGCTGGGTGCTCAGTGCTGGGGGCTCTGCGCTGCCTGCTGGGTGCTGGGTGCCCCATGCTGGGTGCTCTGTGCCGAGTGCTCTGTGCTGGGTGCTGGGTCCTCTGTGCTGGGTGCTGGATGCCCTGTGCTGGGTGCCTTGCGCTGAGTGCTGGGTGCTCTGTGCTGGGTGTCCTGTGCTGCCTGCTGGGTGCTAGGTGCCCCATGCTGTGTGCTGGGTGTTGGATGCCCTGCCCCTCCCTGGGCTGGCGACAGTAGAAGCCGACCCAGCCCTGCCCACCGCCTCCCGCCAGCTCCATCTCTGGGCCTTGGTGCCTGGACTGTGGGGCTGAAGCTGGCAGTGCTGTTGGAGCCAGACTCGGGGCGCCGGGGGCAGCCGTTCCGGACGCCGTAGCCCCTTCCCACTGGTCAGTCAGGAGCTGGCAGCCAGAGCGCAGCAGGCGCCATAGGCAGAGCCGCCCCAGACACGGGCTCAGTCTCCCAGCCTCCAGCCTCCAGACTCAGGACCTCCTCTCTGGCTTAGACTGGGGTGCTGACCCCGGCTGTCCTGTGTGGGACGGTCCCCTGCAGGGCAGCCTGGCTATACCCCCAGGATATGGGGGTGCTCCTTCCAGAGCAATGTGCTTCCCGGGGCCTGGGGCACCCTGGGGCCTCGGTGCCTTGCAGTGACCCCCCCTTCTGGGCGCCGAGCAGCTGGGGCGGGGACGGTGTCGCCTGTGGGTCCCCCTGCCGGGGGTGGGGGTGCACTGGGGGGCCGGGCTGGCCGCCATGCGAGGGGCTGCTAAAGCCATCGGGCTCTTAGGCAACCTTGGCCTGATTCCTGAACAAAAAGGCTTGTTTCCCAGGACGTGAAGGGACATTTCATTTGTTTGGCAACGTGACATTTTGACGGGACACGTTCTGACAAACGCGGTGAAATTAAGTGAATTGTTGCCTCCAGTTTGGTGGCGGCGTGCTCTGCGTTCTGAGATGCTCCATGTAATTGCATGTGCTCTCCGTGTCCACTGTGCCGCCCCGGAATCCAGTGCTGCCGCGGACAAAACACATGTCAC
Organism: Canis lupus baileyi; assembly: GCF_048164855.1. Lineage (NCBI taxonomy): Eukaryota > Metazoa > Chordata > Mammalia > Carnivora > Canidae > Canis > Canis lupus. The sequence goes on along the minus strand of NC_132851.1, from coordinate 38,279,347 downwards.
CAGTTGTCAAGCTCGTCTCCGGCCCTGGTGGCAATTTAACAGCCAGGCGGCCCCCTCTACTCCGAGCACGGTGTTCAGGTGCATCACTTAGTGCCGTGCGGGGACCTTGGAAGAAGGCCCAGAGCAGCCTCACCCATAGGCTGTGGCTGGCGTCCTGCCGCTGGAGCCCCCCGAGGTCCCAGGCCACCGGCTCCGGGTGGAGGGCTAGCTGACACCCTGCAGCAAGACTCGGCCCTCGGCCGGTGAACCCACCCAGACCCAAGCCTGCAGACCGACGCTTCCCTCACCCAAGACGGCGCAGCGCCTCCCTTGCCCGCCCTCTCCAGGCCACCACCTGCTGCCCGCCGGGATTTTCCCCTCCACCCCCGGCCCTTGTCTGCCTGAGCCTTTGGATCGTGGACTCTCACTGCCTGGTCCCTGCCTCTACTCACTGGCTCCTCCGTGTGACCCCAGAACACAGACGGGCCCCAGAGCGGCCGGAGCTCCTCAGGGAGCCGACAGGAGCCCTGCCCGAGCAGGACATTCGGATGAAGAAACCCCACTCCACGTGGACGTCTCCAGACTGGGGGCTGCCCTGCATGTAGGAAATCCCGTGCCGAGTGCAGCCGACCCACAGGGTCAGAGGAGGCAGGAGAGGTCCCCGGCGGGCACCCAAGGCGGGCAGCCCAGGCTCCTCGTGGCCCCGTATGGAGCTGGGGATTCTGGCTCTCCGTGTGGTCTGCAGTGTCCCCGCTCCTCGGGGACCACTCACCCAGGCCTGGACTGTGACGTGCACGCCCACCCGAGCACGGGGCCCAGGGTTCCTCCTCCCTGACATCCAAGCCGCCGACCTTAGAGACTCTGGAGTCAGAGGCTGAGAGCTGGGCGGAGCCCGAGGGGCGAGCAGGGCTTGTCCAAGGTCACGGTGCAGGTCAGGGGAAGACCCCAGGCCCCTCCCAGACCCCCGAGGGGCCCTCCTGAGGCTGTCGGCAGGCTGGACGCTCCCAAGGCTCCCGTCTGACAGATGAACAGGTGGAGAAGGTGAGGCTTCCTGAGGAGCACCCGTGGGACCCTGGCTCTGCTGGTTTTCATCTGTGTTTGACGGGGACCCCCGATTGGTGTGTGCCGCACCGATGCTGACGTCTGGGGTCTCGGAGCCTGCCTCTCCCGGCCTGGGCCGTGTCAGGGCGCGGGGTGACTGTGGGCTCTAGTCCTTGGCTTCACTCTGCTTATTTACTCATTTCTCTTTGGGAAGAAGCTCAGACGCTGTGAGCCAGGCCGGTCCGCTGCTAGGTGGCCTCAGAGGAGGTGCAGGGCGCTGGGTGTGCAAGCCAGTCACGGTGGAAGGCGGTGACCATCAGTGAGGACAGAGCACGTGCTGCGTGGCAGGTTCTGGGCACAACTGGGTCCCTGCTGGGTCCTGTGCTTGTGGACTTGGCCCCGTTTGCTGGGCAACAAGCAGCTGGGAGGTGTGGCCCGCAGCTGGAAGGCCGTGCTCGTGCGGGAACCCAGGTTGCCCCGGGTCCACGGGCTTTCCCTGTGGGGGACGCAGAGTGCTGTGGCCTCCACACCGTGGCCTCTGAGTGGGGGCTGGGACGGGAGGGTCAGGTGCTCCACGCTGTCCTCAGGCTGACTCCCTGGCGCTCAGGCCACGCTTGTCGGTCCGTCCATCTGTCCATCCGCCCGCCCGTCGGAGGGCTACCGTCATGAGCACCGCCGCGTGCCTGGCCGTGCACCATGTCCCCAGCGGCTCAGCGCGGCGTAACTGGACCCCCGAGGGCATCCGTGGCGGGGGGCTGGGTCATGCCCACAGGCCCCTGCTCATCCATAATCCCGCTGGCATATTTGCTCGAAGCCTGGTTTGCACTCGAGCCCGTTCAGCTCTTTGGGGAGGGGTTACCAGGGCGGCTCTCCTGACCGACACCTGGTGCGGGAGCTGCTCAGAAGACCACTCGCTGGGCCGCGCGGGGATAATTAATCCGTGCAAACCCGGGAGGTCGTAGGGGCATCTCGCGCTGGCTGGGCGCGTGTGTTTCATTACGGGGGAGGGTGACGGGCTTACCTCCGCGCGGGTGGTTGGGGGTCTGTGATTTCTGTTTTGTGGAGCCTCTTCTCGCGCACGTTGCCCATTTTGTAGCACGTGGCTTAGTGTTTGTGTCGTTGATTTGCAGGAGCTCGCAATTAGAAATTTAGCGTTGTTGTAATTGCTGGAGACGTCACCTGGCTTCCTTTGCTGTGTGCTTCTGGGCTGTGCGGTGTGGCACACGGCAACGTGATTTATGGCACCAGACAGCAAGCTCTGTGCGTCCTCCCTTGCTCGAGGGAAACCTTTGTCCACGCAGATGCCGATGAGTCTCCACCCGCGGTTCTGTGGTTGTTTCAAAGGCAACACTGGAAGCCCCCAGCCAGCCTGTGCTCGGAGGACATGCTGCACCCCGAGGTCTTCCTAGCGCACGGTGGCTCACAGCGGGTCACCCTGCCCCTGCCCCCCTTGTCTCTGCATTCTGGAAGCTTCCCGGCTATTTCAGGGAAGTGGCTCCTGCCCGGGGCTGTGGCCGTGTTCTTCCCTCAGGAAGCCTGTCTGGCCTCTCCCAGACACGGAGCCTGCCTGCCCCACCCTGCACACCGTATGTTGTCCCCTAGGGCTGCCCTGGGCCCCGCCACCCTGCTGTCCTCGAACATCACCTGCAGCACTGCCTGTCATCCACTGGGTATCTGTTTGCCTGGTTCCCGGTGCTCCCCTGCCTGTCACCGGGCCCGGCATACAGGAGATGCTCACGAGGAACTGCAGCCAGATGAATGCCCTGCCAGAGTGACGGCTGTTCACAGCCTGACATAAGTGGAGAGTGTAAGCATTTGTCATTTAGTGTGGCTCTAGATGCCGGTTCTGAGAGTTCCCAGCAGACACGCACCTGGATGTGACATGGGGTCGGTCCGTCCCCTCCTTGCCCTGGAGCGGAGGCTCTATCCACCCCCTCCTCGCCCTGGGACGTGGGGTTGGTCCATCCCCGCCTCATTCTGGGGCGTGGGGTCAGTCCATCCCCCTCCTCGCCCTGGGGCATGGGCTCTGTCCGTCCTTCCTCACTTTGGGGTCTGCCCTGGAACAGGTGGCATGGCGTCACACACGGGTGGCCCCCCTGGGTTCCCAAGGGCAGCTGGCCCAAGGGTGTGGCCAGATGCCCCAGGCAGGGCTGGAGAGAAGGCAGCGACGCCAGAGGACCTGCTCTGGCCGCACAGGCCAGCCGTGGCCAGGCGTCTCGCTGGTGCCGGGTCACCTCTGGCTCTGGTGGCTGCCTCTCCAAGGAGCTGTCCTCACATCCAGAAGGCCTTTCCCTTCCCACTCCAGCTCAGCTGCCCAAGGTCACGAGATGCCTGCCCTCTGTAGGGCTCTCATGGGACTCAGGACCTGGAGCAGAACCACTCGAGGCTGCAAAGAGGAGAAACTGGCTGATTGGAAACAATAGACGGGGTGTTTCGTCCACTCTGGTGAGCTCTGGGGGGACGTGGGACTGTGTCCGACATCCCAGCCGCTCCTCTCAGCCCGGAGGAGCCTTCGTAAGGCTGCAGCCAGGGTGAAAGAGAATCTTCAAATATCTTGTCCCCGAATTCCTAGGGCTTCCCTGGGAGACTTTGGGGCAGGGGGACCAGGCCGGAAATGAGGGGGGAGGCTGGTGGCCAGGCTCCCTTGGGCCAGCAAGGCCTCCTCCGGGGCCTGGGATGTCCTTTGGGACCCAGGGAGTCTCCCAGGCTCCCCCCAACCCCACTCCATCAGCGTTGGTTAAAGCATTTGCCCCTGTGAAGCAGCGAGTTTCCTACTGCTGTGTTGACCCAACCCGTGGCCAACGTTGCAAAAGGGGAGCTCGAAGGTCTCCGTGTGCGTCTGTGCGTCCGCACGTACCTTATGTATATGTGATATTTTTCTGCCTCTGGATGGCATTGCCAAACTAACTCAGAAAATCCCATAAAAGGGCTCTATTTCAATTGACTTAGAGATAAGTAAGCATTTACATATAAATTAAATATTCTTAAAATTCCCAGAAATATAGGAACTAACTGAAATGCTTCTCAAGTTTATGGGCTTGGGTAAATCTTTGGTAAATAAGGTCAGCTTCATATTGCCGGTTTAATAAAAATTAAATTGTCTTCTGAGTTATCAGCATTAAGTATAATAGGAACACACAGTTTCAGTCTCCTTGGGGTTTACTAGTCAAAATAAGGTAATAGAGCTACGATCTACTTGATGCATAACATTGTAGAAATTATAAACTCAACCTAAAAAGGAATGTCTGAGTAAAGAGGCCACGAAAGTGAGCTGCCCGACGCCCACCACTTCACGTGTATCAAGGAGAGCAGGAAAACAGACAAAAAACCCACCCAAGAGTTTAACTTTTTTAAAGTTCCTGCTTTGTGGGACTTGCTGAGATGCACTTGCCGTAAAGACAGTTAACAGACTTGAGAGCAAGGCAAGCGCTGTGGAGGGTCCTCGTACGTCGGCCCCAAGCACGCGGCTCTTTCTTGGTAAGAGGAGCTGCAAACATTCATTCCAAGTCTGAATAATTCAAGGTTATGTAGTTTCGTTTTGTTTATTTTTTAAATATTTTATTTGTTTATCCATGAGAGACACAGAGAGAGGCAGAGACACAGGCAGAGGGAGAAGTAGGATCCGTTCAGGGAGCCCAATGTGGGACTCGATCCCAGGACCCCGTGGTCACACCCTGGGCCCAAGGCAGACGCTCAGGCACCGAGCCCCCCCAGGCGTCCCCAAGGTTATATAGTTGTTTCCTTATTTTTACACGATAGAGAGAAACTAAAAACACTCGAGTCTGTTAATAAACACGCACCCCGAAAAAAATCATGCCATAGAGAGGCACGTGCGTGCCCGTAAAACAGACGAGAGGGCACATTTATACGGAGTGCTGTCCTGCTGCCGAAACAGCTTGTGTGACAATCTTCTGCAGCCAGGCTTTCTCCGGAAAAGAAAGTGTGCCGACGGTCAAAAGTTATCATCCGCGTATGGAAACGAAACTGCTAGAAATGAGCAGAGACACCGCTCTGCCTGCTAAGTAGGCAAGGAGGGCGGGGTGTGTGTTTGGTGGAGGAGAAGCATGCCCGGCGCATGGGTTTTGCTCAGGGAATAGTGAGCCGGTGTGTGCTTCCGAAAAAGGAAGAGGGAAAACTCAGGTCGGGCCCGCAGGGTGCAGACACCGGAGATTTGCTGCCGAGGAAAGGCGTGTGGGGCCGAGGCGCTGAGAGCGAAAGGATTTCACCCTAAAGGCCGGGCTCAGCCCAACACCCATGCGAGCTGGAGCCTGGTCTTTCTGTTGTAACCACGGGTCCTTGGATGATCGTCCGCTCTTCAGAGGAGATTATAAAAGGGTTTTTTTCTTCACTGTGGAGTTAAGCTCCCTGGGAGGCAGGTTCTGTGTCTTATCAGAATGATTTTCTTGCTCCCTGTGATTATTTACCGGAGGCTGAGTATTGTCTCACGGCGACCCGGGCTCCCACGTAAGCAGGTGCTCAGAGCTTTAGGCGTCTCTGACAACTCCCCCAAATCAGATCCCAAGTGGAACTTTGATCTCGAGTTGACCTTGAGATCCCCCACCAGGGTGTCTGGAAAATCTCAGTGGATTGGTTCTTTCACCTTGTAAAGAAAGAAAGGTCAAAAGAAAAATCAATTTGGTTTATCGACTATGTTGCGTTGCACAGGAAGTGCCTTCCAATAAGAGGAGATGCTTGGGGGCCTGGGGGCTCCTTCGGTTGAGCGTCGGACTCATGGGTTCGGCTCAGGTCGTGATTTCAGGGTTGTCAGATGGAGCCCTGAGTTAGGCTACATGCTCAGCGCAGCGACTGCTGGAAATTCTCTCTGCCCCTCCCCTTGCTCACATACAGTCTCTCTCGTTCTCTCAAATAAATAAATCTTAAAAAAAAAAAAAAAGAAAGAAAGAAAAAGAAAAAGAAGAGGGGAGCCTGGGTGGCTCAGCGGTGGAGCATCTGCCTTCAGCTCAGGGCGTGACCCCAGTCCCAGGATCGAGTCCCACGTCAGGCTCCCTGCATGGAGCCTGCTTCTCCCTCTGCCTGTGTCTCTGCCTCTCTCTCTGTGTGTGTGTGTGTGTGTCTCTCTCTGTCTCTCATAAATAAATAAAATCTAAAAAAACAAAACAAAACAAAGAGGCTTAGCCCTCCCTACATCTCCATTGCCTGTACGTGAAAATGTTATTAATGTAGGTATTCCAGACAGTGTGTGAAGCTCATAGGTGATGGTCGATATCACCCAGGGACAGGACCAGGCTGGGTGCTCGGGGACAAGAAGGGAGCATCTCTGATCCCGGGGACAGGACTGTGCCAGGTGCTTCAGGACAAGCTCTTGGTGACCTTCCTTGAATCACTTTGGGAGCATCCCGCCAGACCAGGTGATTAGTCCATCCCCAGTGGAAACACTGATGGGCTCATAAAACTCTAAGCCAAGGTCAAGCAGAAGGGGAGCTAGTGCACAGGTGTGAGTGGGGGATAAAGGCTGACCTGGACACGGAGACCCCATCCCTCTCCTCCTACCTATACCTGTAGCGACGAGTCAACCGGACCTTTGTAAACAGAAATGAAACACTTGCCTTTCCCTCGTCTGACCCCTGCAGACTCTGAAGACTGTTACCGAGCATCTTGCTTAATGGCAATAGAATTATCTGTGGTTTCAGTAAGAACCGTCTTCCTTGTAATAGGACGTGATCGGAAAAATCGGTTATATAACCAAGGCTTGGACTGAAATTTCGTATGTGAAAAGGATGACCAAGCCTTTTTAAAGAACTAAATTTCATTTAAGGAGCCTGTGCTGCTGAAGCCCTCTGAGAACACCTGCTCCCTGGGCCGCCCGCCTCCCAGGAGGGGGTGGGCGACAATCATGTCCCGGCCCCTAGAGACCTTAGGGTATTTAGGGAGACCTCAAGAAGAGACACATTTGCCTAAATCTATAGGAATCACAGACAAAATCCAGCGGTGGGTGCTTGGCTTGGCTTCCCAGCCTTGAGAGGCTTTAAAAGTCTGAGCTGGGAAGCCACATGCAAAGTTCCAGCAACGCACACCTAGACGCTGTGTGGTCGGCGACCGTTCTTGCTCCATGAACGTAAAGAACCAGGGCCAATCTCCCAAGATGAGACTTTGTAAACACGAATAGGCTGATGCTGGTCAGCTTCGATCACAAGCTCGTGGGATGGTGGAGAGAACACGCCCTGGCGGGTCATCGGGTCGGGTCCAGCCACCGCCTCCCTCTGAGCCACGCGCGTCTCCGTCTGACCTGGACCCTGCACGGGGCGTCAGGGGTTAGCGTCCGCTCTGTGCGCCTGCCCTTCCGCCCTGGGATCCCAGAGCCCGTCCTGCACCCTCCTGGCCTCCCGCTGGCAGCCGCGTCGGCCTCTCAGGAAGCGGGTGAGGATGTGCCGCCTGGCGCTGCAGGGACCAGCGGGCCCGCAGAGGCCAAGTGCCGTCCCCGTCCCGCTGCCGCCGTCGGAGGACACTGCAGACCAGTGTCTGCAAATCTCGGCGGGCTGCTCCCTGGGCCCCGACCCAGCAGCCACTCCTCATTGTTTCTCTTCTGGTTTTCATGGAGACTCGGTCCCTAACTGCCTGACTGCTTCCCACACCCAGCAGGGACCCTCCCCACCAGCTGCGGACAGGTGCCTCAACGGGTCCTCCCAGGCCATGGGCCATCTGAGGGAAGTGGGCGCGTGCGGTGCAGGGGTCGGGGTCTCCGCCACGGAGACAAACAAAGCACCTTCCTAACCGTTGTTTTGCTGGCTCCTCGGCCTCCAGGGAGGCAGGCAGGCATTCCCAGGAAGGCTTTCCTGACATTCAGAGGCTGAATGGGCCCGGCCTGGACTCATCCCCAGACACTACAAATAATATTTATTTTCAGAAAAAGAATGTGACCTTGAGAAAGTATTAAACCTTTTCAGTTCTGGGTCCCGCCCCAGGGAAGGTGTGGGGAGGTCAAGGTCAATGCCCCACCGGGAGCCCTACTGAACAGTGTGGGCACAGCCAGCCTTGCCATGGACAGGTGTGCAGGTCGTTCACTGCCCAACTCTAGAGGCGCTGTTCACATGAGATACCTTGTGCATCGCGCCCCGTGGAGCTGAGCAGTGCAGGACCCACCCGACTAAGCCCGGTGGTCCTGGTGCCCCCAGGGCCTGTCGCTCATAAGCCATCAGTGGATGCCGGCTGTGTGTTCGTTCACCTTTTTCCAGGGAACAAGCTGGGCACAGGCCAGTGGCAAAGCCTTGCTCTAGCAGTCTGGCCGGGCTGGCTAGAAGATCTGGACACAACTCGTGGTGTGATCATGTGGGGACCCCTGGGCGGGCCAGACGAGGAGCCCTGTGGTCCGTTGCCGGGGGTGGCATGGGCTTGGCTCCCACGGTGAAAATCGCAGGCTGGTCTCACTAAGCAGCTCGTCCTGGGTCGCTCAGCAGGTAATGCTGAGGCCAAGGAAGCCTTAGGCCTGTTCTTCAGTCTTCTAGGCCTTTCCTGATAAACGCCGCGCTGGAGGCAGCACGGGCAGGACGCTGGGAGGAGGGGCGTCACTTACTGGTAGGCCTTTCATGGGCTTATCCAAGTCTACAGGCTCCGGAGTGGATTTGTGAGGACGCCCGCTGTGCTCATTTCCCGCCAAAATGAGGTTCATGTCCAGGGCTCAGTGATGCAAATCTCTCTCTCTCTTTCTATCAGTCCCGACAACAGAGAAGAATTTATAGCCCTGGCTCTGTTTTCACACTGATGGGTCCAGAGGGAACGTGCAGGCCGTGTGCGTTTCTGCTGCAGCGCATGCATGAACCTGTACACGCAAGCGTGGATGCACACGGGCACGATGGTGATTCACCCATGGGCACATGTGAGACAACACTCACGGCACCAGTGGATGTGAGCACACGGGTTCCCCATCGCACGCACACGGCACAGAATAAATGCACGCGCAACCATGTGGGCCCAGGGGGTCCTCCTGTGAAGAGACACACAGGCGTGTCCTCACACCGAAGATAAGAGCGTGCTCTCTGTATAAGGTCCCCCACGGTTATAGCTCAGACATTAAAAGAATTCATAAAAGAAGCTGTCAGGGGTTCAGTTGCGGCATCGATTTCCGTGGTTGTCAGAGCTGAGTAAATAAAACCCAGGTGACATTTAATATTGGGCCTGCCCACCGAGGCTGGCAGTGAAGGGGAGCAGGAGCCAGTGAGCGTCCACAGTCTCCTGCGTGGCGTGGCCTGCAGAGAGGGTCGCAGGTGTCCCAGGCTCTCCAGGGACTCCCGGCCCGCGTGGGGGACGCATCTTGCTTCCTGTCCCCGGGAAGTCATCCGGCACCGGCTGAAGGCCCCCAGGACCCCCCAGGTACAGGTGGTCACTGTCCTTCCCCAGAGCCCGCGCGGGGCCCACTGTACCTCCAGGCATCCTCTGTCCCCTCCTCCTAGAGCCAGAGATCGCCCCGAGGCAATCGCCCGCCTGCCAGGGCCCTGACCACCAACGGCTAGGGCTGAACTCATCGGCCGAGTCCTCACCCCAGGACCTCCGAAAGGGACTGTGTTCAGAAACCAGGGCTTTAAAGAGGTGGTTAAAGTCAAATGAGGTCATACGGGGGCCCTAATCCAGTGTGATCCTTTGTAAGAGGAGGAGACCCGGACGCCGACGTGCCATGGGGGGACGGCTGGGTGAGGACACGGGGAGGGGACGGCATCCACATGTCGGGGAGCAGCCTCGGGTGGGCCAGCCCTGCCTGCGCCTGGATCTCGGCCCCCGGCCCCCGGAGCTGTGAGCAAACGCCTTCCTGTTGCTCAGCCCCCTGTCTGGGGTGGTTTGCTACGGCAGCCGCGCGACTGACCCCAAACAATCGTCGACGCCACCCCTGAAGCCGGGACTGACCTCCAGACACTGGCCCTGGTCGGAGGCCCGATGCAGCTGGCGGTGCAGCCCCTCCCCCCCGCACAGATGCCACAACCTTGGAAGGTTGAGTCCTTTAGAGAGGCTGGAAGAGTCATGAAGACGTCCTGTCCGTCTGTGGACACGGCTCCCCTTACGTGGGCGCACGTGACACCTTTTCTGTCTGACGTCTTCCTCCTGCCTTTGCTCTGGCCAGCTACGTGCGCTGGGGACAGAATGTTCGGCTGGCGGGTGTCCGTCCTCTCGCGGGATCTGAAGGTGTCACTGTGGGGATCCTCGTGGGCGCTGTTTCCAGCACGAAGCCTACTGTCCGCCGTCTCTCTGCTCCCATGTGTCAAACGCGGCCTTGCCTTTCCCTTCGGCATCTTGCCTGTGAGCGATTCGATCACGGTGAGTCGTGGTGCGTGTGCCCCCGTGTGTCTTGAGCCTGGTTTTAGTTTCTCTGTGTTTCCTTTCGGGCAGCGGATTTCTACTGCTGTGCCCTCAGGATTGCTGGTCTCTGCCTCTGCACCTCTGACCTGCCACTAGCCCCCACTCCGGTGTGCTGTTCGCCTCGGGCATCGCGGCGTTGGGCTCCAGGAGTGGGTCAGGGCGCAGCCTTGCACGGCCTGCAGTCCAGCCCCGGGGAGCAGCCCGGCACCCGGCCGAGCGTTGCAGTTGCTTTTGGCTGGAGGGTGAGGGCGTCACTGGATGCCTCCGGAGGTTCAGAGTGATGTCAGGGGGTGGGGGTGCGGGAGAGGGCCTGCAGCAGGACCCCAGCAAGAGAGGCCTGGAGGGACAGGGGAAGGCTGCCCCGACATCCTGCTGCGACGTGGGGCCAGCAGGATTCTGGGCAGAGGAGGAAGAGGGTGAGGGAGGAAGTCGGATCCAGAGAGTCCACACAGGGCTCCAGTCACAGGAGAGCAGCACGGGGCAGCCACAGGGCTCTGGCTTGGGGGTGAGGTCAGGAGTTGGGGGACCCGCTGACTCTGAGTCACATTTGTCTAGAAAGTGCTGCGGGACTCGGACTGCCTGAGGCCCTCAGCGTGGCCAGGACGCTAAGTGGGCCTCCTGATGATTCCGCGAGGCCCAGGCTGCACCTCACAAGTGTTCGCATGGGATTTAGGGCAGGAAACCAAATGGCGATGAGATCGAAAGGAGCACGTTAGTGGATCCCAGGGTTCGAGACACTGTGTGGGCTGTGGCCTGACCCTGAGCCTTCCCTCTTGCCTCATCCCGTGGAGGCTGTGAGGCCCGAGTCCCGCCACGCACAAGAGGCCCAGGAGCTGTTTGCAGACCCGTCGCCCCGTTGCCGATGATGAGACGCAGTGTAAGAGTGACGAGAGGGAAGGGTCTCAGGGAGGGTGGCTTTCCTACCTGCTGAGAGCCCGGCTGCCCCCCCGTTGCCTGGGCGACTTGCCCGGACCCTTGGGAGGCTCAAGACCCGCGTCTTGTCAGCCGCACGTCCCGACCCTGTCTGACCACTGGGCGTGGGGCCTGATGAATGAACGAGGGAGCAGACTGGACCCCACGACCCCTATAGCCCCGTTTCTCAGGGGCGGAGACCGTGACCTCGGGGCTCTGGGCATACGGCACGGGTCAGGAGCGAGGGCCCCCGGGGGGGGGGGGTCCGCGGCCCAGGGATGCCCCAGGTCATGCGCGTGTGCGGCTGGAGCCCCGGGAGGACCGGGGCCACATCCACACCTGGGATGCGGTGTCTGTCACAGTGGCTGCTGAGGGCAAGGCTCTGCTGTCGGGCACGGAGGGCGCCGTGCCACCTGCCAGCCGGAGCAGACGGTGCCTGCCCGAGATGGACACCGAGCCGGCGCGCTGGCATGGGCTCCGAGAGCCTGGCTGGGGGGGCAGGGCCTTGGCCTCGCTCCTGCGTCCCTCTGCACTGCGGTGCTGCGGCCCACACCGCGTTCCTGTCAGCCCCCACCCGCCAGGCTGCGACCCGGAGCCCACTCGAGTCCAAGCGCCGAGGAAATAATTGTCATGTCAGGCCCTGGGCCTCCGACAGCTGCCACCAGTGACGCCTGGAGATGCTGCTCTGGGGCACCCTTCAGCCTCTCCTCACCCTGGCAGCGAGCTGCGGGTGGCTGAGCTGGCAGTGAGGGACCTGCCATGGATCCGCGGGCAGGGGGGCTCCTCACGGGGGCGGGGGCGGGCGGGGGCCTCGACCCGGGCAGCAGAAGTGGGGTGGCCCCCACGGCAGTGTCTCTGGGGAGAGGCTCCACCCTGCCTTCCTGCACGCTGGGGGGTGCAGGACCAGGCGTGGGCACGGCTGCCTGGCGCTCTTGGCTGGGAGGGGTGAGTGCGGGGGCTGCCAGGGCACCAGGCCCGACCTGGGGGGTGGGCAGCATGTCTGCCTCGTATGTCAGGGTCGGAAGGTTGGGGTATCCGGGCTCCGGGGGTGGCTGGTGGGGGCGGGGGGCAGCCTTGGGGTCTGGGTGAGCAGACGCAGTCTGGGCTGCCCTCCCTCCGTCCTCGGCCCCCCACGCTGAGCCCTCCCTGCCTGGACGCCAGCTCCCGCCGCCCCGGAGTGTCCTCTCCCCGCCGGGCCCTTTGCCCTCCAGGCCGCGGGTCAGGGCCTCCTTCCCGGCCGCTGGCCTCCGTCCCACCCACTTTCTCTGTCCCCAGAGCACAGCTCCCCCTGAAGTCATTACTCATTTAGAATCCTCCCCTCCCCCCAGAGTCTGAGCACCGTGAAGCAGGACACATCTGGTACCTGGACATTTAGACGCGAGTTTTGTGTCCTCGATCAATAGCTGTTGGTGGAGGGCTTGTCCCAGCCTCCCCGTTACTCCCTGCCCCTGGCTTTGCCTCCGCTCCCCCGATGGCTTGGGACCCTGCCTGCAGCTCGAGCCTCGAGTTCTGCAGCCCCACCTCTCAGCCCCCAGCCTCCCTTCTGGTCTCCAGAGTGAGGGACAGTCCTTCCTCCAGGCTCCGTGGGGTCCTAGCCCCCCAGCCCACACCCTGCCCGCCCACCTTACAGATGCCAGGGAGGGGAGCGGGTGGGTGCCGGGAGCAGTGGGCTCAGGGGGCTCACGGCCTCGAGTGCCCCTGGCTATAGGAGACCTGGACTTAGACCTGTGGGACTCGGTCACACCCGCTCTGTGGGCCCGGCCTCGCCTGGGCTGGCCCTGCAAGGGGTGTGTCCGCACGGGGGCGGTGGGCCCGCGTACGGGAGGTGCGGGGGACGACTCGGCCAGGGAAACTGGGTGAATGGGGCCTCGTCCACAAACAGGCAGCCCAGGGCGGGGACTGGGCGCCCAGAGGAGGAGGAGCTCGGTGTCGGACCCTCGGGGCGAGGCGCGATGGCCGCCCTGGGCGAGATGGCAGAGGAAGGGGGCCGTGAGGAATAAACGAGCACGTGAACAAATGCACGGGGGTCCGTGTGCTCCATGTGCACGGTCATATTTGATGCTTGAGAAGAAGGCCAGCTGGGTATGGCGTTGGGGAGCATCAGGACGGGGAGGGGAGCTGAGGCGGGAGGCGCGCACAGGCTGAACCCGACCCTACCGGGCAAGGCCACCTCACACACCGCAGTGTGCACGCCCAGGTACGTGCAGGCACACACGCATATACACGCATGCACATGTGTCCACAAGTGCAGTGCACACAGGCACACGCACGAATGCACATGCCTGCAGATGGGGATGTGCCCGCACACAGAACACCCGTGATGCGCCTGCATGTAAATGCACACATATGCATAAACACATGTACACGCATGCATGTAGGCACATGCGCACACTCACACATGTGCACATAGCACATATGTACACCTATGCACATGCACATGACGCACATGTACACGTTCGCACATGCACACGGCACACTTGGACACAATCACATCTGTGCATATGCATGTGACAGACACATGTACAGTCACCTATGTACATGCACATGACACATGCACGTGATATACACAGTGCATATCATACTTACATGCGTGCATACGTGTATGCGCTCACATATATTCACATGACACACCTGTGCACATGCACATGACACATGTGTCCACACTCATACTTGCGCAATGTACTGACAGATGTATGTACTCACATCTGTGTACATACACATGACACGTATAACCGCACATGTGCATAGACCATACTTACACGTGTACGTGCACACACACACACACACACACACACACGCACACGATGGCCTGTGGCACCCTGGACTTCAGGAATGGTGTGGCAACTTTGCCTTGAACGCTGGACTCTCCCCACCCCCAACTGAGGGTCAAGGAAGGCCGGCCCATGGAGGTCATGTTCCCAGTTGGCTCTGGTCCCAGGCTTCTTCCCTTCTCCCACAGCAGAGTGCCAGCTGAGGTCACAGCGGCAGCTGGCGACCCTAACTTTCCCTTTTGCTTCAAGTCTGGACACAAGCCACTGGCGGCCTCTGTCTCGCTGAGTCCCAGGGACCGCTGCACTGTGTTGTGGACGGACCCCAAGTGAACGCCCCGGCCACTGGGAGGCTCTACTTGGCGGCAGGGATGTGGCCAAAGGAGGAACCTGGCTGCAGATGCTGGGATTGGGCCTGTAGCCTGGATCCCCCGTCACACGTGGCATGGCTCCCGTCACGTTCCCAAGCTGCTCCTAAGGGCAGGTGTGGGGCCGTCACATGTCCCTCAAGACCCCGATGCCTCATAAGCCCACGAGACACCTCTCCCTCATGGGCACTGCGGCACCTTCTCTCCTTCCGACCAAAGGTGACACGTCATGTCTCACTTAAATGACAGGTGGCTTGATTGTCACTTTGGCTTTCCATGTACCTCCGAGGAGGGACGTGGTCTGGGAGGGAGGCTGGTGGAGGGTACCCCCAGGCCAGCACCTGACTCCCCGCATTTGCCTGGGCCAGGAAGGGGACCTCTGAACAGAGACTGAGAGGAGCCCAGAGCACATTTCAGGAAAAGCTCAGAAGGGGTCCGAGTCCTCTGGGCGCCTCCCTGACAAAGACGGGAGCATCAGCAGCGGGTGGGTGGGAGGGGGGCCCAGCTGCCCACCTGCTCTGAGCACCAGGGCTGTGCTAGCGATCCCATGGCGGGGGAGGGCAGCGGGCTCCTGGGCCCCACAACCAGGTGATCAGGGCCACCAGGCCGGTGGCACCCCCAGGCTGCTCGGAGACCAGCAGGCTCGCCTGGGGAGAAGGCAGCTTGGGAGCCTCGGGTCAGGAAATTTGCATCTCAAAGGGATGAATGGAAAGCTGGCTGTCAGCACGTCCCTCCACACCAGGACTGCTTGTCCCCAGAAGGGCAGGAGAGAGCAGAAGCAAGTTTCAGACCCGGGGAGCAGAGGTTGCGATGGTCCAGGAAATGCACGCAAGGGCATCTCCTGTGACAAGCCGACCCTCCTGGGGGCGGCCCCGAGTCCCAGGCGGGCCCTTGGGGCACCCCCCACCAGAGGGCTGGCCGTAACCGCACTCCCTCCCCTGGTCAGAGTCCCCCGCCCCCCCCCCCCCCCCCCACCTCCATCCCTGCTCCCGTGAGCTCCCTGGTGGCTCGGCCAGATGCTCCCCACTGCACCCTGCCTGGTCCCCGGGGCTCTCAAGGGCCTCCATCTGGTGACAGTCACACCGTCAGCGCCCGGCAGGACGGCTCCGTGGTGACCACCGCCTCTGCTGGGCTGCTGGGCTCAGTTCCCATGTCCAGCAGTGAGTGAGCCCATGTGTGCCAGGCACTGCTCTAGGCCCTCGGGCTCCATCTGTGGAGACCCCTGCTTCACAGAGCTAAGGCGCGTGCCGCTCGTGAGAGCGTGCCAAGGCCATGGTGGTCCAGGCAGAGAGGGGATGAGGTATGAAGCCGGCGGGCGGGGCAGGTGGCTCGGCCTGAGGTCCCGTCTCAGTTACCCGCAGCTGTAGCCACGGCTGTCACTACAGTGGGACGAAGCACAGAGTCTGTGCTCTGCAGCCCGGCGTGGCCCAGCGGGGGCCTCCACTCAGGGTCCCTCCGGCTCCATCGAGGTGGGGGCAGAGGTCTCCTCCGAGGCTCGATGGGGAAGGGCGACATCACGCTCACCTGGTTGTTGGACAAGGCTGTTCAGTGAGCGCCTCCTTGCTGCCGACCCATACGGAGGCCACCTCCGGCCCTTGAGATGTGGACCTCTTCTCCAGCATGGCAGCCCGTGTTATCGGAGCCAGAAGGGAGAGGTCTTCCAGAAAAGTGGGAGTCCTGCTCTCTTGTAAGCTAATCACAAATGACGTCCCATCCCCGTTGCCCTGCTCCTTAGTCATGGCGAGTCACTAGGCCACCCACACTGGGCAGGTGGGGTGGGCGGTCCCTGCGGGGACATGCAGGAGCCCAGGATGGGAAGGGCAGGGGTATGCGCACTCCAAGAGACAGATGCACTGGGGCCATCTTTGGAGTGCGTCTATAAAATGTCGCCTGAACACAGCTTGGGACAGAGGGCTGCATGGGGGTAGCTTATGTTGGCAGGTGATTCCAGAAGCACAGACATCAGAGGTTGGGGAGAAAAGAGCAGAGAGGAAAGAAAAGCTCATGTGGATGCGCCATCACGACAGCTTGTGTTGTGGGCAGTGGGGCTCCCTCCGAGGAGCCCGGGGTCAGGCGCCCCCATGGCCCACAAGGGATGGGAGACCCAGTAGCCTGTCCTCATGGCTGGAGGCTGCCCCACTCCCGGGCACGTCCAACTTGTGTGTGCCAAGTGCTGGGTGTGCCCCTTGGGCACCCTGGGCTGTGCCTCAGCCTCCCAGGGCGGGAAGGGTGAGGGGGGGACTGTGGAGGTGGGGCAGGTTCCAAGTGACACCTGCGTGAAGCTGGAGATGACATGGGGGGAGGGCTGGGGTGGGCAGATGGATGCTGCCTTTGTTTCTCCAGGACCTGGAACCCAGGGGTCCCAAGCTCCCACCTGCTCCTTAGGCTGGATGGGGGCACCCAGGCCAGAGGGGTGCCAGTGGGCCCAGGCTGCATGCTCTGCTCAAGGGGTGTCTGAGGGGTAACTGATGAGCTGCCCCTTGGGTTTGCATGGTAGGGACTTGGAAATGCCAACACAGGCATAGGCTCTCCGTGGGTTGACATGCTGCTTGGCCAGGTGCCAGGGGTGCTCCCGAGCCATGGCCTGCATGGGGTCGGGTAGGGCAGTGTCCAGCACCCCGACTCTGGCAGTGGAGGGACCCTGCTCAGGTGCCTGCAGCAGAGGAGGCTCATGGTGGGGGCTGCTCATTGTGTGGCCGAGAGACGAGGGTCCAATGCGGGGTCTCAGGGGCCTCAGGGTCTCTGGTGGCTCCTGTGAGTTGTCATAGCTCCTCCTCTCACCTTCCAGGGACAGGGCAAGTGATGCCTGCTGCCTGGGGGCAAAGTTTGCAAGGCTCTTGGTGGTCGAAACCCGGGCGGGCCTCGGTGGGCAGGCCAGCCTGGGGAAGGCCCCGCACGGCCCCTGCACTGCTGGGGACATGCTGGGGACTCAGAGGGGCAGCATGGGGGTGCCTGGGGCCCCCCCGAGGTCCACGCCAGGAGGTCAGTCGTGAGGTCTGCGGGGAGGAAATGTCCTGCGGTGACCTCCAAGAAGAGTTCTCTGAGGCACGGTTCTGGCCTCCGATGTGACCCAGTTAATTCCCAGCACAAATGTTAACTGAGATCTGCAGGCCCTCGGGAGCCGTTCAGGACCCTGGACGTCAAGGTCAAGGTCATCTCTAAAAATGTCAAGGATCCCCTGTGATTCCCTGACTTGCTGGTATTGGGGGCAGAGGGACATCAACACTGTTCCGGTAACCCCCGGCTCCCCTGCTCTGTGCCTGCCTCACTTGGGGGCCTCTCCCCTGCTCTCCGCCCCCCTCCAACTGCCCCCAGCCTAGCAAGGGGCCGGTCACATTGCTCCAGCCCCAATGTCCCTTCCATGCTACCACCAGCCGCCCTGTCCGAGCCCCTCCCCTGCCCCCTCCCACCACACGTGGAGGCTGCCCCAGCCCTCTCTGGACCGCGCCACCCGTGCTGACCCCAGACACTCCCCTCTGTCCACTGGGGGAGGGTCCCGGCAGGGCTGCCTGTGTCCCTCACCACTTGGCCACGTTCCCTGGCCTGGTCAGCTCCCCAGCGAGCCACAGCCAGTCGAGTCTGGTCCTCTGACCCTCATGGCCATGGTGCCCCCTGCGACCCTGCACACTTGTCCCCCAAATCACAAAATCCCCCCATGGAAGTCTGTTCCCCGAGGCCCAGAGGAGATGTGGGTAGTGATGGCCTCGGGTGTCATGTCACCCAGGGTCACCTGCCGGCCACCTGACCTGGTGGTGACCCAGCCTGGCCTGGTCCCCCTTCAGGCCTGGGTTCAGACCTGAGCCTGCTCAGCCAGGATCGGAGGGAGCATCTTTCTGTGGGACTAGGGTTTTTCAAACCCAAACATGCTCAAGACTGGGGGTGTCCCTGTGGAAGTGAGGGCCCCGTCCTCGTCTGTACCCACCGTCCCGGGGGGGCCTCGTGTGTCTCTGCTGGGACAGAGTTGAGAGGGGTTTAGGGGCCACCAGGCCGAGCCTGTGAGCAGAGGAGAAACTGAGCCCCCGAGAGAAGGGCCCGTCGGTGCCACGTAGGCCATAGTCCCTGAGTGCGGAGCTGGCCAAGCCGCCCCGGGTGTCAGCGGGCCTGTGGGAGACACACGGCGGGCACAGCTCAGGGCTTCGGGGCTTCCTTTCCTGTCAACGGCTCCAGACGGCTCTGGCTGGCGGGTGAGCCTGGGCAAGCATATGCCTGCCACAGCGGGCGACAGCTGTCAGCAGCCCGAGAGCTGCCAGAGCCAGGCCCGGGGCGCGGGAGCCACAGCCAGTTGCCATGTAGGCCTGGAAATCGGAGGCGTGCCCCCTGCCAAGGGTCCCGGGCGGCAGGGGCAGTGGGGGGGGGGCGGTATTAAGTGCTTGTGTGGGTACTCACCCCGGGGAGGGGCATGGGCTGTGGCCAGGGCCTGCTCTGTCCCGGCTCAGGAACTTGGGTGGCCCCCACGGTTGGGCTCCCTGCTGCCCGATGGAAGCAGAAGGCGGCTGTCTGGGAGGGAGAGCACCCCAGAGGTGTGCGGCCCAGGCGGGTCATGCTGGATGGGTGGCCGGGTGGACGGGGCTGGAGGAGGCAGGTGCTGGACGGGTGTCGGGTGGACTGGGCTCCAGCGGGTTGTTGGACGGGTGTCCGGGGGGACAGGGCTCCCGCGGGTGGTGCTGGACGGGCGTCGCGTGGACCAGGCTCTGATGGGAGGTGCTGGATGGGTATCTGGGCAGACCGGGCTCCGGCAGGTTGCCGGACGGGCGCCCGGGTGGGTGGGCTGGAGGTGGCAGGTGCTGGAGCAGGATGGAGAGGCCAGAGCGTGAGGAGTTCGGCCACGTGCTGGACTCAGCTCTGGCGACTCAAGGAAGGCCAAGCTGACCCCTGGCTGGTAGCCGCTCGCTCTGGCCTCATCAGTAGCCCTGGGGGCCCAGGCTTCTCCTAGACCGCTGGCTGAGCCCCAAGCCTGTGCTCCCCCTCTTCCCTCTGGGGGCCCTTCACACCCTCCTTTTAAACCCAGGGTCTCATGAAGGAGGGAGGAACTCTCTCTTCCCCTTTTCAGAGGACCCATCAGAGGCCCAGAGGGTTGAGGGGTGTGCCCAGGGGTGTGCCCAGGGATGCACTGCGAGAGGCTTAGCCCTGGGGCCAGAAGCAGGGCCTCCCCACCCTGACCCACACCCACCCTACAGTGGGGAGGAGCCAGGCTCTCCAACGTCCAACACTCTCAAGGCTCTGAGCTGCCCTGTGACCCCAAGACAGGGACAGCAGGGCTTCCTGGAGACTGGGGGACATGCCATGAGCCTGGACTCCAGACACACGGAGACCTGGCTTAGGTGTGAGCTTTACCTCTTGCTCTGTGCCCCTGAGAGGCCCTGCACTTGGAAGTTTGGTTCTGTCGCCCCCATCAAGGGAATTGAGATGTCTGAGATCTGCACCTTTGCAGGGCAGAGACTGAAGCAGGGTCCATTCAACATGCAGATTCTAATGTGGGACATGAGGCATCTGGTACCACTTGGAACAGCCTGCCCAGAACCGTGTCCTTAGCGCTCAGAAGCCCCAGGCAGGGGAGTCAGCTTCTCTGTTCTTCTTTTAGGAGAACCTAGGAGAGTTGGGGCAGACATTGATGATGGCATCATAGTGTGATGCCCACGGTGGTTCTGATGGTGATGGCGATGGTGGTGATGATAATGGTGATGATGGTAGTGATGGGGGATGGTGCAGATGGTGGCAATGGTGATGATGGTGATGATGATGGTGGTGGTAATGGTGGTAATGATGGTGTTGATAATGTAGATGGTGGTGTTTATGATGGTGATGATGGGGTGATGGTGGTGGTGGTGATGGTGTTGATAATGATGATAGTGGTAACGGTCATGGGAGTGATGCTGATAGTGATGATGGTGATGATGGTGATGGTGATAATAGTGATGGTACTGATGGTGCTGGTGGTGGTGATGGTATAGATGGTGGTATTATGATGGTGTTGACAATGATGATCGGGATGATGGTGATGGTGATGGTGTTGATGATGATGGTGATGGTGATGATAGTGATGATGGTAGTGATAGTGGTGGGGGTGATGGTGATGAGGGCAACCCCCAAATCCCTTACATCCAGCAGGGTTTTGTTATGTGTGAGGGATCCCAGTGCCCCACAAGCCTTCACTCACACCGTGTGCTCAAACCAGAGCTGGCCTGGAGCAGGGACCCACTCCTCCACCTGAATTTCTGTGGACCGCCCGTGAACGCATCATTTCATTTGAAGCTGTCATCCTTTATTCACAGACAGAAGGTGTTGCACCCAGGACAAAGCTCAGAAATCAGTCAAAGTAACCTCTTACTCTTCAGTGAGGGACAGGCTTGACCCAGTCACACAGCCAACTGGGGCCCAGCAAGGCCCAGCACAGAGGTCCCAGGCAACCTCCCTCCCACCTACTGTTTCTGCTGTTGCTGCTTAGGGAGAGCTAAGGGGATGTAAGCCCCCTTACGGCGCATTTCTCAGGGGCCAGGGGAGAAGGGAGAGAGGGTGCCAGCTGCAGGCCAGGTGCCACGGGACCAGCCTCTGGGGTAACCATGTTCTATATGTGAGTGATGCCTGTCCCGCTGGGCATTCTCCCCAGCACCTGAGGATGGAAGAGCAGGTGCAGGGGGCAGGGGTACAGAGTAGAAGCTGGCTCGGGCTGGTGTGCTCCTGCCTGTCGGGAGGCTGCATGAAGGGCTGAGGAGCCAGGGGACCCCGTCCTGCAGGAGACGGGAGTCACAGACAGGGAGACCAGGAGTGGACCATGGCTGTCACTGACCGTGTGCCTCAGGCCTCAGGGTTCCCTCTGATGAGCGGGGGGAGGGCTGAGAGCACAGTGACTGCTTCTAGAGGGTGCAAGGACCTGGGGAGCCAGGCGCCACAGGGCATTTGTCATGAGGATTCAGAGCCGGAAGGGATGAAGGGGAGGGTTGGATCAGGGATGAGGTGAGGCAGACACTGGGCTGGAGAGGCTGGCCTGTGGCCGGCAGGGTGGGGACAGGGCCAAGGGGACGGACATGGAGGACACAGGAGGCATTTGGGGTGACACAGATTCCAAGTTAGTGCCACTAAGTGAAGCAGGGAAGGAGCTTCGTGGAGGATCGGGCTTGGGGGAGATAATGAACTTGGCTTTGGAGCCAGCTGGGGTGGGAGCAATTAATCCACGCGGAGAGGGCGGGCGCTTTGCTGCTTTGCTGGCTCAGTACCTGCGCCGCTTGCTCTGAATGTCCCTCTAATCGGCTTAGAGATTTATGCAAATCCGAGTGTGCAGGCGCCCTGATTGGGTTGCGGGGGAGCTGTCCGGGCGCCAGCCCTCAGTTTCTCCACAGCACCCTGGCTCTGAGCTCCCGCTCTCTGATGAAATCCCCCAGACAAAATGGGGGTTTTAAACATGATTATGCTGGAACCTAAGGGGATTTCCACAGGAAAATGTGCACAGGTCTGGAGGCCAGGCCACCCTGAGGCCGGGGCAAGATGCGAGGCCGTTCTCAGGGGGACGAGCAGGGCTACAGCAGGGAGGGCCGGAGCGCCCGCCCATGGCTGACACTGAGCCCTGATCCCAAGTACATACTGAGCCCGGACCAAGGCTGCACACTGAGCTCAAGTTCCAGAATCCTTGCCACACACTGAGCCCTGATTACGGCCACACATGGATCCCTGAGCTGGTCACTGGGTGGTCTGAGATGGAGGGCACATCCTACTCACAGCTGGAGGGCTGACCTCTTAAAGATTGAGCCTTCATCCTGGCCACTTACTCAGTCTCATGGTGGTTCCAGACTGAGCCCTGACCCCGGTCACCCTCTGAGCCCTGACCCTGGTCACACTCTGAGCCTTGACCCTGGCCACACACTGAATCCTGACCCTGGTCACAGCCTGAACCCTGACCTGGTCACACCCTGAACCCTGACCGTGGTCCCACTCTGAGCCCTGACCCTGGTCACACTCTGAGCCCTGACCCTGGTTGCACCCTGAGCCCTAATCCTCCAAAACGAGAACTTTGTCGTGGATACCACAGTCCCCTCCTGGTCTGGCCATTCTGAGGTCCTCTGGTTTCGAGACCGGGGCTACCTATGAGTGGTATCTCATACTGTCATTTGAATGGATGAGTCTGAGAGTCTCCGATCATCACAATTATCATACTTTATCACACTGTCCTTCTGTTGGGTCCTCCCAGAGAGATCATAAACCAAAGGAGCAGGCTCCATGTCCATCCTGCTTGCAGGACATCCCAGGGGTCAGGCACTGGGCACTACTCAGTACAAACTCAGGAACAAAGGAGTGAGTGAATGAGTTATTTAAACTCAAAACTACTTGATTCTTCTGGGAAAGAGGGAGTTTTGTCAGGTGACAGGGAGTGCACAGTGTCCTTGAGCATCCAGAAGATGGAGAGGCAAGATCGGGCGGGGGCGGTGTGCGGCGGTGGGGGCACTTATGCTACAGTCAAAGCAGAGCTTCCTAATGAAGGTAGCAGTGGAATTAGGCCCAGCATGTGTGTAAACATGTGTGTGCACGTGTGCATCAGGCATGTGCGCGTCTGGGTTACAGTACATGTGTGTGTGTTGTGCGTCTGGGCCGTGGGTGCTGTGCACCCATGTGCGTGTGCGATGTGTGTGCTGCTGCTGGACGCTCACAGCCGGGTCCACGGGGCTTCCTCCGCCGGAAGCCGGGAGTGAGGTCGGCCCCCTCCGCCCCGAGCTGGACTGGGAGACGCATCACCCTGGGCCCTTGTCGTCCTCGGGGAGCCGTCCGGGCTCAGCGCCCCGTGAAGGAACAGCCCTGGTCGTGGGTTCAGGGCACTAGAATCTTTGGCTTCAGAGACGCCGTAGAGCCTGGGGGCGGATGGCAGAGGGGCAGCGAGGGGCACTTGGCCATTCACAGGCTGGGCGGGGGAAGCCCTGACCCGCCCTCTAGCCGCAGCCAGGGGCAGTGCGAGCCAGGGGTGCCGGTTTGCTTTCCGTGCTGTTAATTTTTTCTCTGATAAGAAATTAGCAAACAGGACATAAATCCTAGAAAACGTTGTGAGTGTAAGTAAAAGCACAGCAATGACTCATAACCCACCCCAGCTTGGCGTTAGTACCTTAGGCCGCCCCGTACAGCTGTGCATGTTGCCCACGGCTCAAAGGGGCTGCGAGAGGAGGCACTTTCAGCCTGTGGTGCCCTCACGAGGCCGCACGACCCGAGGAGGGCTGTATCCAGACCTGGGGGTCGGAGGGCACGTGGGTGACTGCTGTCCAGGAGGACGCCCCGCGGCGTGCCCACCGCCCGCCTGCGCTCAGGCACCGCCTTGTCTCCAGGCGCCAGTCTCTGTGACTTCCGTGCTGACACGCGTCTCTGCACTGCTTGCACCTCCCTCGCGGTTGCACAGGCGGACTGCTGGACACGTAACCGCAGGATGCCAGGCATGGGATGTGAGTGCCAGGGCCGCGGGCGGCTGGGTCCCGGGCTCTAGGGCCATAGAGCTGTTGGCTCTGGCATCAGCAGGGCAGGTCGGCGGGCTGGAAACCCGGGCAGGGCTTCCATTACAGTCTTGAGGTCTCGTGTCTTCCCCACGAGACTTCCCTTTCACTCGTAGGGCCACCTCCTGATGAGACCAGGCCCACCACACCCCAGAGGGCAACCCGCTTTCCTGAGAGCCCACCAGCTGTGGACTCGGTCTTACCTTCAGGGCATCTTCACCGCGGTGTTGACGCCGGTGTTGGAACATGCGTCCGGGCCCTGCAGCCCGGCCCAGCCCAGCGGATGTCGCGGCGACCCCTGTGGTCACTTTGAAGCACATTTACTGCCAGTCAACAGACACAAATGCTAATCTTGACTTATCTTCACCCAAACCAGGATTTACTAAGTGAATATTGGTATCAATATCTCATTTAAAAGCAAATGCATCCTGTTAATAGAGAATCGGAGCCTCTTTTCATGTGCTTCTGGGTCATGAGATGTTTGCAAGAGCCCCGCAGGGTCAGGCTGCCATGGGGCCTGTGGACTTGAATAGAGAGAGGCTGTGGGTGGGGGGCGCGTCTGGGGGGGGGCACCCTCCCGTGTGCAAGATGCTGTAGGAGTCTAAGGGCGGCGGCAGGGCACTGACAGCCTCCACTCATCTCCCTCCCGGTTCCAGCAAGGGGGAGGGTCCCAGGGCCCTCGGGACCTGGCCGTGCCTCACCCCTGAGAATTCGGGGCCCCTTGGGAGCCAGCGTGGAGTGCTTGCGTCCCCAGGTGGGGGGGGCCGAGAGCCGCACGGGCCCGGGGCCCACGCAGGCTCAGCGTGGCTCCTCACTGCTGGTGTTTTATTGTCACTGCTTCCAAGAACGGACGGGACGGCTGCCAGACGCCCAGCGCGCAGTCGGGGCCCCGCGCCCCCCCCTCCCCTGCTTCCCTGTCATCGCACTTGCGACTTGTGGTTAGAGCGGTTGAAGGAATTGGGTCAGTTCCTGTATCTTCTAACTGATTCTGATAGTTCAGGCAATTGCTCTGTCATTAACCCAGATCATCGCGCCCTTTGATCAGCTGCGGAGAGAGGCGACACCCCTGCGTTCAGCAGGGAGCCCGGCCACACGCCGACAGTCATCTGGCGTTTGCCACAAGTCCGCCTGGGACATGTGGTGTTTGGGAGGCCGACAGTCCAAGGCGCGTTTGTCCAGGTCACTCCGCTTTCCAAATTTGTATTAGGCCTGGCATTGGCCTCCCGGTTCCTGTAGCTAGTCCAGAGCTCTGGCGCGTGTGCACGTGTGTGAGCGTGTGGGCACGTGTGCAGGGGGGCGGGGGGGATTTCAGTTCCTTGGAATAACAATGGACTTGTTATGGAGGAAAGGTACGGATGCGAGAGGCCAAGGCCCTGCCTGGCGAAGGCTCTGTGCTCCACGCGACGTGTGACCTTGGAGTGTCTTTGGCCCGTATGTGCTCCAGGGCCTCTTCCTGTAAACTGGGCCCCAGGGTCCGCGTCCAGGGCGTTGCAGGGTAAGATCCAGCACGACGAGGACACGGCATCGGGCAGGTGTTCCGGAAATACCCAGCGCTTCCTTTTCCTTTACACCCTCAGGCTCCCTGCGGCCTGCGTCCCCGGGGCACCATCTCCCCGAGAGTCACTCCAAGCTCCTGGATAAAGTGCGGCCCCATGCTCTGGCCGCGAGGCCCCCGTCCAGAGCGCCGTCCTCGTGTCCCCCGGCCCATTCCCGTGGAGCCCAGGACCGGCCGCTTCCGCCACCACCGCTGCCAGTGCCCCAGAAAGGCCAGGCGGTGGGCACTTGGGTCACTGTCTCCGTCTGCGGGAGCCACTGTGCTGCATGCGGGATGCTCGCGGGGCTTCTCTGGGGGCCGAGCCATGGCACCAGGTCCCGAGGCCCGTGGTCGGCATAGCAGCTGCTGCCCCCCTGCGCTCTGGTGTCCTCATGGGTGCCCACAGGCCCCGTGTCCGTCAGGCACGTCCTCGCCAGGGCCTTCGGGTGTCTCCCCGAGTGGGCGGAGGAGTGAGCATGTGGGGATGGATGGCTCCCCTTTCCTCTTAACGGGGTGTGCTCCTCCCCACAGGCTGTGCGACGGGTCACTGTACCTGTCACGCTGCCTGGTGGGGCAGGCTCCGGAGGATTGGGTCTGGGCGTAGGATGCTTTGTGTCGTACACCTGACACTAGCACAACATTGTGCAGTAATTATTCTTCAATTAAAAAATCCTAACAGTAAAAAAAAAAATGCTTTTATTTTTATTTCAACGTCAAGTGAATACAGCCCTTAGACCAAATCACCCAGTCCCTTTCCTCGTAGGAAGTGCTGTAAAACCTGACACGGGTCGTGTGCACGCCCCCGCAAGCCTCCATCTCGCCCGGTGCTGGTGCCCGGGTCCCGGGGTCGGGCCCGAGCTGCAGGACACCCTGCGGTCACCACGCCGGCGCTCCCCGCTACGGCCGTCCCCAGCTTTCATAGAGGAATGTAATAAGAAAGACCCATCTGAAGGCTGTCCCTCTATGCTTTGCAAAAATGTAACCTAGAACCTCATCTGTGCTGGGGACAGAGGTCCTCATGGGAAGGCCCGCGGCGTAAATTCCTCCGAATGGTTTTGTTGTCTTAGATGTTTGTGCAGGACCCGGAGATGTAGAGGGACCCCGGGCCCAGACCCACCTGCCGTGTCATCCTGGAGGCAGAGCCGTGACCCCAGAAGCTCCTGAAGGAAGGAAGGAGGCCCCATGGCAACTGTTTGATGGCCGTGCATCTTGGCCTTGGGAGGACCCTCTTGGAGGCAATTTATTCTCTGACCATTTAAGAGAATCTAAGGACTTTGAGGGTCCAGGAGGCATGATGCACTGTCGAACAGGACCTGGACCAGGCTCCGGTGTGTTGTTGCTTCCTTGGTGTCTGAGCGGAGGCAGCCATGGGCAGCCCTCAGCCCCCTTTTGGGCAGATTCTCACTCGAGGCCTGGCCCCACCCGGGTTGGGTGTGAACTGGCTGGACAGTGGGCAGGCGGAGGAGGCAGGAACGGCGGCACAGGAGCCCGTGGACGAGGCCTTGTTTGGACAAAGTGTCCTTGCAGGTGGAATTAGGGTCAGGGCCTCCACGTGAGATCATTCTGAGCGCCTCGGGGGACCCTGACCCAATGGCAAGCGTCCTTACAGGAGGCGGAAGAGCAGAGGGCTGGAGAGGAATGGCCTGGGGGACGTGGAGGCAGAGGCGCGGGGACCCTGGAGCCTCCCCTACAGCCCTCAGAGCAGGTGCGGCCCCGCAGCGCCTTGATCCCAGGCTTCTGGCCTGCAGAATGGTGACCGGGGTGTTGCTGTGAGCCCCCCACTGTGGTCACGCGTTCCGGATGCTGACCTAGGGTGCAAACAGGCCCCGCGGTTCCTGGCTGGGAGTCCACCTGTAGGCTGCAGGAGAGGCCAGGAGAGGCCAGCCCCCGTGCCCGGGAGGCCTCTGAGCAAGCCTGAGCGCCGTGGGCCTGGCGTGGGCAGCGCATGGGCGAGAGGCTAGGCCAGGGAGGGCCCAGGTGACACGCTGGCTCGCAGGGGATCCAGGGGGACCTTGGGAGTGAGGAGTGGCCTCGTGAGGCCGGCGGTTCGGGCCTCGGCAATGACTGTTCCCCTTGCTGAGTCAGGAACTCTGCCAAATGAATGATCCCACTTAATCCTTGCTCTGTGCCTGACTCCCGTTATTATCCCTAATCTGCCCCTTAGAAAACAGGCTCAGAGAGGTCAATTTGCTGGCTCGGGTCACACAGCTGATGTGCACCCGAGCCAAGGCTGGAGGGGAAGCTGTGATTTTGTTCCCCAGAGTCCCGCGTGCCCTTCTCGCCTCCCGTCGACACCTTCCACCTTCCGGGGGTGGGCCAACAGGCCCGCTGGGTCCCTGGGGGGCCAGGCAGGCCACCCCGCTCACCCTGCACTCACACCCCCGAGGCTCGCCAGAGACCCAGAGGCCCCAGCAGCATCGATTGCTTTGCTGCTCGCAAGTGCCCTGGAGAATCAGGCTTCGAAGCCCCCAGCCTCCATCCCCCAAAGTACGGGCCTCCAGCGGGGGCCCTAGGGGAGTGGGGACCGTGGACTCCCCGAGGACCAGAGGCTCTGGAGAAGGAGCAAATCCTAGGTGACCTTAGTCACCCCTCTCACTGCCCCTCAGGAAGGAGCCGGGGCTCCCAGGTCCCCTGAGAGTAGCAGGTGGAAACCCACTTGTTTCTAACTGATTGGTGGATGGCAGCGTTAGTTTTGTGAACTGGGAATAAAAGCAGAGAATCCTCTAAATAATCAGGAGCTCACCAGGAAAATAGCCACGAGGCCCAAGCCCTGTGAGGCACACTGCAGCACGTCACAGGGGCCGAGCATCCCCGGCTCTGCCCATGAGCAGCCATCACAGCCCGTCCCCAGTGGGTCCTGCATTCACGTCTCTGTAACGGCCGCCTGCTTGCCCTAGGTCCCCCTGGAACCCTCAGCCCTTGAGGAGCCCGGGTGCACCTGAGGGCCGCGCCATGTGTGTTGGTTCCCAGGGCACCAGGACCGCATGTCATGTTCTATCCCGCAGACGCGGACACAGTGGCCAGTGGTGAACCTAAGCGAAGTGGTCCTCACCCTCCCCGCTCCCGAGGGCCCAGGAACCCCTGCCTTGTGATGTAGCTTCCTTGCCTTTCTTCCTGCCACCTCCCCTTAGTGTCCAGTGATGCTTCACAGGCCCCTCGGCATTCTGGTCAGTGTCCTCTACACACACCCATTTGTTCATGTCCCCCCTAAACTCTGGGTCCCAGGACCAAGTGCTGGGTCTCAGAAGTGGCCTGGGCAGTTTGGGGGTCAGCCATGGTCTCTACTTGGACAGGAAGAGGCTGGCACCTCCTCTGGGAGGTCACGGGAGGGTGGACAGTGGCGATCGCCAGGAGGAGTGGAGGGGAGAGTGTGTGCGGTCCAGGTGGGGCAGGGGCCGCAGCCCCCAGCTCTGGCCCATCAAGAACTGTGGGTGGTGGGTTGAAGCCATCACCCTGAAAATCAGGTTGGAAATCAGAAGAACTGTAAGCTCTGTGCAGTCTCCTGCTCAGTGGGGCTGACACCTGCCCGGGGAATTGGCATGATGCACGGGCCTGTGGGTGCCTTTTCAGAGCCATGACTGCGAGAGAGCCAGGGGCCTGGGCCAGCCTTCCTGAGCAGATCCAGGGCCTTTCCAGTTGGGCTGCCGCCACACTGGCCTGGCGCATTATCACTCACAGATGGTCTGCAAATAGTGAGGGTGGCAGGAGGCAAGCGGGTGATGTGTGTGAGGGGGGGATGGATCCCCCAACAGAACCCAAGCACCCACTCATGCCAGCCCCGAACTGGGTGCTGGAGGCTGAGAGGTGGGCAAGACACACGTACCCCCAGGCTCAAGAGGCACCAGCAGCAGCCGGTGGTTCACCCATGCCCACTCTCCACCCTTAGAGAGTGTCTGGGGGCTCTCCTGCCTCTGCCGTCAGACTATGAACTCATCCAAGCCCATCATCTCCAGCATTCCGCCTGTCACGGAATGC